>NW_026090925.1:0-344636 GCF_024586455.1 Bactrocera neohumeralis
ATAATAGATGGATTGTACGATCCCATAAGTAACTCTAAGTTAATATAATTATTAACATAACCGTTAATGTTCCATTGAAGAAGTGTAATCATATCATATGTAAACTTATAAAAGAAAAAAGTTAAGCTACGAATATTTTATTTAAACTAAATGTCTTCATTGTAAGAAGGAAAATTGGGTAATGCAAGAGGATCTTGCGAGCAGGAGAGGGTGGGGGAGGGTGTGATAGGACAGGAGGAAAGGATATTGAGAGGAGAGTCAGAGATGGATAAAGGGGAAAAGAAAGGGGAAGGAGAAGTGACAGAAGAGGAGGTAGGATGGGTTGGAAGGGATTGTTTAGATGAATTGATGTCTGTAGTTGTTGTTAGATTAGTTTTGGTAGGATTGTTGGATTTGTTATTAGGTGTTGTTTCATTATTGATTTGATTAGTATTGTTAGAAATTTTAGCTATAGAGGCAAAAGAGTTTGCATTAGAAGTTGTATGAGAAAATTGAATTTTATACTTGGTAACAGCTTCACGCATACTACATTTATAAATAGTTTTAATTTTTAATATTTCTTTGGATTGTTGATATTTAGGGCAAGTATTAGATGATGCCGGGTGGTCGCCCGAGCAATTTGCACACATTATTCTCTTACATTCAGTAGGTGGGGTATGATCGGAAGGGAGGTTGCATGAGACACAAGAAGGTGAATTACGGCAGTATTTTGCTGTGTGGCCAATTAATTGACATTGCTTACAACGCATAGGATTAGGGTAATACGGACGGACAGTGAGGTTCCTCCAGGCAACATCAATTCTTTCAGGAAGTTTGTATTTATCAAAAGTTAATAAAACTACACCCGTAGGATTACGGGAGCCGTCAGCAATTCGTGAAAACTTATGTACAGCAGAAACACCCTGCTCCTTAAGACCATCAACAATATCTTCTTCTGATAAGTTATTCAGGAATGGGGCGTATATGGTGCCTTTAACCGTATTCAAAGTATTATGAAGCTTGACATTGATATGACCTCCGCCAGGTAAAATTTTTGCAGAAAGAAATTTGCTAGCTGTTTTGTTGTTATTTACAAAGAGCAGTAGGCTACCATCACGTAGCTCAGTAACTTTACTTACTTCCTTACTGATTGCTTGAATACCTTTATACGTAGCGAAGCATGATAACGAATTAAGTGGCTTGTTGTCGTCCAGCGATGACATGACCAAAAATTTTGGATCATCCGTGTTTGAGACTGGTAATTCTGGAAATTGGTCTAACGGGATCGGATTTGGTTTTTTCTTTGCTTTTTCATTATTGGAGATAATAGGGAAAACCTATTATCCCCTAATTTGGTGGCCCCAGGGGCCATAGTAAACGCGAATTTTAGTTTAACAAATTAAGAAATTAAGTGATTGAAAAGATATAAAACGATAGAAAATTAATTCACAAACAAAGCACGAGCGTAATATAAACGCAGAACAAACCGTTATACCGTTTTAACAAACTCAATAAGCACAGAGCGAAAAGCAACCGGTTACGATGACAGTTCGACGGTGAATGTTGTGAAGTCTTAAACTTAATAAACTTATACAAGCATAAATCCAAATATCATTTCTCATTTTAAATTTATTATTTTAATTTCAAAATATAAATATAATTAATGTGTTGACATGTTTGATGGTGCCAACCTTACAGTGTTACGAACTCTCAAAAATACTTTTATTATAATAACGGGGCATCTCTGCCTGTGCAGACTCCACATTGCTCATTGCTTACTAGATATAGAATACTACATAGTTTGCCATATATCGTAAGCTAGAAGCTGTCTCTTCAGCAGTTTAACAGCGCAGTTTTCATTTATATGAAAATTTCGAAGAGGCAACATATCCCATTTCCACATATGCCGACGGCATTTTAATTTTGGCAAAATGAAAATTAGAAGAGCGAGTTAAGACGGTTGTGTTATATTATAAAAATAAATTACATTTTCAAAATAACATTTAATATTTAGTACAATATTGTTAATTTATAGAAATATTATGCAAATTGGGTTGGGAAGTCTTAAATTTAATAAACTTATACAAGCATAAATCAAAATATCATTTCTCATTTTAAATTTATTATTTTAATTGGTATATAAAAGTTATGCCACAATTATTATATAGTAGTCCAAAAATATAAATCCTTATTTTTCCCAGAAATACATTTGTAAAAAAAAGGATATTTATCCTTTTTTATGTTCCACACAAAAGATTTAAGGAGTTCAAGAGCTCAAATCGTGCCCTACATCAGCTACCTACCCGACGGCATTTCGCAAATGATAAAATAAAATTTTCAAGAGCTCAAAGCATAGCAAATGCCCACATACAGATTTGGCAATGGCAATAACAGTTAGTATTCTATAAGTTCTATCCTGTCGAGATGCCCTGTAATAAGTGTATCCGAACGTTCCATTGTTTTGTCATCTCATGTAAAAAGCACGTGCATCCGAACGTTACATTGTTTTGTCCATAAATTTAGAGACTTTTTGCTGCGCTCCTACTTTAACATCCTTGGTTTTGTCATCTCATGTTAAAAAAAAAGAAACATTTAATTGGAGAAAAAGAAAGTAATAAGTGTATCCGAACGTTCCATTGTTTTGTCATCTCATGTAAAAAGCACGTGTATCCGAACGTTACATTGTTTTGTACATACATTTAGAGACTTTTTGCTGCGCTCCTACTTTAACATCCTTGGTTTTGTCATCTCATGTTAAAAAAAAGAAACATTTAATTGGAGAAATAAGAAAGTAATAAGTGTATCCGAACGTTCCATTGTTTTGTCATCTCATGTAAAAAGCACGTATATCCGAACGTTACATTGTTTTGTCCATAAATTTAAAGACTTTTTGCTGCGCTCCTACTTTAACATCCTTGGTTTTGTCATCTCATGTTAAAAAAAGAAACATTTATTTGGAGAAATATTGAAATACTGCTAAAAGTGATTTTCTTCTCGCTGCTTACAATGCCGAGGAAAAGAAAACGACCTGACATACGTCGTCGAAGTCGTGTAAATGTGCAACGAGCTACTTTACGCTCCAACCGCCAGTCGTACAAATATGGGAGAATTACGTTCAAGAGTAAATAACTATCAAGTGGATAGGGGGAGAATGGAACGAGTTCGTGCACATCGATCACAACAGCAGCGAGCACGGGATAACGAATTTAATCGATTCCGCAGACGCAATGCTCCTGTAAACCTCGAACGAGGAGCATTTTCCTATGATCCGGAATTTGATTATAGTGTCGAAAAATCTGTGACGATTGGAGAAATGTCAATCATTTGTCAACATTGTGAAGCATTAAAGTACAGTAGTGAATCTGCAGGATTATGTTGTGCTGGTGGCAATGTACAATTGCCTCAATTGGTTCCACCACCTGAACCGTTACACTCATTAGTTAATGGGATGGAAAGTGAGTCTAAACACTTCTTGGCTAACATCCAAAAATATAATAATTGCTTCCAAATGACATCGTTTGGTGCAACGCATATAGTACAAGACGGGTTCATGCCTAATTTCAAGGTAGTATACCATAATTGTTTTAGTGAAATTCTAATTTGTATTTGTATCACAATTAATTTAACCAGTTCTTAAACAATTACATACAGATACAAGGACAAATTCATCACCTACTGGGGGCAATGCTGCCAGTGCCAGATGCAGATCATAAATTTTTACAAATTTATTTTATGGGCAATCAAGATGTGGAAGTTGATACACGTTGTGGTCATAATCCAACCGTCAAGCGAATCATTGTCCAATAACTGCAAACATTTCTTCACGAGAATAATGAATTAGTGAAGATGTTCAAAATGGCACTGGATCGGATGCCATCAGACAGCCATAATATTGTAATAAGAGCCGACAAAACACCTGCTGGAGAGCATGCAAGGAGGTTTAATTCACCGACAATAGATGAAGTGGCTATTGTCGTTGTTGGAGAGAATTTGCAATCAAGAGATATTGTACTTCATCGCCGGAACAATGAATTGAAACGTGTATATGAAACGCATAGAGCTTATGATGCTTTACAATACCCATTAATTTTCTGACAGGGAGAAGATGGGTACCATTTTAATATCAAAATGGTTAATCCAACAACAGGTAATTAGATTATACAAAATAAAATATTTTATATGTTCAATATATAAATGTATTTTTTTATCATATGTACTTCCAGGTGCTGATACACACAAAAAAGTCAGTGCCATGAATTATTATGCATACAGACTCATGATCCGTGAAGGTGAAGTAAATCACATTTTGATATATCAACGGCTCTTTCATCAGTATGCAGTGGACATGTACGTCAAAATTGAGACTGAAAGATTGACATACATCCGTCTTAACCAACAGCAGCTTCGATCTGAAGAGTACAATTATCTTCGCGATGCAATCAATGCTGACGGCAATGTAAATAATGTAGGAAGAATGACAATTTTACCGGCCACTTACATCGAAAGCCCGCGCCACATGCACGAGTACGCTCAAGATGCGATGTCTTATGTTCGAAAGTATGGCCGTCCAGACCTATTTATTACATTCACCTGTAACCCACAATGGATTGAAATAAAAAAAGAACTGCTACACAACCAAACACCACTTGATAGGCATGACATCACAGCCAGAGTTTACAAGCAAAAATTAAAATCTTTAATGAATTTCATTACAAAGCATCGTGTGTATGGCCAAGTACGTTGTTGGATGTACTCTGTTGAGTGGCAAAAGCGTGGTTTGCCAAATGCTCATATATTAGTCTGGTTGGTTGACAAAATAAGGCCAGAAGAAATTGATTCCATTATTTCAGCCGAAATTCCTGATGAAACGGTTGACCCAAAATTGCATACAATAGTAACTAAACACATGATACATGGACCTTGCGGAGTTTTCAACAACAGCTCACCCTGTATGATCGACGGCAAGTGCTCCAAACGGTACCCGAGAAACTTTCTTGCTGAAACCATCTCGGGAATCGATGGTTACCCATTGTATCGTCGGCGATCAGTTGAGGACGGTGGACGATCTGTAGATGTCAAGATAAAAGGACAAGATTTTCAAGTAGACAATCGTTGGATTGTGCCGTTCTCGCCCATATTGTCCAAAACTTTTGAAGCTCACATCAACGTGGAATTTTGTAACTCTGTGAAATCCATAAAGTACATATGTAAATATGTTAACAAAGGTAGCGACATGGCCATGTTCGCAGTAACAAACACAAATGATGAAGTGTCTCACTATCAGATGGGTTGCTATGTAAGCAGCAATGAGCCTATTTGGCGCATATTTTCGTTTGCAATTCATGAAAGACATCCCACTGTATTGCATTTGGCATTCATTGAGAGAATTTTTTCTTAACTTTTCAAATCGCTTCTTAAGGATAGAAAGTGATCATTGAAGTTGTTTTTACAGTTTTCACCATAGATTCTTGTTTTGTTGATTCATTTTTTTGCTTTTGCGTTTTTGTTGTATATGCGTATGCGTATGCGTTTTTTATGTTTGCTTATTCAAAGTATACATTTGTCACAATTGAGGGATGTGACCAACCTTTTCAACTGGGAGGATCTGAACCGCCAAAAATATATATATAATAACTAAATTCTTTCTATTCATTTTAGATATTTGCAAATTTCGGGGAAAAAATCTCAAGCCGGACCCAGTCATTATTTGTTTGATTTGTAAGATCAAACGATTAAACTCAATAAAGATTTCTTAAATTCTTACCGGAGGTGGAGGCAAAGTAAGGACCTAATTACGTTGAGAAATATTTCATTTGTTAAGTGCATGCGTACTGCATATAAATGCATATAAATATAGGCGTGTTGCATATGTATCTATATTTTCATGTTCAATTTATTTGAATATACATATTTACTATTAGGGGACTGTATGTTTTGTTCCATATTTCTTACCTTATCTTATCTTATTTAGTATTCTTAATTTGTAGAATATATAAAAAAGGACTAAATATATTGCTGCAATCCGCCCTTTTGAACATTATTATTATTATATTTAAATTACGCAACACTAATAGTTCCGATACCAAAAGTTTATTCAACGAGCTGAACTACCATAAATAAGTTCTGTTACAAAAACTTGCAAAATTCGGTTTGCAATGTATGTATGTATGTATATATAAATAAATATAGAAGGACGGCGCAAATTATTTCTCTACTCCCTTTTTCAGTTTGTACAATTTGGTAACAAAATGTTTAGCTTCACAGAAGCCTCAACATTATTTAACTACATTTTAGGGTTCTGTTGAGCTTAATTTTTGTGAAATCGCCACATCTAATTCGTATTTCAGTACGCCTCATATTGAAATTTATGTAAATTATCTAATTATCCGCGCGTTTATCACAAATGTAACGGGAAATCCATGTGAAGTGCCAATTCAGTGCGTACAGATGTCAAAATATGTAAACAAAGAGGAGCATGTTTCACTTGGTATTGTAGATTTTGCTCGAACCTTTTAGAAATTATTCGCGCTTATACATAAGTGTGTTGCAGCTTAGCTAAATGTTAAATAAAATTGTCTGCCTAAATTTGACATTCTCTGTTATAACTAAGTAATGATTTTTTTTTGCATCGACGCTCGTGAGTTGCTTATAAATTAACATTTTCTGATTTTTGATTTTGAACCATCTTCATTGGATTCCCTTCAAAGTGGTTAGTCAGCTATAGCGAACGACAAAAACCCAACTTATTTTTATATATATGTAAGAATAATTGGATTACAACGAAAGTTCAATAAGGATTTAAAGTGATGTTTGCACTATTTAATAGAAAAAAGTGTAGAACCGAATTAGTGAAGTTTTAGTGGATATAAAATTAAAAAATATATTTGTAAAAATACATTAAAAATTGGAGAAACACGCATTTCAAATAGTTGAATTTTTGAACTTTAAATGCAAATATCTCAAAAGCCATAAGTCAGCGGCTATCGTATATATATATATATATATATATATAAATATATTCTTGATCTGGAGAACGTCCTCTATCCGTACATACCCATTTCAAACCCGAAATCGGGGGATGCTATTCCAAGTCCCAGCCGAGAAATTAAACGTCGCAAATGCGTTTAGTTTAAATTTAAAAAGCCAATTTTACTTTCCATTTGGCACATCAATAGCGGGGTTCTCTTGCTTTTGCAAAACCTTTGAATGGTGGATGTATTTCAAGAATTTTAGAATTTTCCAATTGTTGCAACGAGACAACAACCAAACCCACGCAGACAAATATTTGCAAGGACTGTAAAATATATCAGACCAAGATCCATGTTTATTTTTGTGCAAAAACACTTAAAAAAATAATTACAACCTTGTGCCAGCTGTTATTTCACATAAAGATATACTTCGTTGTTAAATTTTTTGCAGACGAAAAAGAGAAAGGATGAAATGCCTGAGTACGAAGAGCCGACAAGGGTAATGCAGGGGTAATGCTCGAAAATGCGGCGACTAACAGAAGGCTTCAAGACCAGAGTAATACTCTTCTAGAACTCTCAGAGGTGATCTAGTGACTGATGCCCAGAGCATACTGAAATTATGGAGGGAACACTTCTGCAGCCTGCTTTATGGCAGTGAAAGTATAACGCCAGGAGAAGGCGAACCCGATTCCCCAATCGATGACGATGGAGCAGACGTTCCATTGCCCGACCATGAAGAAGCTCGAATAGCAAATACCCGTCTGAAGAACAACAAAGCGGCGGGGGCCAATGGATTACCGACCGAGCTATTCAAACACCGCGGCGAAGAACTGATAAGGAGCATGCATCAGCTTCTTTGTAAAATATGGTCGGACGAATCGTTGGGCAGATTGGAATTTAAGTGTGCTCCATATAAAAGAGGACCCCACAATCTGCGCCAACTACCGTGGGATAAGCCTCCTCAACATCGCATATAAGGTTCTATCGAGCGTATTGTGTGAAAGATTAAAGCCCACCGTCAACAAACTGATTGGACCTTATCAGTGTGACTTTAGACCTGGCAAATCAACAACTGACCAGATATTCACCGAGCGCCAAATCTTGGAAAAGTTCAGTGAAAGGAGAATCGACACGCACCACCTCATCGTCGATTTCAAAGCTGCCTTTGACTGCAGGAAAAGGAGCTGCCTATATGCCGCGAGAGAAAGTACTGCGAAAGATTTATGGTCCTTTGCGCGTTGACAACCGCGAATATCGCATTCAATGGATTGATGAGCTGAATGAAATATACGACAACATTGACATAGTTCAACGAAAACCTGGCTTTGCTTCGAATTTCCAATTGGCGCCGCCTTGCGAAAAACAGAAACGACTGGCGCGCTGTTGTTATTTCGGCTATAACCGTGTAAGCGGTTTCTACCCCAGTAAAGGATAAATATAAACTGTTAAGGAAGGTAGGCTTTAAATAGATTTATAATTTTAATTAAATCTTAAAGATTTGTCACTGTTTTTTTGTTAAGAATGCATGCAGAAAGTGCGCCAATTCATAATTGTCATGCGCAATAGTCATTTACAAAGCATTGACCGAACCAGCTGTTCATATATGACTAAATACTGCAATGGGTGCTTTCATGGAATTGCATATTTCGGTATAGGATTTTTGCATTTTATGTCATCGTGCAATCTTGCAGAGCAAAAGAATCCTCCCAGTCTGCAAAAATTGTTAATACAATAAGACATATTTTCCCTCCAACTGTACACCGATATCTATGTTACCGTTTGTCACACAGCGTAACCCCACATCACGACAGGCTAACTGTGAAATCTATTGCCATTGCCGTTGCCAAATCTGCCCTGTAAGACGGGTAGCTGTTAGCAAACTTGTAAGCGACTTGTTATTGTTCACTTTTGCCATCGTTAAAATATTTGTTACTTCTGTTCAGAGAGTGGGAAAAAAGCAACACATTTCATATTTTTGAGCTATAACAACTGTAACATTAATTTTATATGTATATCAATTGAAATAACAAGTTTAATATGAGGAAAAATATTTTGATATATGCTTACATAAGTTTATTAAATTTATGACTTTGCTCAATCGGCAAAGCATTTTGTATAATTTTTCTGCAAATAAATAATATTAAACTAAATATTTATTTGTTCGAAAAATGTATTAAATTATATTACTTTATTTTTATAATTTAACACAACTATATTAATACTCGCTCTACTGAGTTTAATCCTACCGAAATGAAACCGCCGTCAGTATATGTGTAAATGGGATGTGTTACCTCTTCGCAATTTTCATAAAAAAGAAAATTGATCTGTCAAACTGCTGAAGTGACAGCTTATTCCATAAGCTTAATATTTTTTTTTAGTTTAAATATAAATCCATACGACGTTTAGCAAATTGCCATATATCTCCACAGGCAATAGGAATAACTTATTAACGAAATTCCATGAAATAGATAAAAACGGCAATACAGTTAGTATGCCATAAAATTTATCCTGTCGAGATGCCCCGTAAGGTTAATGTTATTGAATTAGAAAAACGATAAATTTGAGAATTTTAACCCAAAGTGCATAAAGTGTGTGCTAAAGCTAGTGATATTGGTATATATGAAATATGTGTAGTATAGGAGATGACGATGTTCTTGATGATGGCATCAGCAGCCTCATGACACCACAAGAACAAATAGTACACTATTTGCCAAAAGGAACTTGTTATAAATGCGGTCAAGACGGACAATTGTATAAAATACATTTTCGCGAAGCTGAATGTAAGAATTGTTTTCTCATTTTTGTGAACCATAAATTTCGAGCAACAGTTGGATCTTCTAAAGCTCTTCCAAGAAATGCGGATATTCTTTTAGTGTTTGATGGAAGTGCTGAGTCTGTAGTCTTGCTAGATATGTTACAAACGGCGCAATCGGGATCAAATTTTAAGAGACTGCATTGCTACCTCAAAGTTCTATTTATTGATGATTACGAAGCCTACAAAGGCACTTGTGAAATAAATGATTATAAATTGTATATACAGCAAGTAAAAGATCTTTTTATTAAGCTACGATAATATAAAATGTTATGTTACTAATTTAAGATCTGGCATACATCAAAAGCCATTTGATATTAAAGATATGGACCTATATTTGAACAGAGAAATTAAAAAAGAAAAAGTATTTTCCAACGACATCAATAACATTCAAACGTCAACAAGTCGTAACGAATTTATAAAACTTTATCGAAAGAACTTAATAGCTTCTATGGCTACGATCTTAAGTTGCAAATACGCTTTTATACCTACAATAAGTATAAGTATAGCTACCGATCTGCTCTCAGCCATTGCACTTGGACAGGGAAATAACGTCGCATATGATGTTGCCTTCAAAGATGATCGTTTGGTTAATGGGATCAAAATCATGCGTCCAATTAAAGATCTAAGTGAAACAGAGGTCTTGCTCTATATACGTGCACGAAATATAAAATGGTGGGATAGACGAGATCATGTCATAAATGCTTCAAGCAGTATACAACGAATAACTGGGTCATTTATACGTAATCTACAAAAAAACTACAGCTCCACCGTTTCAACTATAATTTGTACAGGAAATAAAATCACCTCAAATAATGACCGTTATGAAGAATTTAAGGAAAAATGCTGTTTGTGTAATTCTTCAATAGTTAACTCGGAAACTCTTTCAGCTGTTAGGTATTCTCGATATGTGTCTGAAAGAACGTCAAGTGATTTTGATTTAGACACAAACTTCAAAAAATTCTTGAACTTAACCCAAAACCAAGATCAAAAAGTATGCCACAGTTGTCAAAATATAGGACGGGATAGCGATATTAATTTAATAAAGCATTATTTATAAAATAATGATTTAAATTCATTCAATATAAAACTTTTAAAATTTGTTAATTATAGGTGTTATTAATTTGTATGATGTATTCACAGCCAAAATTACGATAGAGGAACACCTATACACACATTTACTCTCCTCAGACTTGAAGTTTTCGTGTTATTTATATTTAAAGTTAAACATTTTTATAAAGTAATTTAAGCTATTTCACTATGTTTTTGCACACATGCACACATTTCCAATTATTATTTTTAATAACATTGTAGATACTGAAATAAATCTAAAATTTCCATTTGTTGTGTATTTTAATAAAAATAAATATCCTTAAACTATTTTGCGCACCTACAGATACAAGAAATTGTGTGTTTTATTTATGACAAAAAAACTGGGTTACATATTTTGTGTAGTGAAAAAATAAAAAAAAAATGTTTCGTTTATAATCTTTATTATTATTTAGTGCAAAAAGCTCGACACATGAACTATGAACACCCCGGTGTTGGACCGGCCAGGGTTACTTTCTTTTTTTGAAATACTCTAAAAAAAATTGTCGGCTTCAAAGAACTATGAACACCGGACTAGTGTCATTCTTTTGAAGAGCGGCCAAAGACCGCCAGGGCGGAAAGGGCGTTACAAAAGAACCATGAATTTATTTTTGGACCAACCTTGGTTAGTTTTTGGAAGCGCAGCCGAAGCCACGATTCCGATTACTTTGGTGGTCGGATAAAAAGCACGAATTTCGGTATAAGTGGAGTTTCTGCTGATAGGGAAGCTTCTCCAGATAATGAATATGCAAAAATAATGTTGCATACATTTACTCTTTTTAAAATATGCTCGATTAAAAATTCAAAAATTTGTATCAATAACAGGCACAATTCCGATTTCTTTGGCGCCGCGATTTGAAGGTCCCGTTGGAAAGAGGAAGACCTGATTAAAAAATATTTAGGGTTATAGCTACCGCAAACGCTTAGTTTACGAGATATTAGACCTTAAAGTTAAAAAATTTCCAAAATTCGAATATCAAGAAGCTATTCCACCACATTGGCACAATTCCGATTTCTTTGGCGCCGCGATTTGAAGGTACCGTTGGAAAGAGGAAAACCTGATTAAAAAATATTTAGGGTTATAGCTACCGCAAACGCTTAGTTCACGAGATATTCGACCTTAAAGTTCAAAAATTCCCAAAATTCGAACATTTCAACAAGCTATTTTACCATATTAAACACACTTTACTCACATGTTTCACTTCAAATTAATTAAATTTAACTATAAACTTTTAAATAAATCCACATTTTACACTTTTAACAGTTTTTTTTACCGAAGAAATCTTTATTTTACATTTTACACTCGTAGTGAACACCATGTGTGCTAAAATTGACGACGAAATGGAGCGCTGCCATGTGATAATAAGGAAATTCGCTGAAATGCCATCTTTCCCAAAAATTCCTCTATCCATTCATGTGGATATGTTCTTTATTTAATTTAATAAACAAATAAGTAATATTATATAGTAATATTATTAATATTATTATTGTCACCTAATACACAAAACAACGTATTATTAAATATAAATGGAAAGCGCTGACAGATATAATAACCAAAATTTAACCATTTTATAACGAAAACTCAAATTTTGTTTCAATATGATAACCAAAAAATATAACCACTTTATAACGAAACTCAAATATATTTTTTTATTTTAACGCAGAAAGGAGTACTTCGCGAAAGTACTTCAGTCACATATTACACATATACATATGTATGTGGAAAGTATTTTTTTTATAGTTAGTAATAGAAAAAAGAATCATGCGATAAAACAAACAAAGAAAAATTGTTAAAAATCCCACATATTTGCTGTTTAAGATGTGGCATGGCTCGTTTTCCTCATAAATGTAAACAATCTAACCTTTTCAACGATGAGTGTGCTAAATGATTTTAAATTAATAAATTTAGGTAAAATATGGTAAACTAAAAGTGAAATGTGAACTTGTTTCAAGGTTTAGAGTGTATATTTAAATATACAGAGTGAAAAAGGTGAAAAAATTTAGTGAAACATAGAGATATACCATGTGTTATTAGTGCAAATTTGTAAACTTTAATCGTGAATATTTTAAAAAATAAAAGTTACTTTTATATTATTTTTGGATATTTCTTCTGTGGAGAAGCTCCCCTATCCGCACATACACAATTTATACGGAAATTCGGTTTTTTTTACCCCTCCGCCAAAGTAATCGGAATCGTGCCATCACATTAAACACGTTTTACTCACATTTTTCACTTAAAATTAATTAAATTAAACTATAAATTTTTAATCCTGGTCGAGACCAACCGTCTGATACACTTAGTCGAGATCAATGGTGCTTGGCTAGGCCAAGTGGTGTTTTTACGCTCAAATATGTACAATATAGATACATTTTTGAAATTTCTTACCTCTCGATTTGGTTGAAATCAAATTGACTGCCTTGTTCACGCTTGGCGTGGCAATAGCGTTCACAAAAAATGTAACATTTTGAGAAAAATTATATTTTTTCTTAACCTTTTAAAACGCTCTAGCGGCTAAAGTATTTGACCTAGGTAGGTCAATTGCACCGGTTAGGTAATTTAAAGAGCCTTCAGGAAATGTATAATTCGCCCCACCGGCCCCATCGCGGGCGTGGCAATAGGCGAAAATGGGTTTTCACCATATCCCCCCTTTTGTTTCACTACAGTTGGGGGGTATGGGGCCGGGGGGATCAAAACCATTTTGCGAGTTAGTTCACCCCTGGGGCTTTCAGGAAAGCCCTCAACCTTTTTTCTATCCCTACCAGGGGCGTGGCAATAGCGTTCACAAAAAATGTAACATTACATTTTTCTTAACCTTTATAACGCTCTAGCGGGTAAAGTATTTGACCTAGATAAACATAGAAACCAATTTGGACATGTAACGAACATGAAAACAGATAAATCAACCGTGCGAAGTGATAGAAACATACCAAAGTTCATATATTTTCATACTAAATATATGGGGTCTAGCCAAGCATCATTGGTGCACTAAGGTGTAATATTATAATATCCTTTTTTCGTCCTTTTCTATACGATATCCTCGAATTTTTTTTTTCTGAATTAGACATAGAATATAGACAATAAAATTCTAGGAAGCTACCTGGAAGCGCAAGTCGTTTGCTACACTCTAAATATATTTAAATAACATTTAAAAACAAAATATGCTTGGCCAGACCCGAGGGTCTCGATGAGGGTTAAATAAATCCACATTTTACACTTTTAGCAGATTTTTTACCTAAGAAAAATTACATTTTACACTCGTAGAGAATATCAATCGTGTGCTAAAAATGACGACGAAATGGAGTGCTGCCATGTGATAATAAGAAAATTTGCTGAAATTCCTTTTATCCCAAAAATTCCTCTATCCATTCATAGGGATATGTTCTTTATTTAATTTAATAAATATTATATAATAATATTATATATACGAGTATTGTCACCTAAAATACAAAACGTATTATCAAAAATAAATGGAAATCGCTGACAGATATAATAACAAAAATTTAACCATTTTATAACGAAAACTCAAATTTTGTTTCAATATGATAACCAAAAAATATAACCACTTTATAATCAAAACTCAACGCACAAAGGAGCACTACGCGAAAGTACTTCAGTCACCCCGGGATTTTTACTTATTTGTGTTTATTACATATATATCACATATTATACATATACATATGTAGATGGAAAAAGTGTTCACAACTCAATTATAACTTGAAAAATGTTGGAAAGTATTTTTTATTATAGTCAATATAGAAAAAGAATCACGCGAAAAAACTTTTTGCCGCCCTAGGCAGTTACAATTTTGCCGCCCCAGACAGCAGCCTAATTTTTGCCATTTCAGTTATTGATGCACTGACCTCGAGTTTTTTGAATGCGTTCATGAATTTGTACATTAGAAAAATATGTACAATTAAAAAAGTTGGGAGTGATGAATTAGGATATGTCAATTCTATCATTTTTCATAATATTTATTGACAGTTGTACATAATGCTTTTGTAGCTCAGTCCGTTTGTCTATTGCCTAAATGGTAGTCGGTTCATGTTCACATATTCTTACGTCGTGCTTTACGAATCGCAAAATCACGAATCTATGTCACGTAAAATTTCCGCTTCTAAAGTCAACAAAGCCAAAGAATTCAAGCGATTTTGTCCGATAGTTGATCTAAAATAATTTTTAACTCGTTTCAAACAAGAAAACGATCTCTCACCGCTGCAGTTTGTGGCAGCTAAGGAAAGGAAAATTCTGTAAGCAATGCCAACATTTGGAAAAACTGCGTTAAGATCTTCACTTCTGAAAAACTTGAAAGTTTCAATAGGCTTGATTGTTTTCAAATTCTGATCACATTCAAGATATGCTTTGAAATGAATCAATTCATCATCTAATGAACTCTCCAAATCTTCATTAAATGCTTTTTGCAAAATTTTTGCTTTTTCCCGGATGTCAGCATTATTCAAGTTCCCCAAACCAATCAAAACAGAGAATTTTTCGTTAATTCCTTCATATTTTCGGCACCTTTCCCGTAATTCAAGTAATATATTAACTGAAGTCATCTTTCCCAAGCAATGTTACCTTCTCTGTTTTCGTTTCATCGTGATAAATTTTCCGACGCTTTACCCTACCCTGAATTGTTTTGTATTCTTGGTTGACTGACAAATCGAATGCTCTACCCTCAAAAAAGTCAAAATCTTCACGTGCATCATCCACAACTTTTATAAGACTTTGATACAATTGAACTACTTCATTCAGGTTAGTCTGCGTTGATTGTAATTTTTTACTTACAGCATTGAATTTGAAAGTAAAAAACTCCACAAAGATTGCATAAAAGCTGTTTCTAGTAATTCAAAACGTTTTCGAATACCTTTGGCTTCACTTTGTGTGACAGCTTTTTGTGAAAGATCGTGTTCTATGCAATACAAAAATTATAGTATTTCAGTGTAATACTGATCAAGAGTGCAAACGGCATCGTTGCGAGCGGACCAGCGTGTTAGTGAAAGGGATTTTACAGTAATTTTCTCAGATTTCTTGCAGTAAGATTGTAGAATATCCCAACGACTCGTAGATGCTGAGAAAAAGTTATACAAACTTTGAAGATCATTAAAAAAAGCAGCAGCTGTCGAACTGCTTTCAACTGCGTGATTTCCTACTAAATTGAGAGAATGAGCTGCACAAGGCACGTATTCAGCGTATTCATTACGATTTTTAATCAACTGTTGCAGTCCTGCATAAATCCCTGACATATTTCGTGCAGTGTCGTACGACTGACCTCGACAATTTTTAATGTCAACTTGTAAATCACCTAAGGTAGAAACTACAACGTTATCCATTTCTACAGCCTTGTGGCCTGCATTTGGTAGAAATTTCACAAAACGCTCTACCGGCATACCGTCTTTCTTCACGTATCGCAGTAAAAAACACAGCTGATCTACATGTGAAATGTCAGGTGTGGAATCAACAATGATAGAATATTTTGTACTTTTGACTTCTTGAATAATAACCTGTAATACTTTATCAGCTAGTATTTGAATAAACTCTTCGCAAATCGTTTTTGACAGATAACTGGTACTACCGATACCTTTATTTCCGAATTTCGAAATATGCTCAGCTAAAAATGGATCAAATTCAGATATCAATTCAAAAAGCATCAAATAGTTTCCGTTGTGAAGAGAACCAACTTTTCATCATGCCTTCTAAAAGGCAGTCCACGTGAAGCTAAACTCTTAATGACAGCGACGACTCGTTTTAAAACATTTTTCCAGTAAACTACTTCTTTGTCATATTCAGCGAGCAAAGTTTTGTCGATTCGACCAAAAGCACTGGCTCTATCTTTTAGAAGTTTCAAGCAACTTTGATGCTTTTCAGAATTTTCATGCTGATTTATTCTTATTGCCGCATTTTTCCAATCACTATAGCCATCTTTTTTAGAAAAAGTAGAATCGCCGCCAAAAAGAAGGCATGGAGCACAACATATCGATCCTTTGCTCAGAGAATATACTAACCAATCACGGGGAGTTTTTTCACCATTTAAAAGTCTTCTTTCGAACGTAGATGAATTCAAATACCGGCTTGAATTTTGGCTGCGAAAAATCAAGATGGTCATTTCTTTTATAATTATGTTTAGCGATATAATCACGTAATGCGTCATTTATGAGCCATTCCGCAGGGTCGTCACTGAATGTGAAATTGAAGTTGTCGGATATGTTTGACTATATTTGTTTCGTAGATTCTGTAAAAAAATTGTATACCTGAATTTCATATTCTTGTAAATATGTGTACAAATTTTCGAAACAAAAAATATAGAAAAATAGAAATAGTAGGTTAGAAAAAAACGAAAATACATGAAATTCAGTCTTTACTTGCGAAGTCTATTGTTTCTCTAGAAATTTCGCTTTTTTCGGTAACTGATGGATTACCCGTGTCACTTTGATTTCCTTGAAGCACAAAATAAGAAGAGAGTTTTTTTGTTTTTGCCATAACCTCGTCATCTTTGATTTTTCTCTTCGCAGCTTGCTTGCGATATTCAGAACCGCTCAATCGATTCCGCCCGTCACTCATTTTATTGAAAAAATGACGCTCCAGTTAATGTATATAAATCTTCCAGTTAGAATACTTTAATACTCAAAATAAATCTTCAGTACATTGTCAACAATTCATCAACTCCAATCGCGGTGGCAGCCATGTATCGAATCAACGTTTCGAGAGTTATCGATTTTATAGTAACTGCGGTTGCCCGATTGTGGTAGCCCTGCATGTATTCGAATTTGAACTGCGCATTTGTGAGAATACAATAAAGAGGCTAAATTTCATTTGACAAGATTGTTAGAAAAGTAAATTCAACAATATGGTAGACTTGTACACTTTTGGGTGAAAAATCTTATGGTTTTCATTTGAAAGTAGCATTTTATCTAGTGTAAACGGTCAGAATTTGCCGCCCCTAAAAATTTGCCGCCCTAGGCAGCTGCCTATGTTGCCTGTTCGGTAAATCCGCCCCTGGTGAAATGTTAACTTATTTCAATGTTTAGAGTACATATTTAAATATACAGAGTGAAAAACGTGAACAAATTTAGTGAAACATAGAGAAATACCATGTGTTATTAGTGCAAATTTTTGAACATTTAAACGTGAATATTTAAAAAAATATAAGTTATTTTTATATTATTTTTGGATATTCCTCCTCTGGATAAGTTCCCCTATACGCACATACCCCATTTATACGGAAATTCGGTTTTTTTACCCCTCCGCCAAAGTAATCGGAATCATGGCCAATAACACATAATATTTCACAATGTTTCACTAAACTTTTTACATTTTTCAATTTGTATTTTTAAATATACACTCTAAAGATAAAAATAAGTTCATATTTAACTTTTATTTTGTTATTTTTTAGCTAACTTCAATAATTTAAAAATCACTTAGCACACTCATCTTTGAAAAAGTAAGATTGCTTACAATTATGAGGAAAACGAGAATTGCCATATCTTAAACACCAATTATGAAGGATTAAACGATAGCGTTTTCTTTTTTTACATTTTCGCGTGATTTTTTTTCTTTATTAACTACAAACAAATTCTTTCCAACATTTTTTCAGCTTCAACTGGGTAGGTAAAGTACTCCTTTCAGCGTTGGCGGCCTTCGGTCTTGCTCTAACAAAATAACCCTTTTCGAGCCAATACCCTGTGTGACTGAAATACTTTCGCGTAGTACTTCTTTCTGTGTTGGCAGCCTTCGGCCGCGCTTTAAAAAAATAACCCTAGTAGAGCCAATAAAGATTGTTTATACTCATTTTAATTTGAAATATAATTGAGCGAATTGCTCATATTTGCTTATTATCATATGGAAGCGCTTCATTTCCTCATAATTGTTAGCACATAAATGATATTCTGTACGAGTGTAAAATTTAATTTTTAATCTATATATTTTTTTACTTATAAGACCTGCAAAAAGTGTAAACTGTGAATTTGTTTAAATGTTTACAGTTTAAGTAAATTCATTTGACGTGAAAAATTTGCATAAAGTGTGTTAAATCAGAGAACATAAAACATAGAGAAGGTGCAAATTGAATTCTGTATGATGTTCGATTGGACGGCTAACAGAGCTTATAAGATTGAAGTAAGGAATTCACCATTCTCGCTGCTATTTAGCAGATATGAGCACGTTCAATGGCGGAAATAATTGTAAAACGACTGAATTCTTGCGAGAATGAGTAAAGAGAAATGCTTTGAAGAAAAATATACAAGCTCACACAAAGAATGTAAAAAAACATTCTCTGAGTAACATATGCATGTATTATATGAACCATTGTCACATAAGTATGCGTGATTATTTTGTGTTATAAGAACCATTGTTTTCCGAAAAATGGTAAAAATTTTATGTTATAAAATTTAACAAAAAATAGTTTTCTATAAATTGTTATTTCAAAAATGATATTAATGTCGACTATTATAAAATGAACTTAAATGTGCTCATATAAACACTTTATTCCTTTCATTACTTCAAAAAGATTAATGACCTTCATGAAATATGTATGCATATTCGCATTAATTCGTTATCATTTCCATGTTTGTACCAAATAGAATTTCTATGAGACATGCATATGTACATATGTATGTATATTATTTCTTTGGCACATTTGTCTGTATGTTTACGAAATCAAATGCGAGCCACATACATACATACATATGTACATATGTACATTCATAATAACAAGTGTCGCACGCATCTTTCGCATCTTCGTTGTCACGGTCAACCAATGGCCGAAACTGGCGTTTTGTCAAAGAGTCAAGTGCTGAACACATTAAGCGCGAATACACACGTTCTTATGGACACAGTTATATAGTTCTTAGGGACACAGTTATTGAGGCAGCTTCACAACTACATAACTGTGTCCCTGAGAACGTGTGTATTCTAATATTTTACAAATGTCGCTCGCAGTCTGTTGCACTCATTGTGTTCAGCACTTGTGTGATGATAGAAAATCCAAGCTGTGCCGAAAAAAATAAACGAATGGCCGCCAATAGTCACCGCTTCCCTTGCCGCTATACAGCTCCGCCTACAAACCAGAGTAAATATGTATGAAGATGTATGAGCGTGCATACATATCGACGCAGATTTTGCGAGTCACGGAAAAATATTTTAGACAAATAATATGAAAATCGATAACGGCTATGTTGCCACTTTTGTCACTTCTTTCTGTGAAGAAGCATCAGAAAGTTGTTCAATTTATGATTTTTAGCTTTTGCCATCGTCGCGAAAAGACGCTTGTAGGCGAAGGCATGCTCGGGGAGATGTTACGGCGTCTGTTTTTATGAATAAAGCGAGGTCGCTGGTGGAATTTGCGCCTGCGTTTATGAATGAAATCGTTTTTGTTGTAAAATTTACTACATTTGAGCTTCGCCAATTTGGCTGCCATATTGACTTGTGGTGCTTATGCTATTTAGGCAATTGTTGTTTTTGTAGAACAATGCTTCAATTTTTTGTTGGTGACATATTCACATGTGTACGCATATGTATGTTTGTATGCTTATGCATTAGTTGTTCGGAAGTGTATACAAATATATGTACATATGAATATATATGAATGCATGAACATGCAAATTAATGCGCGCGCATGTAATATACATATGTATGTATTGATAAGTGATAAAATCATGATTTGAATTTCTGAATGCGCACATGCGTATACATACATACATGCAATCATATGGGTAGATAATAAGATTAATATGATAGACGATATGTTTATATATTGTGATAAATTCAATTTCTATTACTAAGAAACATAATACAAAAATATTTATTAGTATAGTATATTATGTAAAAATCAAATAAAATTATTGAATATACAAGTCTAAATAGTACTATGCATGCATTCATACAAAACTATACTCATATCATAATTATTACATGCCAATATGGAAATGCCGACGGCAAAACGCAAAAGCATACATACATATTTGCATACATTGCGAAAGCAAAAATTGAAGCATGGAAATATCACAACGCTGTTGTAGGGAGTATCATAAGGAGCATGCATACATATGTATATTTATGTCTCTTCATATTCATGAGTATGTGAGAGAGCTGTATTTGTACACATTTTTCGCTGTTAAAAATGGAATATCAAAGAACTTATTTTTCTTCGATATTCCCTGATTGCGCATATGTATATGCTATGGCATCATAAGCCGTACGTATATTATTTCTCTTCATATTCTCTGTTTGAGTACGTGGAAAACTGTTAAAAATGTTAACATTTCACATCGTGAATTCTGAAGTTGTGAGGTGAATTCCTTACTCCAATCTTACTTGCACCTTCTCTATGTTTTATGTTCTCTGGTTAAATGTAGTGAAATAGCTTGTTGAAATGTTCGAATTTTGGGAATTTTTGAACTTTAAAATCGAATATCTCGTACACTAAGCGTTTGCGGTACCTATAACCCTATATAATTTTTAATCAGGAGGACTTCCTCTTTGTAACGGTAGCTTCTGATCACGGCGCCAAAGAAATCGGAATTGTGCCAAATGTTGTATGTATAATACTAACCAATCATAAACCACATTCCTTAAATCGCAATGAAAATATTTATAAACTTACACGTATATTTTCTTTGTTTATTTTCTCTTGCTCTTCTAATGTATATACATCATTCACAATGCGTAACCTGCTGTCAAAATTTCTAGACTACAGCTCAAGAAATAAGGAATTTTTTTTCTTGAGCATGTACTTGAGTGCTGGAAACTAACATTTATATACAAATATCTCGAAAACTATAGGTCTGAGGTGAGTACATGCGCATACATTTTTTAATCCTCATATATTCTTCTTTCTAACCATAGATTGAAATAATTGAAACCGTTTTCAATACGTTTTCGATGCAGCTGAATTTACTTGCCGACTAGATAAAATACATTCCGTGGCTAATAGATGGCGCTACTTTCGAAATCATTGAATCACAAAATCGAAAATATTTTTCGAAATCTATCCGCATCTATCGAGCATTTGTAAGTATTTATGTACAAAAAGAGCTGAGGACGCATTATATTATGTTTAAAATGTGTGATTTAGCGGAAATAAATGCTTTTTGAGAAGACACTTTAGAAAACTTGAGCGCTCAAATGTCAAAGACAAGACTGGATCGAAAAAGGTATAAAAAACATTACGCATTTATAGTACTAGTTAAAAGGAAAATGGTTGAAACTACAAAGCAAATTTCTGGAACAGGAGGTGGGCCCTTCAACCAAGTAAATTTAAGTTCCCTCGAAAAGGAGGTAAGTGCTATACTTTCCTCTAATACATCAGTAGAGGGATTGAAAGGTATACAAAGTCTTGGAACATCAACACACATTTGAAATGACATCCCTGGTACAAGTAAGAAGACACCAATCGACGACATTTCTTCCCAGCCCCAAATGCAAAATGAAATCAAATTTGTCGTCTGACCAGCTGTACACCGCACAAGAAACAGAAAATAAACAAAATAGGTCTACTTGAGGAGAAAATAAATATCCAAAAAAATATGCAGGACAATGTATCAAAAGTTCTAAACACGCTTATGAAGCAACTAGCGAACATGCACAAGAACAGTCTGAAACAAAAAGATGGATTAGAAAACTCTATGAAATTGCAAAAGATAAATTTAAGGAAATGAAGCGACATAATGCTGTGAGGGAAAAAATATCCATTGATAAATTAGAAACCAAAAAAAAATTAGAACTTGAATTATTTTTTTATTGTAACGTAACAAAGATATACAGACATGTAGTAACAATATCATAGTAAAGGTATCATATTATTCTGTATACTGCGTTGGTGACCCACATGACAATGTAGTAAACTCAAATACTAGCTTTGTTTCATAGGCATTAAATATTTCTAAAAAATTTTAAACAATAAATATGTTGTGTGTTATGGAGAAAATAAGTTCAATTATTTAAAATACTCTAAAGTTAATCTATTTTCAAGGCAAAAAAGCGATTTGGTTAAGTTTCTCTAGAATCCTAACATAAAATGAGGCATTTCCTGCTTTTCCGGAAGAAAAATTGTGAAAAATGTTTTGTTTTCCATTTCTTTAATTAAATTTTTAAGCCATTTTGACAGAATATTTCGAAGATCTTTTGTGTAAAAGCTTTTAGCAAAGTTTGTTATCTGTACTAGGGTAAACCTCCTACAACGCGTTTTCGCTCCAACGCAGTTCCCAAATGCGGACATTTTTTTACAACGCGATTTTTACGAAAAAATTTTCAAATATTTACTAATTTAATTTGAAAAAGGTTTTCTTGCCCAAATAAAATTCTTTGCATTTTGTCCATACTTTGATTCCGTTGAAATTGTTGATGCGTCACTTAAAGTTATTCGTCTTTCAACACTAAAAGCTTGCTGAAAAGCACTATAACCGGAAAAAGACGTTCAGGGCACTGTTTCAACACCAATAGAAGATGAATATAGGAACATAGTGAAATTGGCGCATGCAGTAGAAGGTGATGGATTTGATAAAATAACAATGGCTGATATTCAAGAATTAATTGCGGACGACGAAATAAACAACGCAGATTTAGTGACAATGACAAATGAAGAATCAGTTGGAGGTAGCTCTGGCGATCTTTAGGATGTTGAAAATAAAAACTTTTTGCCAAAAAATATCGAGAAAGTTTCAAATATGGCAAAGCAGTTGGAAGAATACATTTTGGAGAACGACCCTTTAAGTGACAGAGCAGAAATATTTAAACGAAATTTTCAAAACAATTTAGCTCCCTATCAAAAAATTTATAAAGATTTGCGAAATAAGAGCAAAAAAACTTTAATGCACGATTTTGTCAAATCAATAATAGTCGAAAATCTAATTGTGGATCAAGCTCAGATTTTGAACTAGTACGAACAAAACGTTCGAAACAAATCATACTAAGTGATGAGAAGGAGTAGAAAGTTATCGTTCTATTTTGGCTCTAATTTATTAAATCTTTTAACTTGAATATTTTACGTAGAATTGAAATTTAATTTTATTTTGTTTTGTTTTTGTTTAAGTAAATGGAATGTTATTAAATTACATAATATGTATGTTCTTATGACTCACCAAATAAATACACAAAATTATATTATATTTGCTATACAAATTCCAATATTTTATTGAAATTTTTTTTCCTTTGGAACCAAACTCTGATTTTTGTATGGAGTTAGAGTCTCCTATAACGCGGAGTTTTTCAGGAACCTATTCACCGCGTTGTAGGAGGTTTACCTGTATTTGGTGACACACACTACTACATGTCTGTCTCGGGTATTAAGGTACACTCAGTCCTTTTTTTACGCGATTTTCGGTTCTGCCACTAATCGCGTAAAAAAAAATCGTGTAAAAATGGTTAGTTTTCCAATATTAAATGATGAATTGGATCCGAATATAAAAAATATTGCCTATAACAAAATATACGCGCAAAAAAATATTCAAAAACAATACAATAAGTTTCAGATTTCAGACTTATGATTTATTCATTCATAACAAAATAAAAAATACAAAACAAAAACCATATATAAAAGAGAAGAAAATAGAAAATAGGTGGATTTATTGAAAAAACCGTTGAATGCTGTTTAATCACTGTCATTATCCGTAGTTTAAATTATTTTTAGCCGCTTATTTTGATGGCCGGCACTGATATCACTAGAATTTGTATCAGAATCAATAGTAAGAACTATGGAATGATGTTCTGATTGACTTAGCGTCTCCGACTGAGTTTGCACCATAAATTCAGTTAATTTTGTTTGAATGCTTCTTTTTGGACCCAATAAATTCTGATGTAGTTCTTAACATGCAGACACTCAATTCTTTTTCAAAAATTCGTGCACGTTCGGCATCAGTATCACTTGCTACAAAATAATTTTCCAAGTCTGCTGCAAGTTTAAGACCAAGCAAAAAACGAAAAAAAGCAATCGCGTTAAAGTGAGAAATTCGCGTAAAAAAAGGAATTTGCGATGCAAAAATAACCGCGTTAAAGTGAAATAGCGTAAAAAGAGGTCGCGTAAAAAAAGGACTGAGTGTACAACAATAAAAGCTCCATTAACAAACTTTTTTCAAAAGCTAAACTTTGTTTTAAGAAATAATACTAAAATAATTTTTATTTGCTTAGAGGGTCATGAAACGTTCTTTTCAATCTGCACCTGCTATTTCTAGTTTCTCCTAGTTGTCGGGCTTCAGCATTTACGTGATTTTGTAACCTTGTCCCATGTTCCGATGCTGTTTCGCGAATGATTTCCTGAACCATTTTTATGTGAAGATCATGATGTAGATCTGAATTTCGTATGTACCACGGGCATTTACAATTTCTCGCAGAATTTTATTTTGGAATCTTTGCACCGCTTCGATGTACAACGGTGCAGCGCATCCCCATAGTTGGATTCCGTGTTTCCAAATTTGCTTTAACGTTTGATTGTAGACTAGGATTTTATTTGAGGTTGTTAGGGATGATTTATTGCCGATTAACCAGTTTATTTTGTTGTATTTTAGTTTTAGTTCTGCAAATTTTCTTTGTATTTGCTTCTTCCACTTTAACTTTGCATCCAACGTCAAACCAAGATATTTCGCCGAGGTGGAGTACGGGATTACTTCATTCCCAATATTTAAGGGTATATACATAGCACTTTTGTTAGTGAAGTTTATATGTATAGATTTCAACTCCTTTAGAGTAATGTTCCATTTTTGTGTCCATTCTATAATTAGGCTGATTGAAGACTGTAGGCATATCGCTAGTAAATAAAATGTATAAGAGTGGTCCCGGGACACTTCCTTGGGGTACACCTGTTTTCATTGGCTGCAACGTAGTATATGATTGTCCCTGCTTGATCCTGAAGTAACGGTTGCTCAGGGAAGAGGCAAGTAGTTCAGTTAGATGCTGTGGAAAGAGAAGTCTTAATTTATGAAGTAAGCCATCCCCTGCATAGGGTTGTGCGCTGGGTTTGGGATCTCCAATGAAAAAGCAACAACAGCCTCGGATGAGAAACCCCCCTTTTGATGATTAGTAACCTATGTGCAGAGCATACTAAAATTATGGAGGGAACACTTCTCCAGCATGCTAAATGCGAAGTGAAAGCTTAACGCCAGGAGAAGGCGTACCCGATTTCCCAATCGATGACGATGGAGCAGACGTTCCATTGCCCGACCATGAAGAAATTCGAATAGCAATAACCCACCTGATTACCGGCCGAGCTATTCAAACACGGCAGCGAAGAACTGATAAGGAGCATGCATTAGCTTCTTTGTAAAATATGGTCGGACGAAATCATGTCCAATGATTGGAATTTAAGTGTGCTATGCCCAATCCATAAAAAAGGAGACCCCCCAATCTGCGCCAACTACCGTGGGATTAGCCTCCTCAACATCGCATATAAGGTTCTATCGAGCGTATTGTGTAAAATATTAAAGCCCACCGTCAACAAACTGATTGGACCTTATCAGTGTGGTTTTAGACCTGGAAAATCAACAACCGACCAGATATTCACCATGCGCCAAATCTTGGAAAAGACCCGTGAAAGAAGAATCGACACACACCACCTCTTTGTCGATTTCAAAGCTGCTTTCGACAGCACGAAAAGGAGCTGCCTTTATGCCGCGATGTCTGAATTTAGTATCCCCGCAAAACTAATTCGGCGAGGTTTCAGACAAGGTGATTCCCTATCGTGCGATTTCTTCAACCTGCTTCTGGAGAAAACAGTTCGAGCTGCAGAACTAAATAGAGAAGGTACCATCTTCTATAAGAGTGTACAGCTGCTGGCATATGCCGATGATATTGATATCATCGGCCTCAACACCCGCGCCGTTAGTTCTGCTTTCGCCAGGCTGGACAAAGAAGCACAGAAAATGGGTCTGGCAGTGAACAAGGGCAAGACGAAATATTTCCTGTCATCAAACAAACTGTCGTCGCACTCGCGACTTGGCTCTCATGTCACTGTTGACAGTCATAACTTTGAAGTTGTAGATAATTTCGTCTATTTAGGAACCAGTATTAACACCACCAACAATGTCAGCCTGAAAATCCAACGCAGGATAACTCTGTCTGCCTACGTCAATTCAGAAGAAGAAGAAGAAGCCATGGTGCCATACTCTATCGAACGCTTGGGATAAGTCAAGAAACAGCTGTGCAATTTTGCTTTTTTCCATCGCATCTTCTATTATATCTGTTGTTCGATGAACTTGATCGATTGTTGAATGATGCAATCTTCCCGGGTTTTTGTGCCATAATGATATTAGATACCTTCCATGGCAATGGGACGTATCTGAAATTTAAGCAAGTGTTTATTATCGATGTATGTTTTTCTAATGCTTTTCGCGATAGTTTTTTTAGCAATCTACTTTTAATGATATTTTCCACTTCTTTAATTGTTGCTGGTTGGATTTCTTCTACGTATTGCGATTCTTCCAGCTGTGGTAAAGTTCCAGGGAACACAAAGTGGCTAAACGGTTTAGTTAGTTCCTCTGAAAAAACTTCCGCTTTTTCTTCGTCGCTTTTGGCTTTCTGAGGGGTGCATTCGACAATATTGGTTTCCTAGCATTTTTTATAGCTTTCCAAAGGGAATAATCCGTATGTTTGTTCGGCGTTAATTTCTCAATAAAATTATAAATATTTTGATTTGTAAATAACTTTATTTTTGTGCTGAGAATCTTAGTTAAATTGTTTAGTTTTGTTTTATATTGAGGAAATTGCGTGATTTGCCTTTTTTACGTAGTTTTCTCTTTTTCTTTATGAAATCTAAAAAGTCTGGAACAGGAGTACTTTCCCAAGCCGATTCTTGAATAGTTTTCGTAAATGTATGAACTTCAAATTCTGACATATCTTGAGTAGTTATATTTACTTTAAAATCTATATTTTTGTCGAACATAACTTTGAAATACTTCCAATCCGTATGTCTATTAGAAAGATAAGGCGATATATCGATTTTTTTTAGATGACCATTTAAGATAAGATATGCTGGCGAGTGGCCGAATTTAATCCCAATCCATTTTCCATGGTAATAAAGGTCTTGGATATTTGTCGAGTGATGAAAAAGTCAATCAAGTCAGGTAATTTCTTGTGTCGGAAGGCCAGTAAGTCGGCTTGCCAGTAGACATGAAGTCGCATTCAGTGACCAAACCAGCTTTAAATAGCTCTCTCCCCTTCGGTGTCGTAACTCTTGAACCCCATTGGGAGTGTTTTGCGTTAAAATCACCACCCATGATGAATTTCCCAAATCTCTGATAATTATGGCATTCCCCCCTTTCGCATTGTTATTTGGGTGGTTCGAGCAATACGTCTTGTAGTTTTTGTAAAATGAGTTTCTGATATAAGACAAATATCAATTTTTTCAACATGGAGTAATGTCTCTAATTCTTTATTAAGTTTGAGCATTTGCATTCCAGGTCATAATTTTTATCGGTTTCATTTTTGCGCCTTTCGTTTTAAGACGTTCGTGGGTAAGTGGTATTTTGCTCTTCTAGCTTATTAAGCTTGTTGAGGATTAACGAAACATTACCGGTAATATCACCAATGTCATTCGTATTTGTTGCCTTTAGTTATGCTGGCAAATGAGGGCTTTCCAGATGATTTACATTAGTGTCTTCCTTCTGAGGATCAGTGGAATGGTTTTGGTTCATACTTATGCTCTTTATTTTTCTCAGTCGCGTTTTTGATTTTTTGAAGTTGCTTTGCCACTTCGCATCCCCTGTAGTTTGCAGGGCGATTTTGACTACATTTTGGCGGTAGTTCGGCAGGTTTTGTGCAGCTTAGAGTTGTATGATTTCCGGCGCACTTCACACACCTCGGCGGTTTACAACAATAGTTGCTAGTGTGTCCGAACGCTTGACAGGATTTACACTGCGGCACAAGATTCGATGGCTTGATGGGCTCGAGTTTAACAACAGAATTTAAAATATGCTTGATTTCGTAGATTTTCTTAATGTTCTGTGTAGATTCGAAGCAAACAATAAACATATTTATCGGATTTTTTATTTTATATTAAAGTTTGCTTAAGACCTTCGTAACTTTAAAACCTTGCTTTTGAAGGTCTGTGACAATACTTTCAGGCTCACATGAGTGATGAAGGTTACGCGTATATCACGCGAATGCTTGTCCTCGAACGAGTACCAAGGAATTTTCGATTCATTTAATTTTCTTGCAAGTACTCTATCTGAAAGATTTATTTTACAAGAACTTGGGCCAGTGAGTTTGAGTGTGTAAGATTTTTTTAAATCTGCGTTTATTAAGGAACGCATCAAGGGTTGGTTAAAATTTTCCGATATTATAATTGGCGGAGGGCGATGACTTGCTTTTGTAGCGTTTCACTTGTAGCGATTTCTTAAAGTTTTCATTTTGAAGTTTAAGTGTCGCATTTTAATTTTTCAATTCACTGTTCAGTGTTTCTATTTTTCTTAATGCGTACATCCGATATTATTATTTGATAAAAATATACGTGCAGATAATTTCCGAAAATGTTTATTTTTGAAAATCAATTGAGTTTTTTTTTAATTTGGTATTATTTTTTGTTATTGTTTAAAATTTCCGAATGTTTATGTGATAAATTATTTATGTTTTTAAAATATTATTGTGGATAATTTCGAATATATTGATATACCTCGTGGTGCCAACGATGTTCAGGTGCTCCGGTAAATCTGCTTACGAATTTCCACAGCCTGAATTTCAAGTACATACATATATTAAAAGAAATTAAGGAGCACACTTGACAGTTGACCAAACACCCGAACATGTCACTATCTTTACTTGAACTGCAACATATAAAAAAGCCATAAGTTTTTATTTTAAATTTCTAATAATTCGTTTAATAAATGTTTATGTTTGTTAAAATAATTTTAATATTAATACATATTATGAACTTATATTAAAATCAAGTCTAAAAAACTATCTTTGATTCTACATATTTGTTTCGTCGGTAGGCATATCATTTATATCATTATCATCTTTGTTGGAATATGCATTTTCAGTTGTAACAAGGTTTAACTCATTTATGTTTTCATTTGAATTAAAATGCAAATAAATATTATGCAATGCCCAGCATAAATTAACAATTATATGGTGCAGTATGTAGGGGTCGTTCACTACACGAAATACCGATTTTAATAAACCTATTGTTTTCTCAATAACAATTCGGCTTTTAGCATGATATGTGTGGAATCTCCTTTTTCAGACGCTTGTTATTGGTTCCCTAAACGGAGTTATGAGCCACGCATTTTTAGAAAATTATTCTAATCTAGTATTAACAGCCCTATTCTCATGCCCTCACAAAAGTCACCAACCTCACTACAGTGGTGTTTCTCACTATAGTGAGGGTTACCTTTTTCTGGCGAAAATTCAAAAGCTCAAATGCTCACTATTATCACAAATATCTGTGACGTGTGAAAGCAGCCATCATAATAGAAAACATCTGTGTTTGTTTTGTTTTACATCAATATTTGACATTTTTTAATAAATAGTTATAACTAGCATGTAGGAACAGTTCTTTGTGTATGCGGCAATTGTTGAGGAGGAGAAATCGGGGAGAAAATTTTAGGTTTAGGAAAATTTTACTATGCAAGACACAACATTTATAAGTACATTTCGATTCCTAAAATCGCTATGTAAAGTACTTATAGGTGAATTGGTGCCGCATGATCTGCAGAAGTCGAGTCTTTTGATCTGCGTTTCCTGGCGTGTTTGTGTTTTCACGGGCATGGCTCTTACAAAAAATGCGTTGGTAATAGTTATATTCTTTGGGATCAAGGGCACAATCGGCGCAATCGATTGTACCCATATTGGGATTGTTTCACCCTCAAGCACAGACGCCACTACTCCTCTCTCACTTTTCATGAACCGGAAAGGATTTTATAAGTTAATGAGAAGTTAATTAGAACAGCGTGTGAAATATAATATCAAACTCTGCCTAATTAAAGCAAAAATATTTAAATTTTAGAAAGCATTTTCAAATCTACTGCATCTGGTAATTGAACAAATATTAAATGAAATATTTCATTAGGCACCAGAGTTCAATTTTATGATTTTCTACTATCGCTTATATTGTTTGCAACAATTATTTCCATCTATTTTTATGAATGCATAAACAAATATTGGATTTATTTTTGATTTATTGGTTATCAGCGATATGCATATGTAGATGATAAGCAATGTACGTAGTAGGTGGATTTTTCTTTGCTTATTTTTATTAAAACAGCTGTTTGACAGCGAAAAGCTTTTAACCTCACGTGGTGACTTTTTTAAGCTTTTTTCTTATGAGGTTTGAGCAAGCACAGCCTCACAAGAAATCTCTCACATTTTTCCTCTCAACTCAGTTGAGAGGTTTTTTCAGAATAGTACTGTAAATATGCTTGTTCTCTTTGATAATTTGATGCGCTAATGATTTTCAAATGACTCACATCCCATATGAGATCAGACTACTACTTGGATACTTAGCACAAACGTGTCGTATTTGCATATTGTGGTCGCACGTCTACTGAGTGAAAAGTTAATTTTGAAAAAAGCCTAACCACCATAACATTCAGACTTGAGAATCCTTTGCGGTTAAAATAAACATGTTTGTCTCTTGACGGCGACATCTTTTGCGTGAGTTCCATCAGCTGCCATTGCCATACAAGGAATTTTTGATTTGCCAAAAAAATAGCTTTTTGCTTCCAATTTCTCGCTGGCAGTCATGTCAACGGAAATCCACCTTGAACTCCTAGTCTGTACTCAAGAATGTTGAGTACTTCATCTAATACAATATATAATGTCGATTGGGCCAAATTTATATTGAAGTCCTTTCCAATACAATGTTGATAACTGCCTGTGGCTAAGAAGCGTAGACATACAGCAAGTTTAATTTTGAAGAAAGATAACCTTGTCTTTTGGCATTTCCAATTTCATTTTCGCATTCCCCTCTAAATGTATATATTATTTTTTGTTGATCCAAAAAATTTTGATGAAACTGCGTATATATGTACATACATACATATGTAAATAATTTTTTTTTTGTTTTTAGCTTAAATAGTTCAACTCACTTACAGTCATCCATTTCCAAAACGTCTTTTGAAATATTCCTCAAATTTCTGCGCTCACGACGAATGTTTACACTATTTTCATCATCACTATCATTTAAATATAATGCAATTGTATCCATTTTAAATATTTGTAAAAACGAACTAAACAGCTAATACTATGTTCGGACCGACATTGAAAACATCTTTTTTTTAGTAGGAGAAAGCATCGAAAGCCGGAGTGTGGGACATTAATCCGCTAAACCTAACCTACTCCCAACTCAAAACTATACAAATGCAGCTGTCACTTGATATTCTAATATTAGGGGCATTCCCCTGCTCTTGCAAAACCTTGCACGGTGCAGAAATTGCAGCATTTTCTTCTTGGTGCAACTGCACAACAACAAACACACGCAGAAAATTATTTGCAATGGCTATAAATATGTCAGACCAAAACCCACGTTTATTTTCGTGCCGTCATATATCACTAGATTCTGCAACGTGTGCACTCTTGGCCTTACATATTTCGGTATAGGATTTTTGCATTTTGTGTCATCGTGCAATCTTGCAAGAGCAAGAGAATGCCGCTATTGATAGTTGTCATTGAAAACTCATCGAAAACACACATTGTCGGTCCGAACGACTTAGATTCCACAACATACAAATTTGTTTTCAAAATGTTTTCAATGTCAGTCCGAACATGGTATAACACAATTTACTTATGGTATGGTAAAGCAGGTTATCGACGGTATCAATGATCGCATGAACATTTTCGATCGAATTCTTTCCGCAACGAAGTCGATATGTGAGAATCATTACTTCTGTCAGGATACTTAGCACAAACGTATAGTTTTTTTGCATCTTGTGGTCGCAAGCCTACAAATGAAAAACATATATGTGTATGTATAGAATACCGAGTGAAAAGTTAATTTCGAAAAAGCCTAACCACCATAACATTCAGGTCACGATTCCGATTACTTTGGCGGAGGGGTAAAAAAAACCGAATTTCCGTATAAATGGGGTATTTACGGATAGGGGAGCTTCTCCAGAGCAGGAATATCCAAAAATAATGTATATATAACTAATATTTTTTAAAATACTCACGTTTCAAAATTCCAAAATTTGCACTAAGAAAACATGTTATTTCTGTATGTTTCACTAAATTTTTTCACATTTTTTACTCTGTATATTTAAAAACACACTCTAAGCTTTGAAATAAGCTCACATTTCACATTTATTTTGCAGTTTTTCAGCTAAATTTAGTAATTTAAAAATCACATGTCAAATTCATGGCTGAAAAGTTTAGAGTGTTTATATTTACGAGGGCATGATTCCGATTACTTTGGCGGAGGGGTAAAAAAAACGAATTTCCGTATAAATGGGGTATCTACGGATAGGGGAGCTCCTCCAGAGGAGGAATATCCAAAAATAATTTAAAAATTACTAATATTTTTTAAAATATTCACGATTAAAAGTTCAAAAATTTGCACTAAGAAAACATAATATTACTCTATGTTTCACTAAATTTTTTCACATTTTTTACTTTGTATATTTAAATACACACTCTAAGCTTTGAAATAAGCTCACATTTCACATTTATTTTTCAATTTTTAAGCTAAATTTTGTTATTTAAAAATCACTTAGCACACTCATCGTTGAAAAGGTCAGATTGTTTACAATTATGAGGAAAACGAGCCTTGCCACATCTTAAACAGTAAATATGTAGGATTTTTAACAATTTTTCTTTGTTTGTTTTATCGCGTGATTCTTTTTTCCATATTAACCATAAAAAAATACTTTCTACCTATGTATATGTGTAATACGTAATTTATGTGACTGAAGTACTTTCGCGAAGTACTCCTTTATGCATTGGCGGCCTTCGGCCGCGCTTTAAAAAAATATCCCTGGTCGAGCGAATACCCGGGGTGACTGAAGTACTTTCACGTAGTACTCCTTTCTGCGTTGGCGGCCTTCGGCCGCGCTCTAAAAAAATAACCCTGGCCGAGCGAATACCCGGGGTGACTGAAGTACTATCGCGTAGTACTCCTTTCTGCGTTGGCGGCCTTCGGCCGCGCTCTTAAAAAATAACCCTGGCCGAGCGAATACCCGGGGTGACTGTAGTACTTCTTTCTGCGTTAAAAATAAAAAACATATTAACTTTTTGCTGACAGATATAATAACCAAAAAATATAACCACTTTATATCCGAAACTCATATTTTAAATATAATATATATATCGTCACCTAAAATACAAACCAATGTATCATAAAAAATAAATGGAAATCGCTAACAGATATAATAACCAAAATATATAACTACTTTATATCCAAAACTCAAATTTTGTTTCAATATGAGTGCATGATAACCGAAAAATATAACCACTTTATATCCAATATTCAAACAAAATTTAAGTTTTCGTTATAAAATTGATACATTTTGGTTATTATATCTGTCAGCGATTTCGATTTATTTTTTATGATACACTGGTTTGTATTTTAAGTGACGATATATATATTATTATATTTAAAATATGAGTTTCGGATATAAAGTGGTTATATTTTTCGGTTATCATGCACTCATATTGAAACAAAATTTGAGTTTTCGTACTATACTGTACACCTTACACTTTATTACGTAATATTATTATATAATATTACTTATACAAATGTATATAATATTATTATATAATATTACTAATACATGTATATAATATTACTTATTTGCTTAATAAATTTAAAAAAGAAAATATCCATATGCATGAATAGAGGAATTTCAGCGAATTGCCTTGTCATCACATGGCAGCGCTCCATTTCTTCGTAATTTTTGGTAAACAAATGAGGTTCAAAAGAGTGTAAAATGTAATTTTTAAAATAAAGATTTTTTATATAAAAAACCTGCTAAAAGTGTAAAATGTAGATTTATTTAAAAGATTATAGTGTAATTTAATTAATTTGAAGAGAAAAATGTGAATAAAGGGTGTTTAACGTGGTGAAATAGCTTCTTGAAATGTTCGAATTTTGCGAATTTTTGAACTTTAAGGTCGAATATCTCCTAAACTAAGCGTTTGCGGTACCTATATTTTTTATCAGGAGGACTTCCTCTTTCCAACGGTACCTTCGGCGCCAAAGAAATCGGAATTGTGCCTTTACGAGGAAAATCAGCTTTTCCACACCTTAAAAACCAAAAGCGAAGGATTTTCAGCATTTTCTTTGTTTGTACTTTCGAGGGATTCTTTTTTCTTTATTAACTATAAAAAACTATAAAGAAGATTTTTCAAGCTAAAATTGAATATGTGAACACTTTTCCATATACATATGTACATACATATACTGAAATAATTGAGTCAAATAAATGTCCCGTCGAAAGACTAAGGACAACGCTAAGATCCGTTTTTTTAATAAATTAAATACAAATGTTTAAAATGTTTTATTATTTATTAAAATTGTACGCGACGAAAGAAAGGTTTCGTGTGTGTCAATTGGATTTCAGCTTAAGACTAATTTACAAAGAGAATGAAAATCTTGGTTTTGGCTATTGGCTATTGTTTACATTAAAATGAGTGTGCAGTTGGTCGCTTGATTCATTGGATGAGAGCTTATAGATTATTTGGTTTGTATAAGCGAAGACGCTTAAGGCGCGATCGCCACTGAATATCGGTCATTTGTTTACATTAAATTCTCTGCACAGCAAAAATGATGCGCAGCTCTTGTTATTTGTTTACTTGACTTTAATGGATGGGTGTGAGAATGAATATGTCACCAAAATACTGATGCTGCAGTAATTGGATATTAGTAGATGGATGTGAGAGTGAATATGTCACTATATACATATGTATAATAAGTAATTTATGATTAATTAGCACAGATAAGTAAAATCGTGTGATAATATTATAATATTATATATGTATATGATAATACAATATAATATAATATAACATTTTTATATACATATTATTATTGGTTTCACATTTTTAAGACTTTTCTATTTCTATTATTAGCAAAATAGGCATATTATAATGTAGTATCATATATTACACTATCACCTAGAACTTATTATGAAATTGGCGGCCTTTGGTCTCTCTCTAAAAAAATAACTCTGGCCGAGCGAATACCCGGGGTGACTGTAGTATTTAATAAGTAATATTATATACATGTATTAGTAATATTATATAATAATATTATATCTACATATGTATAAGTAATTTTATATAATAATATTACGTAATTAAGTGTAAAGTATACAGTACAGGACGAAAATTCAAATTTTGTTTCAATATGAGTGCATGATAACCGAAAAATAACCACTTTATACACAAAACTCATATTTTAAATATAATAATATATATATCGTCACTAAAATACAGTCATATACGTAATATATAAGTATATTAATATAAATAATAAAGTGTAAAGTATACAGTACAGTTTTGTCTTTTTCATTGGTACTGATTTTTACGTGGCGGGTCCCAAACCCAGCGCACAACCCTATGTAAGGGATGTTTCGCCTTCACACTTTAGCTCGCCTTCGAACGGATGTTCTTAGGCTACCCAGAGGATACTTGGTCAAAGACCGGAAGTAGTGAGCTGCTTGAGTCATGTGTAAAAGAATCGTTTCTGGCCATCAGAGAACTTTCCTCACTTGCGGGAACTTCTACCTATGACTCCATCCTCCAGCATGCATCAGCTTCTTTGTAAAATATGGTCAGACGAAAGCATGACCAACGATTGGAATTTAAGTGTGCTATGCCCAATCCATAAAAAAGGTGACCCCACAATCTGCGCCAACTACCGTGGGAATAGCCTCCTCAACATCGCATATAAGGTTCTATTGAGTGTATTGTGTGAAAAATTAAAGCCCACCGTCAACAAACTGATTGGACCTTATCAGTGTGGCTTCCGACCTGGAAAATCAACAACCGACCAGATATTCACCATGCGCCAAATCTTGGAAAAGATCCGTGAAAGAAGAATCGACACACACCACCTCTTTGTCGATTTCAAAGCTGCTTTCGACAGCACGAAAAGGAGCTGCCTTTATGCCGCGATGTCTGAATTTGGTATCCCCGCAAAATGAATACGGCTGTGTAAACTGATGTTGAGTAACACCAAAAGCTCCGTCAGGATCGGGAAGGACCTCTCCGAGCCGTTCGATACCAAACGAGGTTTCAGACAAGGCGACTCCCTATCGTGCGACTTCTTCAACCTGCTTCTGGAGAAAATAGTTCGAGCTGCAGAACTAAATAGAGAAGGTACCATCTTCTATAAGAGTGTACAGTCTGTCGTATGCCGATGATATTGATATCATCGGCCTCAACACCCGCGCCGTTAGTTCTGCTTTCTGGACAAGGAAGCACAGAAAATGGCTCTGGCAGTGAACAAGGGCAAAACGAAATACCTCCTGTCATCAAACAAACAGTCGTCGCACTCGCGACTTGGCTCTCATGTCACTGTTGACAGTCATAACTTTGAAGTTGTAGATAATTTCGTCTATTTAGGAACCAGTATTAACACCATCAACAATGTCAGCATGGAAATCCAACGCAGGATTGCTCTTGCCAACAGGTGCTACTTCGGACTGAGCAGGCAATTGAAAAGTAAAATCCTTTCTCGACGAACAAAAGCTAAACTCTATAAGTCGCTCATAATTCCCGTCCTGCTATATGGTGCAGAGGCTTGGGCGATGACAACAACGGATGAGTCGACGTTACGAGTTTTCGACAGAAAACTTCTGCGAAAGATTTATGGTCCTTTGCTCATTGACCACGGCGAATATCGCATTCGATGGAACGATGAGCTGTACGAGATATACGACGACATTGACATAGTTCAGCGAATTAAAAGACAGCGGCTACACTGGCTAGGTCATGTTGTCCGGATGGATGAAAACACTCCAGTTCTGAAAGTATTCGACGCAGTACCCGCTGGGGGAAGCAGAGGAAGAGGAAGACCTCCACTCCGTTGGAAGGACCAAGTGGAGAAGGACCTGGATTCGCTTGGAATATCCAATTGGCGCCACGTAGCGCCACGTGGCGCGCTGTTGTTAACTCGGCTATAATCGCGTAAGCGGTGTCTACGCCAATTAAGAAGAAGATGCAGTACAGTAAGAAAACTCAAATTTTGTTTCAATATGAGTGCATGATAACCAAATAATATAACCACATTATATCCAATATTGAAACAAAATTTAAGTTTTCGTTACAAAATGGATAAATTTTGGTTGTTATATCTGTCAGCGATTTCCATTTATTTTTTATGATACATTGGTTTGTATTTTAGGTGACGATATATATATTATTATATTTAAAATATGAGTTTTGGATATAAAGGAGTTATATTTTTTGGTTATTATGCACTCAAACTCATACTTTAAATATAATATATGTATATATGTATATTGTCACCTAAAATGCAAACCAATGTTTCATAAAAAATAAATGGAAATCGCTGACAGATATAATGATCAAAATTTATTAATTTTATAACGAAAACTTAAATTTTGTTTGAATATTAGTGCATAATAACCAAAAAATATAACCACTTTAACTACTTTATAGCAAAAAGTCAATATATTTTTTTAGTTTTAACGCAGAAAAGAGTACTACGCGAAAGTACTACAGTCACCCCGGGTATTCGCTTGGCCAGAGTTATTTTTTTAGAGCGCGGCCGAAGACCGCTAACGCAGAAAAGAGTACAACGCGAAAGTACTTCAGTCACCCCGGATATTTGCTCGGCCAGGGTTATTTGTTTAGAGCGCGGTCGAAGGCCGCTAACGCAGAAAGGAGTACTACACGAAAGTACTTCAGTCATCCCGGGTATTTGCTCGGCCAGAGTAATTTGTTTAGAGCGCGGCCGAAGGAGTTTTTTTACTCGACCGCCAAAGTAATCGGAATCATGCCGTACAACTGTATTCATTTTAAATATTTCAAAAACGAACCAAGAAGCTAGGACAAGTTGTTTAACTTTTTAAACTTGTAAAATTTGTTGATCAATGATCGCTTGAACATTTTCGATCGAAAATTCTTTCCGCAACGAATTCGATTTCGATGTGGATTTAATAATTTGATCCACTATTAGGCGATTATTTTGCCTTATCCGAAGGTAATACCATGTTCAGACCGACACTTAATCACACGATTTCGGCTGTTGAGTTGTTTATCCCACTAATCTTATAAATTTATCAAGATTATCAAGATTTTGCCATACTAAATCTCTCTGTGTGACCCTGATTTAGCGCCACCTACTTGGCAGCATTGGAAATCTATTAGATTATCACAGCTGATTTAGACACTACAAAAAGGAAAAAATGTAAACAAACAAATTTTTATTAGAGCAATGAATCTAATTTCTGCTGAAAATCGACTTCCCAAATGAAAAAATTTGTCCATTATTTCCATTTTATGGAATATATTTAAAAGAATACGGCTTTTATTACAAAACACTATATGACAATGTTTTCTTTTGATAAATATTGAGCGATGTAAATTCTTGAATGGCAAAAACAGATGTTTTTAATGTTTTCAACGGTAGTGAGAACACTGTTGGGTTATGAAATGCTTAAATGTAATCTAATCTTTTAAATTTTCGGTCTGAACATGGTAGAAGGTATTCTTTTTGGTTATGTATTAAAAATGATTTTACTACCCTTTAGTTCTGGGCACTAGCTCGATGCTTGTGAAACGACCTTACTGTACCAGGCCCTAGTTCGAAGCTGGTGAAATAAAAGCTTACTAGGGATCACCTCTACTTACTTTACTACCCCAAAGCAATGAATTTTTTCATTCCATTTATGAAATATCCGCAAATAGAGTCAATCGCCTCCACTTCCTTTAGCCGGTAAATGATGAGATAGTATATCATATTAGGGTTTCTAATATAATTTTAGGGTCGCTAAAAAGAGTACTTACATAAGAACCCATGTAAGAGTTGGTAAATGGGATAAGGGCAATTTTGGACGAGAAATCACGAATCATAAATTAAATAATAATAACCGTTCAATCATTTTGTGCTTTAATTTAAATGTTTTATTGTTGTTTCTAATTTATTCCCAAACATTTTTTCGCGATCTATTTCGATTTCCTTGTAGCTGCAATTTTGAAGTAGCACTTCTTCTGGAGCTGCGCTTTTCTTTTCCTCAGAGGGTTCAATTCCAAGGACTAAATTTATAGCATTTGGGAATACGAAAGATTAGAAAAGTTCTATCAGTTTAAAATTAATGATCTTGATGAAAATATGTGCATTTGAATTTCAGTTAAATTCATTACACTTACTACTGACCAATCGATTAAAATAATATATATTTTATGTATTAATGCTGTATAAGGAATTTGAGCAACATGCTAGTACACTCGAGTGGACCAAGAAGGTGCTGAGCGAGGACGATAGGGCAGGACCGGAAGCTAGCAGAACAGAACCGGCGGTCAAGCGGCAGAGGTCGTACGAGGGAGAAACATCTCTTGGTAAGAAACCGGAAACGCGAAGGGCGCCAAGCTTTAGCGAAATCGCTAAAGGCGCTGGTGCTATGGTACTTGGGGTGCTCGATCACATTAGGGAGGACAGTGCCATCTCCTATGATGAATGGAAGAGGGTAGCGGCGGCTATCTCGTCGGTCTTCCTGGGGGTGGTCAAGGAAAACCCTGGGCCACCCCCAAAATGTGTGAATGCCGGTTGGCACCAGGGGCTGCACAAGCTCACAAGTTGTGCTGACGAGAGATCGGCCATCTTATATTAGAAGGCAGTAACTCAGGTGGGGGAGGTTTGGAAGGGAGCCAGACCTGAGGTCGTGGCCAAAGCGGATCTCCTCTTCGACCTCACTTCCAACGCAGGATTGGAGAGTGTTAAGGCTAGAGAGAATCGATGAACCATATCGGCAAGCGCTGATAATGCTAAGCGCAGAATACACCGGTCCTCTCAGCAAAACAAGGGAGCCATAAGCTGTGGTTTTGAAATGGTGGTGCTGAAAGTACTTCCATCAGACGCCAGAGCTGATGGCACCCAAGCTGCGGCTGCGGTGGATGTGACAGAGGGCACTGACGGTAAAACGACCGTGGAAATCGACCCGAATCTCTCGGACGTGGCAAGTACTGGGGGCGGTTCGTCGATCGGCGACTCCGTCTTCAGCCTCGAACAACTGTTTGAGGAGGTGCGGGTCGATCACGACTTGGGCGCTGAACTAGCACTCCTGGAGAAGAGTCTGAAGGTTGAAATCCAGATTAACCTCCAGCATGCGAAGGCGGCCTCCGCCAACCTATTGCTTCGTCTGGAACAAGACGGAGCTGATGTCTTCCTGATCCAGGAACCGTGGCTGACTGGCAACGGGATATCTGGATTGAGGACAAAGAGCCATAGGCTCCTGACGGCCAAGGCTGCAGGTAGGAACAGAGCCTATATGTTGGTAAGGAATGAATTAACGGTATTTCTTTTAACCTTACGTAGTGACGGCGAAACTGGAGTGTGACACCGGAGATTTCTGGCTTATCTCCGCGTACATGCCACACGATGATGTGGTGGAGCCACTTCCCTTACTGCTAAGGAGGACCTTAGCCGAAGCGTCTAAGAATGGTACCGGCGTCATCATCGAGTCCGACGCTAACTCGCGACACCAAATCTGGGGTAGCTCGGATACCAATAATAGAGGTGAGTCGGTTTTTGATTTTATTGTTAGCGAAAATCTTCGCATCTGTAACAGAGGAAACTTTGTGACCGCAGGCAAGGAGGAGGTTCTTGACCTCACCCCAACCTCACAAGTGATTGCCCCGGTGATCTCGAACTGGAGGATCCTCGACGATTACTCCTTTTCAGATCACAGGGTTTAGCGGAGAAGGTCCGCCTAGGAAATCTTTCAGAAACCCTAGGAACATGGATTGGGAAGGTTACCGCAGGAGGCTTCGGCAAACTCTCCCACGCGCAACGGGGGTGGACTCGTTTGCCACTACCGATGCGGTGGAGGAGTGTGTAGAAGTCTTCAGATCGACGTGCAATGCTGCGCTGGAGAGGTCCTGTCCACTGAAAACACCGAAGGGCAAAGGGAAACCTCTATGGTGGAATACGGAGCTCTCAGATATCAGGGCGTCATGTAGACGTTTATTCAACAGCGCCCGCAAAAGTGGGTTATCTGATGACTGGGCTTTATATAAAACAGGACTTTCAATATACAAGTCCGAGTTAAGAAAGGCTGAGAGGATCTCGTGGAAGAGCTTCTGGGAAAAAGTGGAAGGCTGTCACGAGTCCTTTAGATTCAGGCGTATTCTCGCAAAAAATCCAGTGTCCCTTGGGTATCCCAAGGGCGCTAATGGGAAGTGGGCCCTCAGCAGTGAAGAAACACTTCAGATGCTTCTCGACGCTCACTTCCCGAGTAACACGTCCTCTGTAAGGGGAACTCTCGGGGCGCTGCATGACGATTATGCGGCCCTTGTCGGCATTCTGGATGAGTGACACTTGCCGTGGGCGATTAATTCGTTCAAACCGTTCGAGTCCCCGGGACCAAACGACATCATGCCAGCGCAGATGTAACAGGCTGTTAAGGTATCATGCAGCTGGGTGGCGCATATCTATGCGAACTGCATCAGATTATTCTACATCGCGGGGGCCTGGAGACGAGTCAAGGTTACGTTCATGCCGAAGGCTGGCAGGGGCTCCCATGTCACGGCCAAGGATTTCAGGCCAAACAGCCTCTCCTCCTTTCTGCTAAAAACTCTAGAGAGGCTGATGGACTGGTATATAAGGAGGCGCATTCCGAGAGACTATCTGTCAGGAGCAAAACATGCTTATCGTAAAGGCAGGTCAGAGAATACTGCCTTGCATACTATCGTGTCATGGCTTGAGTAAGCCATTGAAGCCAAGGACTTCGCTGTTGGGACCTTCCTTGATATCGAGGGAGCTTTCAAAAATGTCCTGCCTGAGGCAGTAGCAACTGCTCTTGACGGTCTTGGGGTTGAATCGAACCTCACACACCTCATTCTCAATCTTCTGTGCAACAGAGTGATCTGAACAGAATGGGGCAGCGCGCGTGCGAAGCGTTAGTAGGGGAACACCACAAGGTGGGGTTCTCTCTCCTCTTCTATGGATCCTAGTCGTTAACGAATTGCTCAAAAAACTAAAGGATCGCGACTGTCTGGTGATTGCCTATGCAGACGATGTAGCACTTATGGTCAAAGGAAAGTTCCTTAGCACCGTGTACGAGTTTACGCAGGGATATCTCAGCGAGGTAACGAAATGGGCGGTCGGAAGTGGACTCGCCAATAATCCAAATAAAACGGAAATGGTTTTATTCAGCAGAAAATATAAGATCCCGTTGGCACCGTTGCCGCAAATGGGAGGTATTTGCCTGCAACCGGCGGACATAGTGAAATATTTAGAGCTCATCCTGGATAAGAAGCTTTCATGGAAGCCGAATATCGAGGAGACAGCAAAAAAGGCATCTATTGCCTTATGCTGCTGTAGAGGAGCTATTGGCAAAAGATGGGGCCTCTCACCGAAAGTGGTCCTCTGGCTCTATGACTCCATAGTCAAGCCCATCTTGTTCTATGGTGTCTTTATGTGGTGGAAGGCTTTAGGGAAGACCACACTTGCCAAGAAACTCGAAACCGTTCAACGGGCTGCGCTAATTAGCATATGCGGTGCATTAAGATCCACCCCAACCATGGCACTTAATGCAATTTTGAACATAACGGGCAAAGCTTGGAGGGAAGGTCGGTGGAGGGGTCTACTGTCGGGAGCTCTCCATAAATTCCTGTTTCAGGCTTCCCGACTACAGCAGTGTATTCCAGGCTGAGGTCGCAGCCATCAAGGTAGCAGCAGATTTGCTGCTACGGAGTGCATCCACCTTCAGAGAGTGACCATTCACTCTGATAGCACAGCGGCAATACTAGCCTTGAACTTATTCACAGTGCGTTCAGGGTTGGTCGAAGAATGTCTAACGTCTCTATCTCTAGTAGCTACAGTTTTTGTGATTAGACTGGTATGGGTGCCGGGCCACAGCGGAATTGCAGGTAACTGCAAAGCTGATGAGTAAACAAGAAAGGGCACCCTAGAATCATTATCGGTAGAATGGGAATGGATCGGTGCTCCTGTATCCTCTTGTGTTCTACTATTAAATAGCTTGGCCACGAGGATGCTTGTCCAACGCTGGGCTTGTGCGGTTGCAAAAGCCTTTTGGCCCAAGATAGATCGCAGGAGATCTAGTGATCTCTTAGCCCTCAGTAAGGCTAACTTCTCATTAGTGGTGGGACTCTTGACAGGCCACTGTCCTATTGGCATACATGCGGTAAGAATGGGTATCTTACCGGATGCCGACTGTAGAAGCTGTTGGAAGAAGATGCGATAGAAACAACACTTGGGGGCGCATACCTTCGGACATCAACCCGAACTGGCTGGTGTTGAAGTTAAGCGTCTGTGTAATTATGCATTAGCTAAAAGGCGCTTCGCCAATCTGTAAGTCCAAACACGGGAGTTCTTTTCAATGGCATCACAAAGGACTACATTATTAATCTACGTGTGATCTCTGATCAGCCATCTAACCTAACCTATATAATTATTTAAGTATGGAAATTTAAATTCCCTACACTTCAATTAATTGCTTTAGAAATTAATCATTCGATTAAAATAATATATATTTATTTATGTAAGAAGTCCAACAAAAAAACAAAAACATTTTTTTTTTTTTAATTTTTTAAGGCAGCTTTCCCTTGAACCCCATCGATATTATACGTTTATATGATTATATTTTCTATTGCATCGATCTGTGAAGAAAATAAATAAGAATTTTAATTAAAGGAAACATTGCTACATTCGACTGGTAACTGGCGAATGACACGTGTGATGCTTTGCCCCAAAGCCTGAATGGAAGCGGGATTGTCCGTATAGGCTTTAGACTGTACATATTCCCACACGAAAAAGTTTAACGGTGATCTTGGTGGCCAATCGACCGGCCAAAAAGGTAAAATTATCTACAGACCGAAATGGTTTCTCAATAAATCCATTGATTAATGCCATGTGTGGGAACTGGCGCCGTTTCACCGAGATCACGAGCTTCAATTTCAGGCATCAAATAGTTGGTTATCATGGCGATATAACAGTCGTCATTGACGATAACGTTCTTACCTGCATCATTTTTGTAGAAATATGGACCGACGATTCAACAGTTCACAAACCACACCAAACTTTTTTTTTTAGATGAAATGGTAGTCAATGAATCTCCTCAACCTGCTCTTCGTCTAAAATGCGGCAAATTTTGCTTGTTTACGTACACGTTGAGCTAGAAATGTGCCTCATCGCTGACCCAAATTTGGCTCGAAATTGTGGGATCTTCTTGGAACTTTTCAAGAGCCCATAGAGCGAAGCGATGTCGCTTGAAGACGTCAGGCGGCGCTAGTCCTTTCACAAGCTGTATTTTGAACGCTTTCAATTTAATATTTCGACGTAAAATATGCCAAATCGTTCCTTACGTTAGTCCGAGTTGTTGCGAACGGCGCTGAATCGACTCTCAACTGCGTACAAGGTGTGTTCCGAATAGTACGCTTAGTAGGTAGGCTGTGTTGACTATGAGTTGAGCGAAGCGCTCGAAACACATTCTTTACAGAAAGTGAATTTTCGTAATAAACTGAATAATTTGTAAACGTATAAAACTGAACAAAAATAACGTGAGGGCAATAAAAAAACATAAAAAAAGGCTATTAAAAAAATTACCTCTACTTGGATCACCCGTTATGAATTAATAAATTTAAACGAAAGTTATATATTGAATTCAAGTTAGTTTTACACTATTTTATACCACCAAATGAATAAATAAACTTTTTTAATAAGTTGTTTCCCACAAATGTATAGAAAGGTGAAAATTTGTTTGGCTCGTGGACAAAAATGTCGAAATTGGAAGAGGCAAGCTACAACTTGGAAACAGTAAAAAGAAACTATGGAAGTGTTTCGAACAAAAAATACAGTACTCATTGCCTGGTAATGAAATTACATTTAAATTAATTAATTTAATTTAAATTCACTAGACTTACCTGGAATGCCACCACTATAATTCTGCTTCGAAATTTAAATGCCCCTGAAATTTTGTAATGGCACGAGATTAGTTCTAAAAAAATCATGGGCAACATTCTTGAAGCCACTATTTTGAGTGGAAAATTTCAAGGTGAAGTTGGATACCAATGATTCCTTCAGATTCACCTATACCATTCAAACGTTTAACATTCAACTATGCCTATAGTGGGGGCCAAACTATGACAATTTGTGGCTTTGATTTAGAAAATCCGTGTTTCTCTCACGGTCAATTATATCTTGCATGTTTGTTTACACGCCTCAAGGATTAACTAAAAATATTGGACATAAAATGGCATTACGATAAACTAAATTTATGTAAATTATAAAATCTATATGTTATAATATTATATAAAATAGTGTGAGTGTAAGTTTCTTCACCTTTAATAAAAACGACTTCAAAGTTTTACTAAACACAGCTTTTATTATATATTTCATATTTTATTTTATATTTCATTTCACTCATACAGTATACACATGACAGATATATGTACATTATACTACATTGCAATAACTTTTTAATAATAAATTTTATCAAAACGGTCCAGATTGTTACAGCTTATTGAAATTCGGATTAAAGAAGTGTGTACAAGACAACGTCTGTCGGGTCCGCTAGTACATATAGTATGTATATATGTATGTATATATGTATGTGCCCAAAAAAATATATACTTGTTAAAGCTTAGATTTGTCGAAGATATCTAATCGGCTATTGCTTGACGAAAAATTTTTTTGAATAACGGTTTCGTGCATATTAAAACTAACTATTCGATGCAGATTATTTGCCATACATTTTAGTTGATTGCTGGAGTAGTTTAGTGTATTTGATGGACTATTCTGTTCGGAGGGGTACAGATCGTCACCTTATTAAAAAACTATTATTATTAATAATGAATTTTTGAATAAAAAATTTCTCACCGGGCAGGACTCCAATCATAGCATCTGAACATTTATAATAAAACGGTGCAAGTAGTTCTTTTCCTTGTCTGCTACGATAACTAGCGTAATTTGTTAAGTTTTGCAGCTGTGTAAATTTGGAAAGCCGTGAAAGTTCATACATTTGGGGAGGTGGCAACCATATTTTTTGGTATTTGTGAAGATCCAAATATTCTGAAGCAGTTTTCCACTACGAAATGAAAATAACATCATATTAATAGAAATATAATGTGGTATTGTTAAATAAGTGGGATAAATTTTAAAATAAAGTCCCCAGAATTGGGGGTTAAAAGGATATCCATATTAAGAAAATATGTATATATATACAGTGCTTGTCCGAAAAGTAATAAGACTGATTTTCTTTCGGTGCGACTGTACTTCGGAGCGTGCGCGTACCGACTGGATTCGGTAGAGGGAGTTCCTAGCTAACGAACAAGCGACTGGTCAGTTATTTCCGAGCACCTGAAGAGTCAGTCCTCAAGAGACTCAAACGAAGAGTCAATCGAGTCCGACAAGACATCGCAGCCGATTGGAAGTTGCCCCACGACAACGCCCCGGCTCACACCGCCTTTCTTGTGAACAGCTCCCTAACTAAGGCCGGCATCGCAGCGCTTCCGCAGCCGCCCTACAGCCCAGATGTGGCCCCGGACTTTTTTTGTTTCCTTGCCTGAAAAGGCTGATGAAATGCAAGCATTTTGAGACGACAGAAAGGATCCAAGCAGCATGCATCTCGGCTCTCAAGGCCAAGAATGCCTTCCGTGATGCCTTTAATGCTTTTTTTTAAAGATTTGTAACGAATTTTTAAATCGACTCAGTCCTATTACTTTCCAGACAAACCCTGTATATAGTTGAGCTATCTACTCTTAAAGTCCAAATTTTCAACTATTTAAAGAGCGTGTTTCTTTGATTTATAATGAATTTTACACTTATAATGGGTATATTCGTCGAAAAAGTTTTTTCGTATTTCTAATCAAACTTCAACTTATTTTTTTTTTTCGACAGAAGAGCGCATCTATGGTAGCTGCCCCCGCCATGGTGCCAAAATCGCGCTTGGTGACTTTATCCCCAGGGTAGGAAAAGAAGGTATCTTTGGCATAACGGTCGGTAAGTTCAGGCTTCATGATAAAACATCCCCAAAATGGGTTGAGACTGGAGCCTCCAACCTCCAGAAGTGCTCTCGTGACTGATGCCCAGAGGATACTAAAATTGTGAAAAGAACACTTCTCAAAAATGCTAAATGGCAGTATAAACCTAACACCAGAAGATGGTGAACCCGATTCCCCAGTCGATGACGATGGAGCAGACGTTCCATTACCCGACCTTGAAGAAGTTCGAATAGCAATTACCCGTCTGAAAAACTACAAATGAGCAGGTCCGATTGCTTGCCGGCTGTGCTTTTCAAATACGGCAGCGAAGAATTGATAAGGAGCATTCATCAACTTCCTTGTAGAATATGGTCGGACGAGAGCATAGCTGACGATTGGAATTTAAGTGTGCTCTGTGAAAAGGGAATCGAGACACACCACCCCGTCGTCAATTTCGAAGCAGTTTTTGATATCACGAAAAGGAGCTGTCTTTATACCGCGATGTTTGATTTTGCAAAAACTAATTCGGCTGTGTAAACTGACGTTGAGCAATACCAAAAGCTTCATCAGGATCGGGAAGGACCTCTCCGAGCAGTTCGATACCAAATGAGGTTTCAGACAAGGCGACTCTCTATCATGCGACTTCTGTAATCTACTTCTGGAGAAAATAATTCGAGCTACATAACTAAATAGAGAAGATTCCATTTTCTATAAGAGTGTAAATCTGCTGGCGCACGCCCATGATATTGACACCCGCCAGTTCGATGAGATGACTGAAGGTGTGCGTACCCAAGTATTTAAGTCTTGACTTCCACCATGAATTTGTTTCTCCTGGACAAACCGTCAACGCCAAGTTGAAACCCTCAGGAGGCTAAAACAAAGGGTCAATCAGGTCCGACAAGATATCGCAGTCAATTGGAAGTTACACCACGACAACGCACCGGCTCACACAACCTTTCCTGTGAACACATACCTAACCAAGGCCGGCATCCCAAAACTTCCGCAGCCGCCCTACAGCTCAGTTGTGGCCGCCGGACTTTGAAAAGCCGATAAAAGGCAAGCATTTTGAGGCGACAGAGGGGATCCAAGCAAAATAAGCCTTTTTTGAAAGTTTTTAAAGAATTCTAACGATTAGTTTAATAAACTTTTTAAATCGTCTCAGTCCTACTACTTTCCGTACAAACCCTGTAATGGGCTTGACTATAGTGTCATAGAGCTAGAGAACCACTTTCGGAGAGAGACCCCATTTTTTGCCAATGGCTTCTTCGACGAATTTATTAAAATTGACTACCTAAATTCGGAGTCAGTGGCCTCAACTTTAAGAGCGCTACGTCCAAATTATGGTCGTCATAATCGTCCTGTGAGATAAACAATTGAGCGTATAGTAGAAAAATTTGAATTCACAGGCACAGTACAAATAGCGCATAAATTGAGGAAGATCCAAATCGGTCTGTCACACGTCGTTCTCAAACGTTGGGCATATCTATCATGTCGTTGTGGCGCATTTTGCCAATAGATCTTGGACTACATCCTGCAAACTGACGCAAGAACTGACGCCACTTGATCACCAGAATCGTCATATGTTCTTTAATTGGGCTGAGCAACAACTTGAAAATGATTCGGATTTTCATCGGAAAATCATCTTCAGGGATCAGGCTCATTTCTGGCTGAATGGCTTCGTCAATAAGCAAAATATGAGTTATTGGTCAGTCAGCAATCCACATGTACTCCATGAGTCACCATTGCATCCCGAAAAACCTACAGTTTGGTGCGGTTTATGTTCCGCAAACGTGCCCGTAGTGGCCATGCAAAAGAAGTCGAGTTCCATACATAATGTCCATAATAATCCAAACCGTTCTTGTTTTATTAAAACAAATTTTTGTGGCGCTCTTATTAAAAAAATAAAAAAAATATCGCTTACTTCGAGAAGAACAAATAAAAGTCAAATTTTAACACTTTTGACACATTTGCATAGTCCTCAAAAAATCAAAAATTTCTATAAAATATGTATATCAGACCCTTCCTTCACAGTGATATTTTTAGGCAAATATTATGCATAACTTTTATTTTCTGTCCTTGGTAAAAAAGGATGGAGTCATGTGTAGAAGTTCACGAAAGTGAGGAAAGTTCTATCATTGCCACTCACATGGGAGTGCCACAAACGATTCATTTACATATGGCTCAAGCCGCTCACGACTTCCGGTTTCAGACCAAATATCCTCTGAGTAGCCACAAAACATCCGTTTGAAGGCAAGCTAAAGCAAGAAGGCGAAACATTCCCTCCACAGGGTTGTGCGATTCCTTACTTGGGAAGGTGTCGCTACCCAGCTGCTTGATGTCCTCACTAAAGTAAAGGCTGACATCACCTCCGTCCAAGAAATGCGATAGACGGGCCAGGACTGAGGCGAGTAGGCGTTTACTACATTGGCCATATAAAGATGCGCGAATTCGGTGTGACACTCGTGGTGCTCAATCCGCATCAAAGCGAAGTTCTTCTACATAGCGCTGATTTGCGCCCACGCCCCGACGGAAGAGAAGGACCATGGGACTAAAGATGGCTTCTATGAGCGTTTGGAGCCTATCTATGGGAGCTGCCCCCGCCACGATGTCAAAATCGTGCTTGGCGACTTTAACGCCAAGATGGGTAAAGAAACTATCTTTGGCAAAATTCACCAAGCTACCTGGCTGTCTCCGGATTGAAAGACCACAACTAGATCGAACATGTTGTGATAGACGGACAGCTCCAGTGCTTTAGACGTGTATTCGCTTCGAGGTCCTAACATCGACTCGAACCACGTCAACAAACACAAGGAAGGTTCGACGTCGAGAAGCTGCAATCATAACAGACAGCCGAACGATTTTATACTCGACTTGAGCTCCTGTGGGACGGTATTTCAAGCTCCTTACGTACAGCTGCAACCAAAAATTCGGAAAATGCAAAAGAACATCTGGTACCATGAGGAGTGCCGCGTCGCAGTGGAGAGAACCTCAATCAACCAAATGCTCAAAAATTCTGCAAAAAAATGCTGTGACTAACAGTAGGTTTCAAGACCAGAGCATACTAAAATTATGGAGGGCAAACTTCTCCAGCCTGCTGAATGGCAGTGAAAGTATAACGCCAAGAGAATACGAACCGGATTCCTCAATCGATTACGATGGAGCAGACATTCCATTGTCCGACCATTTAGAAATTCGAATAGCAATTACCTGTCTGAAGAACAACAAAGAGACCGGCCGAGCTCTTCAAACACGGCGGTGAAGAACTGATAAAGAGTATGCATCAGCTTCTTTGTTAAATATTTTCAGATGAAAGTATGCCCAACGATTGGAATTTAAGTGTGCTCTGCCTAATCCACAAAAATGAAAACCCCACAATCTGCGCCCACTTCCGTGGGATAAGTCTCCTCAACATCGCATATAAGGTTCTATCGAGCGTATTGTGTAAAAGATTAAAGCCCACCGTCAACAAACTGATTGGACCTTATCAGTGAGGCTTTAGATCTGGAAAATCTACAACCGACTAGATATTCACCATGCGCCAAATCTTGGAAAAGACCCGTGAAAAGAGAGTCTACACTAGGGTGCTTCAAAAAAATTTTTTGAATTTTTTTTTTTTTTCAACTCTTACCCACTTAAATGTTAGTGATTGACAAACAAAAAAAATTGTCCCTCAAGCCGGGCACTGTAGCTTAACTCTAAGGGGACGCTATTTTTTTTTAGGTTCGCATACATTTAACATAGGAATTTTCGTTTTTTCATTCAAACTAAAATTTTACCAACAAATTTTCGTTTCTCAAAAATAACCATCACACACACAAGACACATTCTTCATATTGATTTATACTTCACCGAAAGAAACCTTGTATTAACAGTTATTGATAAATTTTCAAAGTATGTTCAGACTAAAATTTTAAAATCCAGAGCAATAGAAAATGTAAAGGAACCTCTTCGTAACCTTTAATCCAATTTGACGTCCTAGAAGCAATAGTTATCAACAGTAAAACAAGTCTCAATTCCGCATCATTTAGCTTCATACTCGAAGATATTCTTAGTACTCAAAAATTAAAATTAAGCTCCGTTAACGGACCAATCGAACGATTCCATTCCACATTGACATAAATAATACTCTACCTAAAAGCCGAATGTAGCCTATTATCATTCCCTGAAATCCTAGACAGATCAGTTTACGAACATAATTTTACGATACACTTAACAACAGGTAGGGAAACGATAGAAGTATTTTTGGAAAAATGTTAGTACAGACCCCAGTCAATTTGAACAAGCTAGACAAGGAAATATTGACAAATTGAAAGAAAACAAAAATAAAGACATAATCCAATATATGTAATAAAAAACACACAGCTCTGAGGACATATGCAAATACCAGGAGATGTTGTATTTATAAAAATTAGTGAACGTTTAGGTTCAAAGATATCACCAAAATACTCGTATAAAAAAGAAATAGTTCAAGAAAATAGAAACACAACAATTCTGACAGTATTCGGTAAAATAGTTGGTTTTTCAATCATATAATTCAGCAACTCCTTAAAGGATGTTACCCATATCCCATCCTCAGACACGAAACCAACCATAAAAATAATAAAGAATAACAACAAAAATGTCATAAAAGACTTGCAAAGAAAAATAAGTAAAATTAAAAACAAATTTTTAACGCTATATAAAAAGGAAGGTAAAATAGCTTTAGAGAAAAGAAATAAAGTAAAAAAATTATTATTATTTAAATGGTAAAAATTCCACCAACAACTAATGTAACACTTAAGAAAATATTATTGTCACCAATTAGTAAGAAAACACCATTGTAATAAATATTGAATTTAATGAAACTTTTAAAATAAATAATTTAATATAGGAAATCCGAAAATCTGATGAGTCGACGTTGCGAGTTTTCGAGAGAAAAGTTCTGCGAAAGATTTATGGTCCTTTACGCATTGGCCACGGCGAATATCGCATTGACATAGTTCAGCGAATTAAGAGACAGCGGCTACGCTGGCTAGGTCATGTCATCCGAATGGACGAAAACACTCCACCTCTGAAAGTATTCGACGCAGAACCCGCCGGTGGTGAAGAACCTGGCCCAATTGGAATATCCAATTGGCGACACGTAGCGAAAGAGACTGGCGCGCTGTTGTTAACTCGGCTATAATCGCGTAAGCTGTGTCCACGCCAATAAAGAAGAAGAAATTCGAAAATCACATAACAAGTAATAAGGAATCTATATGTAATATAAATAATTTGATAGACCAATGGGAAGATAAATGCACAACCAGATTAATAAATAGTTTAAATCCAAGTCGTCCGATGACGACAGGTCACAACATATCCAACATACAAGGAATAAAACCATGAGTAACCTTCTTTAATAACCAAAAATTTTACGGTGCAATGCAAAGCCATACCTCCAGTTTAGCAGTTAAAGCTTAGTACGCAGCTCTCAAGAAATGTAAAAACTTCATATAAAAAAACGCTTAAGAAACGGTCAAGAAACTTTCCTGCGATAAATTTACTTGTGCTAGTACGCAGCTCTCAAGAAATCTAGTACTAATTTTTGATACTTTTTTTCAGTAAAATGTGAATATGGCAAACCTGGTTTTGCGAAGAAACATCAAATCAACAATTGTTTCTTGAAGGAAATTCGAAGTAATCGTCAAATTCATCCTAAATTAGTTGAAATCATTAGTATGAAGTATATTCCATTTTGAAATGTTGTATAAAACCTACCAATCATCAACAACATTTCTTAAATCTCAATGAAAATATTTATGTTACCATACACATACACACATACATATTACGCACAAAGTTTGTTTTCTTTGTTTATTCTCTCTTGCTCTTCTAATGTAGATCATTCACAATGCGTAACCAGCTGTCAAAATTACTTGAGAAATAATGTATTTTTTTTCTTGAGCAATTACTTGAGAGCTGCGTACCAACCTTAAATTCAGAAGGAGAAACACGGAACTATATGTCGATCAATCAGGGTTATGAGGTTAATACGGATCATTCTCCAATCTATTCAACCTATAGCGAAACAGTCTCCTTTAAAGAAAAACAACGGCCTTGTGCAATAATCTAAATTTTGTCCTACCGTGTTTTTGGATTTTGCAAAATCGTTCGCTTAAGTTTGTTACATACGACTGCTTACGAAATTGAAACTGATTTTACCGAAACAGCATTATGATATCATAAAATCATATTTATCATGTCGCTACTTCCGCGTTAAACAAGGAGACATGTATTCTATTCTTAGGGAAAAATAAGCAGGAGTTCCACAAGGTAGTGTTTTGGGCCCTCTTTTATTCGCGGTCATGCGTTAGTAGACTGCAATTATAAGAAAGCCACATTTGTAGACGATACCGCGTTGCTTGCGGTTGGTATTGGTGAACACGGGTCAACTATTAATTTCTAAAAGGCTGTAGTTAAAGTTCTACAAAAGTTCATGTAGAAAACAAATGGAAACAGCAAGACATTCGATTAAAAAATATTTATTGGTTAATTGGTAACAAATACTCCGACCGATATGGAGCTGTGGTGACCAACTCTAAGGATGTTCTAACGCAAATAACACAGTACAACAGCTAATCTGGGGGGTGAGAAATTCCAAGTCAGGGTGATGGTACTAGGTCAGCATAGTAAAACCCTCAAAGGGTTTGGCGTTCGTATGTGTCAGTTTTTTTTATGACCTTTTAAATTTCACAGTACAACAGCTAATCTGGGGGATGAGAAATTCCAAGTCAGGGTGATGGTACTAGGTCAGTATAGTAAAACCCTCAAAGGGTTTGGCGTTCGTATTTGTCAGTTTTTTTTATGACCATCACCCTGACTAGGAATTTCTCACCCCCCAGACAATAATCCCAAAAATGTTCCACAGGGTAATAAGAAAGTCATTCAACAATTTCAAAACAAAGTACTAAGACAAACTGTTAAAGCGCCTTGGTATTGTAGATCTGCTGATATAGAGCATGTTGTAGGCTTAAGCTCGGTTAACGCTGTATATTATTGTATATAAAGTAATAATAATTATTAAAAATTCCTTTTGCTCAATATCTCAAAATTGTATTTATTCCAAACTACCAAAATGGCGGCTATGTGGAATAAAATAATTAGGCAACCAACACACAAAAAAGAGAACATATCCTGTTCATAAAGATATGAACATGAAAGTTTTGTAACCTTAAGATAGAATTATATATACAAAATTATATTTTTGACACAACTACATTAATAAATAAAAATATACATGTAAACAATAAATTAAATAAAAAGTATATACAGTCCACTAAATGTCAAGTGCAATGGTAAGCAACAAAATTGTAATATGAGACTTGCTCATAAAAATGTGAAAATCATTGCACATAAAAGAAAACTCATAAATTAGAGTATACATAATACTAATATTAAAATACAAAATATACATACTCGAAATATTAATGCACACATGCAACAGATAAGAAAGTATCAAGCGTGTGTACGTATGTGTATAAGTGCGTTAGATGCACTAATCTAAAAAACTATAAAATACCAATGCGTTGGTATCTCAAAAATGCAATAAAAATATAATACATATTTACACATGTGTATGCACACTAAGCATACACACATATACATATATACATAGTTAAGAAATTAGAATTAAGAAATGTATTGAGGGAAGAAATTTTAATAAAGAAAACCAGAGTCAAAAGTGAACTCTCACAGTACAGACTTAAGCAAATACTGTCTTAATCTGTACATTTGGTCCTTCGATCCTCTTTTTGAAAAAGAATCGAGCAAGTGCAAGTACTAGAAGCCTCTTAAAAGAAAAAGAGCATTACTTAGCCAAGTAAAAATAAATGTAAGACGGAATAGCAAAGACTACCCGCATTTATAAAAATTACTTTTAGTAAAAGTTAAAAAAAAAATTTTTTTAAAGCGTCCTTGTGGCTATAACAACAAGAACAGTGCAAAAAAAAAAAAAATATATATATATATATACAAAACCATCTATAAAGAAGCAAATATGAAGAATTTGCTAACACGACAGAAGGAGTTGGGAGATCTAGCTGGGTTGGAGGAGCAGAAAATCCTGAGCGGAAAAATAAGAAAGGCTTCATGTCTGGAATATATGGATCATATTCAGACTGTTATGAAAGAGTTTAATGCAAATCATAATAAAATAATGGCTAAGAAGAGTCAAGAAGCTGAGGAATACATTGCGAAGAACTACTTCGAGCATGTAATGCAAACAATGGAGAATTCTATTCAGAATTTAAGAATTCAAAGTACTGCCGAAGGTGTTTCAGCAGTAAGCAGCATGTGGCAAATAGAATCTACGCCACAAACTATTCAGGTCGCACCACCTGAAGCCGCGTCTGGCGTTGAAAGAAAATATCAACGTCGAGCAAAAATGCTCAAAAGCACGATGGATGAAATACGAAGAAATGCATTGGATTCTCTCGAGCAAATGAGAGAATTCAAAACCAAGCTTCAAATACAATTTGAAAATGTTGAAGAATCATATTTTGAAACTCAAAATATCAAATTAGTTGAAACAACTAAAGAATCTATTGAGGAACAAATAGATGTATTTCGTCAAGAATACAAAATCATCATCGAAAGGATAACGGAGAAATTAAATAATTATAATTCACCAAAAACAATGTATTCCAATATAAAACTGCAGGAAATTAAAATTCCGATGTTTTACGGTGAAATGAAACAATGGTCGTCATTCCACGATCTTTTTAAAAGTTTGGTGCATGATTCGAAGCACTTTACAGAAGTGGAAAAGATGTTCCGATTGAAGACATCATTAGGTAGAGAAGCTGGTAGATTAATTCAACATCTATCAGTAACAGCAACAAATTATGAAGCTGCTTGGCAAATTCTCAAGGAAAGGTATGAGAATAGAAGGCTACAATTTACAGCACAAGTAGACAGACTACTTGATCAACCGACAGCAAATGGAGAAAGTGCACAAAGCATGAAGCAGCTGTTAGATACCACCAAAGAATGCATTTATGCTTTAAAAGGGCTAAATCTAAATTTAAATGACGAACAAGCCATCATAGCTCGGATAGTGGTTCGAAAACTAGACAAAGAAAGTCTACGTTTATACGAGCAAAACGTAAAAAAAAGTAGGGATATACAAAGCCTAGATGACGTCTTCAGTTTTCTGGAACAGCAATATCAAGCTCTAGAAGCAATACGCGACAGAAAACCAACTAAATGGAACAATTAAAAGCAGCCACAGCGAACACCTACATTTTATACAGCGGCACAAAATAATTGTGTATACTGCAAGGTTCCTGGGCATCAAATTGGTGAATGCAGAAAGTTTCAGACATTGACTACGATGAATCGAAGAAGATTCATAACAAACAACAAGTTATGCTACATTTGCCTTGATCACGTATATGAAGGAAAATGTAATAATAAAAAGAAGTGCAATAAGTGTGAAAGAAATCATCATAATTTATTGCACTTCAATGAATTCCAAAAAGGAAAAGGAGGAAGTGAAGAAAATGTCACAAAAACATCTTCCACAATGATGACGAAACATTCGGAAATGGCGATACTCCTAGCAACAGCACAGATAAGGGTGAAGGCAGCAAATGGAGAGTATGTGACATTGCGAGTTCTAATCGATCAAGGATCCCAAAAAACTACTATTTCCGAAGAAGCATCTCAAATACTTCATTTACCAAGAAGAAGAGAAGTAACTGAACTGCAAGGTTTAGGAAATACCACAGTGGGAGTGTCCAAATTTAAAATCAACATTAAAATCAAGCCGAGATTCCTAAGCAACGAGGCGTACAATGTCGAAGCACTAATTTTGCCGAAATTAGCGAGTGCTCAACCAGACAAAACGTTTAAATGGGATATAGAACAATTGAAAAACTACAGTTTAGCTGATCCCAATTTCAACAAATCAGATCGAATCGATATTGTCATTGGAAGTGACATATATGCCGACATACTAGAAGAAGGTATATTTAAAAAGGATCGAATACTAGGTCAAGCTACGAAATTGGGCTGGATATTGTCGGGAGTTTTACAACAACCGAGAAAAAACAATACAATTTTAGCAGCGGTTACTACAACATTGGAGAAGTTTTGGGAAATAGAAGACGCTACAACTCCAGCAGATACAGCAGATGATGATGAATGCCTAAGAATTTTTGAAAAAACAACAGTAAGAAATGGAAATAATCGATTTGTCGTCAATCTACCTTTTAAGCAAAAAAAGAATTAGGCGATTCTCGCAAACAAGCTATGGCGAGGTTTCTTAATCTTGAGAAAAGGTTCGCTACAAATAACGAGTTAAAACAACAATATGTGCAATTTATGAAAGAATATTCAGAAATGGGCCACATGGAAAAAGCAAGTGAAAATAAATGCGGAAAATACTATTTGCCACATCAAGCAGTGATTCGAGAAGACAGTAGAACGACTAAACTACGAGTAGTTTTCGATGCGTCTGCAAAAACTACAAATGGAAGTAGTTTAAATGACATCCTCTTCATAGGACCGAGACTTCAAAGAGATATATTTGACATTATAATCAAATGGAGACTTTGGCAATATGTATTAACTAGTGATATTGAAAAGATGTTTCGACAAATTAAAATAACAGATAGTGATCAAGATTACCAACGTATATTGTGGAGAGAAACAAAAGGAGAGCCGATAGAAGAATACAAACTACAAACAGTTATATATGGGACAGCATCAGCTCCTTTTTTGGCAACGAGAACTTTACAAGAAATTGCCAAACTATGCGAGCCCCACAACTATTTGCTTTCAAACATCATTCAAAACGACTTCTACATGGACGATTTAATGACAGGAGCAGATTCAATAGATGAATGTAAGGCCATTCAGTATGAAATATCGAAACAACTACAAAAATATGGGTTTCACTTAAGGAAGTGGATGTCAAACAACAGTGAAATCATAGCAACAATTCCGGTAAATAACGCGAATGAAGTAATAAAAATAGCAGAAGACGAAACAATAAAGACATTGGGTATTCAATGGGATCCTACCAAATACATGTTTGGATTTAATACGAATCTTTCAACGCAAAAGCTGGTTACAAAAAGACAAGCTTTGTTTGATTTAGCGCGAATTTTCGACCCAATGGGATGGCTTTCACCAACAACCGTTATAGCAAAGTTATTTATACAGAAACTTTGGTTGATGAAACTCAACTGGGACGAGTTACTTGACGAGAATTTAACAAAAGAATGGCAAGAGTTTATGCAGCATATACCAGAGATAAAACGAATAAAAATTCCTAGATGGTTTGAAACTAAAAACAACTTTAAATTTGAACTACATGGATTCGCAGATGCTTCAGAGAAAGCTTATGCAGCAGTTGTATATACTAAAGTTGGATCAGTTATAACAATTGTTGCTGGTAAAACTAAAGTGAATCCAATTAAAAATAAGAAAACGTTACCAAAACTGGAACTATGCGCGGCTCACCTACTTGCTAAATTGCTGCAAAGGATAAAAACAGTCATCAACAGAGAAATGAAAATATTTGCTTGGAGCGATTCAACTATAACGTTAGCATGGATAAATAATTGCCAAAGTAAAGACAGATTTATTAGAACACGAATAGAAGAAATCAAATTACTTGTTTCCAATGCGAAATGGCAACACGTTGGAACAAAGGACAATCCAGCTGATGTAGCAACCAGAGGGGTACTGGCGAACAAACTAATAGAACACGATCTATGGTGGAAGGGACCAAAATGGTTGCGAGAAGAGGAACATCATTGGCCAATAAAGAAGATTATTCAAATCGATGCAACGTATGTGACAACCTCAGAGGAATTACATTTCTTGGATAAGGTAATACTTAAATATTCTAGTTTAAGCAAATTAATAAGGGTAGTAGCTTATATTTTGCGATTTGTAAAAAGAATAAGAGGGAAAAAATGCCCTGAATACTTAGTTAAATCTGAAATGAAGGAAGCTGAAGAAATGTTAATAAGATATCAGCAAAAATTACAATTTAGAGAGGAAATTCAGAGTTTAGAAATAAAAAAAGAAATTAATCATAAAAGTAGCATTGCAAGCTTAAATCCAATTTTGGATAATAAGGGAATCCTTCGTGTAGGAGGTAGATTGGGTAATTCAAATCTTCACTTTAATCAAAAGCACCCAATAATATTAAATAAGTCACATTTGTCATCATTGATAATTGAAAATATTCATAAAATAACTTTACATGGAGGAAACAAGTTAATGGAATCAATGATTAGAAGGAATTACTGGATTGTTGGATTGAAGAATTCTATAAAAAAAGACAATTCGAACTTGTAGTAGATGCGTACGTTACCGCAAAGAAGTAGCAAAACAATTAATGGGAAATCTTCCAGAATTCCGAGTATCTATGTCAATTCCATTAACACACGTTGGTATAGACTATGCAGGACCGATTCATATGAAATGTTCAAAAGGACGAGGACAAAAAACATTTAAAGGATATATAGCTGTATTTGTTTGTATGGCAACAAAAGCTATTCATTTAGAAGCAGTAAGTGATTTAACAACCGAAGCGTTCCTAGCTGCTTTGAAAAGATTTTTTGCTAGAAGAGGTAAAAGTCAACATATATATTCGGACAATGGAACAAATTTTGTCGGAGCTTGTAGAAGATTAGACCGAGATTTTAAAATGGCAATCAAAAATAATTCAGCCGTAGCTCCCATATTAGAAGCAGATAAAATTCAATGGCATTTCCGGCCCCCGGCAGCTCCTCACTTCGGAGGAATTTGGGAGGCAGGAGTGAAGTCGGTGAAATATCATTTAAAAAGAGTGATAGGCGCAACTAAATTGACATTTGAAGAAATGATTACTTTGCTATCACAGATTGAAGCAATACTGAATTCACGACCTTTATGTGCGATAGATAGTGAAAGCGATATAGACGTTTTAACGCCTGGCCATTTTTCAATAGGATGTCCAATAATAGATTGTCCTGAAGCAATTAATGATAACCAAATAGGTTCATTAGATAGATGGAAATTAATACAAAAACTTAAAAAAGACTTTTGGAAACGATGGGAAAGCGAATATGTTGTAATGTTGCAACAACGCATGAATTGGAAAATCAAACAAGCTAATCTAGTACAAGGACAAATAGTTATTATCAAAGATGAAGAAACTCATCCAGCCAAATGGCCATTAGGAAAAATTATTGAAACTCATCCGGGAACGGATGGAAATATAAGAGTTGTAACTCTAAAATTACAAAATGGCATACTTAAACGGCCCGTTCACAAATTATGCCCACTGGAGGTAACAAACAGCAGTAGAGCAGAGGAAGCAAATCATGTGACAAGTTTGCTGACTTCGAGAATAACAAAAAATACTGCGACCTCAGAACGACCGAGTAAATGAAGCAAATTGATGATGTGGTTCTTAACGATACTCATGCTAGCAACACAAACTAAGTCATTATACATTAATGATACATCTAAATCAGGAGCTTCAGTGACTAAACTAAAAAATAATACAGCAATATATTTGGAACCGATTAGTAAAATGGACATAATAAATTCAAAATGGAATTTAATAGTCTATTACGAATTAGGTACTTATTATGATCGGATGCATAAAATACAAGAATTTATTAACAGACTTGAAAATCAATGCAAAATATTGACCTATTACGAAGATGCCTGCATAATGATTACTGCAACTTTAAATGACAAATATAATAGTCTTAAAGCAAATAATGAATTGTTTATGAAAAAACAAAATAGAAAAAAGCGAGCACCATTCGAATTCGTTGGTTCAATTTACCATATATTATTCGGAATTATGGATGCTGATGACCGAGAAAATATGGAATCAAATATTAGAAATATTTTCGACAACCAAAAAGATATAGCAAAATTGTTTAAAAGGCAGACATCGGTAGTTGATTCTACCATAAATATATTAAAAAAGACAACAGATGAAGTTAACCGTAATTTTGAGAAAATGAATCAACAACTTAATAAATTTTATAACGAACTAATAAAAGATCAAAATGCTGAACGAATGACCTTGATGTTTCAAATATTAACCATTTCAATAGGAATAGTTATGGACGAATGTGAAGAAATCCAAACTTCAATAATTAATCTTCTAATTGACATAAATCATGGTCGCATAAATCCAAAACTATTAAAGCCTTCGCAACTTAATAAAGAAATTGAATTTATTAGAAACAAACTACCACACAAATTAATACTACCTGGAAGACAATCGGGTAACGAATTAAAAGAAATTTATAAATCGATGACTGCTAAAGGTTTAATTGTTGATTCACGGCTAGTCATAAACCTAGAAATTCCCTTAATGTCGTATGAACCGTCAAACGTATATAAATTAAATCCACTTCCAATAAATTACAAAGGGAATATGATTATTCCAGAAATAAAGGCAGAATATTTAATATACAAGTTTGATTTGAATCAATATTCACTTATAAACCAAGTAGATCTAGATAAATGTTCTACTAACTCAGAGAATCATTACCAATGTCCTGGAAATTTAGCTTGGAAATCAGCAACGGATAATTCATGTGAAGTAGCAGCTTTAAAACAATTAGAAAATGAAGCATGTGATTTCAAACCTTCTACAAATGAAAACGTTTGGATAAAATTATCTTCTCAAAATCGGTGGCTTTACAAATTATTTAGCAAAGCAATGATATATCTATAATGTGATAATAATCAACAAATGCATATAGAAATCCCTAGTCAAGGCATTATGACAATAAGAGAGGATGCACAGTCCGGCATGAAGGAGTAACTGTAACAGCATCTCATCACATACAATCTGAAATTAAAAAAGAATTGCTATCCTCTTCTTGGGTTAAAGATATTGAAGATATTCCAGAACTACAAATAAAACCTTTTGATTCAACATTAATAAACAATACCAAAGATATCGCACATCTTAAACAACAAATATAACTCCTCAAAACAGAAAATATAAAATTAAAAGGTATAAATTTTCATCACGTAAGTGGTCACGTTTCGCTAACATTAGTTTTGATAATAGCATTAATCATTACTATTTTATATATAAGATCCAAATGTGTAACAAGAACTGTGACTGTTCCATTTGAACTTCCAGTTAGACATAATTAAAAAATATTAATAATAAAACATAATATACAAGTAAAGTTAAGATACAACTTTGGCCCCTGGCAGAATGTTCATAAAGATATGAACATGAAAGTTTTGTAACCTTAAGATAGAATTATATATACAAAATTATATTTTTGACACAACTACATTAATACATAAAAATATACATGTAAACAATAAATTAAATAAAAAGTATATACAGCCCACTAAATGTCAAGTGCAATGGTAAGCAACAAAATTGTAATATGAGACTTGCTCATAAAAATGTGAAAATCATTGCACATAAAAGAAAACTCATAAATTAGAGTATACATAATACTAATATTAAAATACAAAATATACATACTCGAAATATTAATGCACACAAGCAACAGATAAGAAAGTATCAAGCGTGTGTACGTATGTGTATAAGTGCGTTAGATGCACTAATCTAAAAAACTATAAAATATCAATGCGTTGGTATCTCAAAAATGCAATAAAAATATAATACATATTTACACATGTGTATGCACACTAAGCATACACACATATACATATATACATAGTTAAGAAATTAGAATTAAGAAATGTATTGAGGGAAGAAATTTTAATAAAGAAAACCAGAGTCAAAAGTGAACTCCCATAAGTAAGGAAGGGCTAAGTTCGGGTGTAACCAAACCATTTTATACTCTTACGACATGCAAGAATCAAATCAAAAATTCCTTCAGGTGCTTACGAAACTCTTAAAACTTGCAACACTCTTAGAACGTCAACCAGAAGATCGAGATCCAAGCATTTTTATATACACATATGCTTACACTATATACAAATAACTTATACATTAACGGCGTGTTCTACTCTAGAATTTTGAAAAATTCGTTTTTTTTCATATATTTAAAGTTTAGACCCTTAAGAACATAGCATCCAAAAGATTTTTAAAAATTAAAATTACTTTTCAGGAGCTACAGTTACTTTAGTGACGCAGTACCCAGCCGTTTCGGCCGTATCGAATTTTTTTAACGCGTTTTTCTCGAAACTACTTTTTTCCACACGGTACCGGCATTATCTCAAGTTCTATTCAACCGATTTACTTGAAACTTTGTGTAAACCTTCTTTATATAATCCTTTATCGTTCCTACCAGCATCGTGTCAAAATTTTTGTTTTTAACATTTTAAAAAAATTCAGGAATTTCAAAAAAAAAGCGTAAAAATGATTTTTATTTTCAGGCAGTCGCCATTTTTCAAAAAAAAAAAATTCGTGTTCCCTGAAATAGGGACTATAACAGCATCCTTACTGATTAAGAATTTCTTTTGATTTTTTTTTCAGACCACCAGCTGAGTCAGGATCAATGTCACCAGGGTGCGCCAGTTTTTTTACACCTGTCTCTCAGACCACCCCCCCCTCCCTCTAATTTTTTTAATTTTTAATATTATTTTGTAAAATTTTTTTTCTGTGTTCTTAAGATATCAATAAAAACACCATACAAAAATTGATAGTAAAAATATGAATTGCCTTTTTTTACGACACTTCACAAATTACTTAAAAGACACATAAAAGTTTGTTAGAAAAACGAAAATCATTATATGCCGTATATGGGAGTTTGGGTAGAACCGACCCGAATCCATTTATTTTTCCCAATACCACATACTATTAACGTGTCGCATACTAAACAACCAATGAAATACATAGAAAGAAAATAAAGTCAGCCGGAAGTTGGAAAATCCTAATATTAGTTATATAGGGGACAGGTCAAGTTTTCGCTCAAATTTATCTGTTTTAGGGACAAAGATACACTGTTATGAGTTAAATACGATCTTTCATTTTCATTGAGATAACTCACATATTCGCCGATATATGAGGTACAAAGTTACTCGGAAGTTCCAAAATCTTTATATTAGGTGTATGGGGGCCGATTCAACCCATTTTTGACATACAGACATACCATTGTTAAAGGATTATCCCCGAATTAAATTATATACATATATCACACATTAACCGATATTTTCGATCAAAAGTTAGCTAAGTATGTACTAGGGTCCAAATATTCGGTACTTAGGGGCTTGAACATTTTTTTTTTGTATTTGAACAATTTTTGTTCATAAGGTGGCATATACTACACGCATTATTCGTGCAAAGTTTTATCCATATATATTAAGGGGTTACATGGGTTTGTATTGTCCTAAAGTTCGAAGTTGATCTGAGTAATAGTTTTGTAGATACTGCCTTGAGAACTTTACATGAACCGCTCACCTAACGAACTTTGACAGTTGACTAGTTTGGGTAGGTTTTGACGTTTTGCAATTGGAATGACTGGAACGGCCAGATTGAAATTATACCAAAAATATATGTGAACGGAGGAATTTGTTTCCGCCTTTCAAGATCACTAATAAAAAATGTGAAACAATGAATATCATAAAAATGCGAAATTTACATATATTTCACGAAATGTTTTGCAATTTGATGCATAGTAGCATTAATTTTCAGTTGCCAATGATTAAAAATATTTAATAATTGAGAACTAACAGGCTTAATTCACCTTATTAAGTATTGAAAGATCAAAAGTCAGTTGTTTTTATATACTATAAAAGCATAAAACAGGACTTAAGTAGTTTCGCCATATATTAAAAAAACCGCATATAATAATTTCGTTTTTTAGGAAAAAAAATGTAGTTTTTTTTAATGCAAAATTGACAATTTTCAACCAATCAAAAAGATCGTAGACCATTGTATAGCAAATGTATTCAACTATACCCAGTTTTAATTTGAAGTCGATCGGTCAATTTCTCGTTGAGTTATGATGTCAGCAATTTTGAAAAATTTCGTTTCGAGAAAAAGCAAAAAGAAAAAATTTTTTTTTGAAAGTGTCACACTGGTATGTCCCCTTAAACGCGAGTTATAATAATGCTTAAATCAAACACGATTTTATATTTTACCAATATATATGTATATGTAGGTATATTATTACAAAATTGATTGACACTGTTTAAATTTAGGTCTTCCTCCTTTCAAGATCGAAACAAGAATGAGAATATGAGTAATGAATAAGAATGGAAATATATAACCGTAAATAAATTAAAAATGAGAGTACTTAATTCTAAATGACTTGAAAGGAGAGATAAAAGTAAGGAACAAAAAGTAATGTAAAAAATAATAGGGTGAATATTACAATATGTAACTTCTCCATCGCTAGAATTGAAGATATATCTTAAATTCTAATAGAATTTTAAAATTTCAGTTTTCTCTTAATATTAGAATTATGAATATTTTCCAAATTAGAATATTTATATTTCGGTTGTTCTTTGTCTTAAAGATTTATAATTTTTAATGTATCCATTACACCTTTGTTCTTTGTAAAATTCTCTCTTTTCATTTCTTTTATTTATACAATTATTTTTTCTTATTAAAAGGTTTTCATAAATTTTTCTTTTATTAGAATTTCTTGTTCAATATTTATAGGTTTTTCTTTCGCAACTGAATGATAAGAATTGTTATAATATTCTATTGCTTTGTTAATTTTTTCTTTTATACTAAGAGATTTTGGTTCAATTATTAAAACTCAAATTTTTTCAGAAATAGTGTTATGCAATCTCTCAATATCGGCATTGCCAGTGTGGTTGTTAGGCTTCACTAGATGAAGACTTATATTTTCGGTTTTTAAATAATCTTTAATGTTTACACTTTTGAATTCATTATCGCAAATTAATTTATTAAAACGTGCCTTTTGAGATTTATAAAGTCTAAGTTTTTCTATTATAGTTTGATTGGTTATGTCTTCAAGATCATAAGCAACAGCAAATTTTGAAAAGCGATCAATAAATGTAAGAAAATTTTATTTTGTATATGTGTATACATCCATATGTATTATTTGTTTTATGTCTGTTGGAGTTTCAGTTAAATGGAATTTGGCTTTAATTGGATTTCTATCAAATTTAGATTTAGTACAAGTGGAGCAATTATTAATGTATTTTTGGATTAGAAATTTCAAATTAGGAATATAAATTATCTTTTTTAGACCAAAGTAATTTTCGTCAATACCGGTATGACCAGTTTAATTTTTATGGTAATTATTGATTAGTTTAAAAGCTTCTTCTTCTGTTTCAACATCTTTTGCATGATATGAACAACGAACGAATGATATTTCTAAATCCTAAAAATAATTCTATTAATTTATTTTGTAAAATATTATATTGATTGTCATCTAACTCTGTACATATTCCAACTTTTTCTTTTGTTAAATGGTCTTTTAGAATTGGTTCTCGAAAAGGTTAATATCAATCTTTTTATTCTTATGTTTTAATTCCATATCCTTAGTTTTATGTTGTGTTAAAATAATTTGAGTTTTAAACCTATTTACAACGGTTTCCAAAATTAGAATGTGGTCATGAAAATCTTCAGACTGTGAGTGAACGGTATCTAAATCGTCTGATACATTATTATATAAAGAACCAGTAGATGCATTTATCATGTTAATTTCGTTAGTGTCTGCATTAATTCTGCTAAGAAAGTCCGCTACTGAGTTGTCTTTATCTTTAATGTAGGAAATATTTATGTTGAATTCGCTTAACTTGATTAACCAACGATGTAACCTTGGACTCATTTTCCCCTGCGATTTAATGAAAAGCCATTTTAAGAACTGATGATCTGATAGAATATCAAATTTGACATCGTACAAGTATGGTGTAAAATAATTAGTAACCCAAACAATAGCAAGCAGTTCTCGCTCAGTAACCAAATAATTTTTTTCGTGATCGTTTAACGTTCTACCCGCATAACATAGTGGATGATTATCCTGTTGCAAAACAGCGTCGAGAGCATCTGAACTTGCATCTGTGACGAGCTGAAACTGTTTTTCAAAATCTGGGTACTTAAGTACCGGGACTCGGTTATTACTCTCTTAAGCTTTTCAAATGAATTAACATAATTTGTGTCATTTACGTTTAATTTAACACCTCAAGTATCTAATCATTGGGTAAGCTACTTTTGAAAAATCTGTTATAAATTTTCGGTAATAACCAGTAACACTATGAAACGACTTAATCTGTTTCCCAGATTATCTCAATTCCAATTTCAAAATTTTAACGATTTTACTAGTATTTGGCCTAACTCCTTCAGGGGTTAATATATGACCTAAGAACAAAATTTCTTTTGAAAAGAACTTGCATTTATTTATTTGGATCTTTAAATTTGCCTCACGAAGTTACGTTAGAACTCGGTTTATATCATTAAATATCAAAATATCGTCTAAATAGTCTACACATATTTTATTAATAAAATCTTTCAGTAGTTTGTTGATAAATCTTTGAAATGTGGCAGGCGCATTTTTTAGTCCAAATGGCATTCGGTTGAACTCGAAATGTCCATATAGAGTAGAAAAGGCAGTTTTCGACCGGTCTCCTTGTCTAACAAGAATTTGGTGAAACACTTTTGCCAAATCAATTGTAGTGAAATATTGCGCTCGACCTAGTTTATCCCAAATATTTTCAATATTTGGTATGGGGAATTTATCAATGATTGTAATATTGTTTAATGCCCTGTAGTCGACAACAAGCCTTCACCATCTTTTCACCTAAGCTGTCTAATTTCCTAGGAACGACCCATAAGGGACTATTGTATGGTGAATTACTTTCTCGGATTATACCTTGTTTAAGCATGTCGTCAATTTGCCTACATATTTCTTGTTCGTGTATCTGGGGATAACGATATAGTTTCAAATATACCGGCCTGTCTGATACAGTTTTAATTTCATGATTTATTTAGTATTTGTTAGAGTCTGTCCTTCTATGTAAATTAGGTCTCTAAACTTATTTAGAATTTTTTTAAAACTGATTTTTCTTGTTTGTGTAAGCCGCGAAATAAATTGTCAAGAACTTGCTTATCTACATTGATTTCTTCTAAGGTATGAATTTCACTAAAAATTAATGGTTGAAAAAAATTTATTTTATTACCATTCAATGTAATGGTTCGATTGTACGTATCAATAACACTAAGCATTGGAGTCAGTATATTCTGTCCAATAATTGCATTGAAATATTTAACCTTAAAATCGAATAGTTTCCAAGTCATAGTTGCGTTTTCACTAAATGCATAAGGAACATTTGTGATTATTTCCTCTGTAATATAAGTACTATTATTCAATGAATTAAGGCAAATGTTTTGCATAAGTTGTATTCTTTTATATTTGAAAGGGTTTTTTAAGATATTCGGACACTTTAATGTTCACAGGATGGCATTTTATTTAAATGTATATTAAAAATGAGTAATTATAATGACACAGAGTTTAGTTAAACAAATCATATTGTAACGCACGGGAGGCTGCGTTCACTTTGGCGGTTGAAAATCGAGTGTTGCTTTTGATGTGCCGGTGATGCCACACAGATGATAATTAATATCTTGCATAGGGTTACCTTACAGTCGGCTATCCTGGCAATATATAGCGCCCTCGCTATGCTCGTCGCTTTCGTCATCGGCTTCATCGCTGTTTGTCTTCAAAACTGGGAGGAAGTTGACACCATGTCTTCATCTTATCGGATGCGTAAATTGAAGTATAGTGACGTGACGTTCGGTCTGCTCCTGGCAAGTCTTCAAGTAAATAACGATCTTTACCAAGCACTTGCTTAATTATGAAGGGGCCTTTGTAACGTGGCTTCAATTTTCTCGACGTTCCAGTACTAGAAGGTTCATTTTCGACTAGCACTAAGACATTAACGTGAAATTCTGTTGGTTTTGAATGATGATCATCGTATCGTTTCTTAGCTTGTTGTCGTTTCTGGTTTATTGCTTCACAAGTTGCTTCTCGTAGATTTTGTAGATCTTCTTCGCTTGTTATTGTCGTGATTATTGTCGTGTAATGCCGTAGTTTTGTTTTTCATCGTGTTCATTTAAGTTGTTTGCAAAAATATTTCTAGTGTCGTTTATAATTTTCATTAACGTTGTTTTTACAGATTTATCATTTATTTCACATATAATTTCGTTTTCGCTAACGTAACGTTTTATTTCTTCAACTTCTTGTTCGTGTACGCCTTCGCGTTCGCGTTCGCGTTCGCGTTCTATTTTTATTTTTCCGTATTGAATATTTAACCGCACATTGTTTATAAAGTTTTCTTGACCTAATAAAATGTCACTAGGTAATAATTGATCGTCTACCAAATACAAGGTAACTGGTATGGTAATGCCATCGATTGTTAAAATTGCTTTCACTGATTCTTTCGCATGTCGACTACCACCACATAGACCTCTGATTTGTATATCACACTTTATGTATTTGCAATTAAGCTTCTCACATAACGATTTCCGAATCATGCTACACTGAGCACCCGTATCAATAAATGCTTTTAATTTCTGACCGTTTAATAATGCGTCAACTTTAAAAAGTTCATCGTTTACACAAAATGTATTTCGTATTTTAGCTTACAACAAAGTTGCTAAGGAGAGTATTATAGTTTTGTTCACATAACGGTTGTTTGTAAGTCCTAAAACTAAAAGAGTCAGATATAGGGTTATATACACCAAAGTGATCAGGGTGACGAGTAGAGTTGAAATCCGGATGTCTGTCTGTCCGTCCGTCCGTGCAAGCTGTAACTTGAGTAAAAATTGAGATATCATGATGAAACTTGGTACACCTATTTCTTGGCTCCATAAGAAGGTTAAGATGGGCAAAATCGGCCCACTGCCACGCCCACAAAATGGCGGAAACCGAAAACCTATAAAGTGTCATAACTAAGCCATAAATAAAGATATTAAAGTAAAATTTGGCACAAAGAATCGCATTAGGGAGGGGCATATTTGGACGTAATTTTTTTGGAAAAGTGGGAGTGGCCCCGCCTCCTACTAAGTTTTTTGTACATATCTCGGAAACTACTATAGTTATGTCAACCAAACTCTATAGAGTCGTTTCCTTCAGGCATTTCCATATACAATGGAAGAAATCGGATAATAACCACGCCCACCTCCCATTTAAAGGTTATGTTGAAAATCACTAAAAGGGCGTTAACCGACTAACAAAAAACGTCAGAAACATTAAATTTTACGGAAGAAATGGCAGAAGGAAGCTGCACCCAGGCTTTATTTAAAAATTGAAAATGGGCGTGGCGTCGCCCAGTTATGGACCAAAAACCATATCTCAGGAACTACTTTACCGATTTCAATGAAATTCGGTATATAATATTTTCTTAACACCCTGATGACATGTACGAAATATGGGTGAAATCGGTTAACAACCACGCCTTCTTCCAATATAACGCTATTTTGAATTCCATCTGATGCCTTCTCTGTATAATATATAGTACATTAGGAACCAATGATGACAGCGGAATAAAACTTTACACAAATACGGTATTTGAGCTGAGGTATCCCTTGTGGAAAAATTGTCGTGATCGGACTATAGCTTTTCAAGGTCCCTGATATCGAACACGAAGAATTCAGTGCCTAACATAACCTAACCTAATTTTTCACCGAAAATATCGTTAAATCTGTCAGATATTTTCATGTAATTCAGAGGGCATCATTTTTATATTCTCGCAATAAAGTTGCTAATAACGGTATCTCGATTATCACTTTATCATGCGAGAGTATGAAATGTTCGGTGACACCCGAACTTAGCACTTCCTTACTTGTTCATTTTGTCTACGTACGGCACTTTGCATTTCGAAATGTATTTCTGCTTCATCGGGATAGTTACCAAATTCATTTTTTAAGTCTTTCGCGAAATCGTTCCAATTGGAATGCAGTCTTTCTGTCGCATCGAGCTACAACCTTGCTGCTCCTTTCATTTTACTATACACGGCAAGCAATAAACACTTTTCGTCCCATTCATACGCACGGATAACACTATTTACTCGTTCAACGAACTGTTCTGATGACAACGTACTGTCATTTGTTGGATCAAAGTCTGGTATTGTTTCTGCTATTTCACGCACCGAATAATTGTTTCGCGTTACAGTTGCATTCGAATTTGCAAAAGGGGAAATATTTTTGACGTTTCTATTTTCAATGTTGCTTGTATTTTCAATTGGCACACTTCGAGGTTGGGAATTATTTTGCATATATGACAACACATTTTCTAAAATTCCGCGCATTTCGTCCATTTGTCTTTGTAACGATTTTTGTGTTCCGTCATCACACTCTTCACTATCATCACCGGTAACTTGTTCGTTTTCGTCCTTCGATTTCATCCGACCCGATCGTTTCACTCAAACGACTTATGAGTGTTGCCTTCGTACCTGACTTTGAGCAATTTCGATCTGACAACTGCCGTTTTAGTTGCACTACACTCAATGATGCAGTAGCTCTCATTTTTATAAACTCAACAATTATGTACTTCGTTATATATTATATATTTCGTTTTTGCATATACACACGCGCCGTTAAATCGAATGTTCAAGATGATGCACCGTTATGTCGAATGATCGGGATGATGCTCACTTTTACACGTTTAAATTGTAGGTTAAGTTATATCTTAAAATTTGATTTTTTTTTTGTAATACACTTTAGGTTTATGAAATCTGCAGGTTAACGTTTTGCAGTATTCCATACGTATGTAAGTATGCAAATGCGTTTCACTAAGAACCGTGTGTTCTTTTCGTTATACAAGTATGGTAGAAATAATGTCGTTTGAAAATGTACAGTTTAACGTTTAGCACATTTTCCGTTTATTAATTTCCACACATACATATTTGATCACTATATCATCGCGAAACCGTTTTCAAAATTGTGTACAGGTAAACGTATTAGTAAACATTTTGACGTTTTGTACGCGTGAAGTAATCCTACTTCTGATTTGAAAGGGTATTTTAAGATATTCGGACACTTTAATGTTTACAAGATGGTATTTTATTTAAATGTATATTAAAAAAGAGTAATTATAATGACACAGAGTTTAGTTAAAAAAATCATATTGTATCGCACGGGAGGCTGCGTTTACCTTGGCGGTTGAAAATCGAGTGTTGCTTTTGATGTGCCGGTTATGCCACACAGATGATAATTAATGTCTTGCATAGAGTTACCTTACATATTTTACTAATTTATTTGTATCAAGTAGCGATGTTGTTGCACCAGTATCTATCAATGCTAAAATTTTTTCGTTGTCAATAGTTAATTCTACTAACGGTAATGATTTCTTGAGGCTGTTGTAAAAAATTCAAATTGTCATCATTATCGGGAACCCAAGATCCACACTGAGCATCTGCTTGTAAATAATCTACTTCCATAGGTGACATGTTATTCACGTCATTGCTTCTGTTGTGAAATTGAGCGGAGAGAAATTGTGCATTATTATTCCGAAAATTAGCATTATTTCTCGTTTGAGAGGGTTTGTTTAAAAAAGCATTATTGTTGTGAGAGTTAGAAAATCTTCGAAAATTTTTATACCTATTCGAATTTTGATTATTAAATGATTGAGAAGGTTGTTTATAACAAACCTGATTTTGTGTTGGAAAATTGCAAGGAAACATTGAAATAGGATATTGCAAATTTTGATTAGAATTAAACTTATCAGAATTTTTTAATTTAGTTTTACTTTCAGTACGAATTAAATCATTTTCTTCTAATATCTGAAAACCATCCCTATTATTTGTAACTTTAGAATTAATTATAAACGAAGCTAAGTTTATATCAATATTATTTAAGGGGGTATTCTCATGTAATCTTTTCCAAAAATCGATTTTTTTTATGTATATTTTGACAGTAAAACCTATTGAAAACATGCTGTGAAAAATTCAGACCGAAATTCATAGTATTTGAGAAGTTACAGCTCATAGTCGCCGACGTGTCGTAAGAGACTGTCTACCAGGCGCCATGACAAGTCTGCAGCTGCCACGTTTCTAAACGCATTTTTCTCGAATCGTCATTTTGTGAAACTGTTATGGTCCTAAAAAAAAGTATTCAACCGATTGCTTTAAAATTTACATATGTTCTTCTACTCATTTATAGTTATCGTCCCTACCAGAATTGTTTATTTTCGAAAATAATTACATATTTTTTTTAAACGATTTTTAACGAAAAAACAAAATTTTCATGACTTTTTTTTTAAGTTCGACATTTTTTTTAAATGAAATTGATAATATTTAGTAGGGACGATAGCTGCGGAACTACTGAATAATAATCCATTCGATTTTTTTATTTCAGACAACATGAACAGCCGCTATCACCATGACCAGCGAACAACTGTTTTTGTTGTTTTTATTATTATTAAAAACGAAAAAAAAAAAAATTTTTTTCTACATTTCAAACTACAAATAAAAATATATTAAAAAATTAAAATGATTGAATTTTGTTTTCGCATAAAAAAAATGTTCCTAAAAAGTGGTAAAATGTATGCGTTCACATGAGAGTACCCCCTTAAAAAAGTTCGTAAAATAAACTTATCAATACGTTGTGGTTCATACTCCACTGGCTTCTCATCGTCAAATTCAAATTTTTCGTTGATTTTACAACAAATATTACAAAGCTGTGTATAATAACTTACAATATTGTTGTTGATAATTGTATGTGCACATTTAAATGGCTCGTCATATGTCTCCTTCACTCCAAAGTTTTTTATTAGCGCTCGTTTCACACACTCCCACGTAGGCGATTCACCCAGCGTTCGTAAAATGTGAAGAGCCAGGACCTTGTAATTTATTGAGAATTACACGTTCATATATGTACGTTTGGAGAGTAGGTTGCTCTCTCACTAGAGTTTGTATTGACTCCACTTCTCTTATAAATGATAATAGTTTTGTTTGTAAGTCCTAAAACTAAAAGAGTCAGATGTAGAGTTATATATACCAAAGTGATCAGGGTGACGAGTAGAGTTGAAATCCGGAAGTCTGTCTGTCCGCCCGTCCGTGCAAGCTGTAACTTGAGTAAAAATTGAGATATCATGATGAAACTTGGTACACGTATTTCTTGGCTCCATAAGAAGGTTAAGTTCGAAGATGGGCAAAATCGGCCAACTGCCACGCCCACAAAATGCGAAAACCGATTCTTTATCGACTTCGACTACTGAAGATCGATTCCGAAAAATCGATTATTTCACGAGAAAACTCGATTCTCGAGTAGAATCGGAATCGAGTTTACCATCCCTACTGGCAGCCATCGCGTGCACATATAATAACCTCCGCACAATAACCACCACAAAAAAAAATTATTTTTTTTTTCATGTTATTTATACGGAAAACCGAAAATTTGAAACAGGCACCTCTTAATATTAATATTAAGAGCTCATCTTTTGAGTGACTTTCTTTTTCACATTTTCGAAAATTTTTGGCCTGTTTTTCAGTTGAAAAAAAGGTTGACTCAGAATGACACACCCTAATATACATATATATACTTACTTATGCCACAAAACTGTACAATAGTTTTTTATTTCAATTTAACTTTGGTTCAATTATTTACTAATGTCGAATTTTAGTTAGTTGAGTTAATTTACTTTTGAATACACATAGGTTCTTTTTTAAGAGGCTGCGCCAGTTACAATAATGTTTAAATCAAACACGATTTTAGATTTTACCAATATACTATATGTAAATATATACCTACATATTAAGAATTTACAAAATTGATTGACACTGTTCAAATTTAGGTCTTCCTCCTTCCAAGATCGAAACAAGAATGAGAATATGAGTAATGAATAAGAATAGAAATATATAACCGTAAATAAATTAAAAATGAGAGTACTTAATTCTAGAGGTCATTTTAAAGTTAAGCTTAGTACGCAGCTCTCAAGAAGCGTAAAAACTTCATATAAAAAACGTTTAAGAAACGGTCAAGAAACTTTCCTGCGATAAATTTACTTGTGATGGTACGCAGCTCTCAAGAAATCTAGTACTAATTTTTAATACTTTTTTCAGTAAAATGTGAATATGGCAAACCTGATTTTGCGAAGAAACATCAAATCAACAATTGTTTCTTGAAGGAAATTCGAAGTAATCGTCAAATTCATCCTAAATTAGTTGAAATCATTATTATGAAGTATATTCCATTTTGAAATGTTGTATAAAACCTACCAATCATCAACAACATTTCTTAAATCTCAATGAAAATATTTATGTTACCATACACATACACACATACATATTACGCACAAAGTTTGTTTTCTTTGTTTATTCTCTCTTGCTCTTCTAATGTAGATCATTCACAATGCGTAACCAGCTGTCAAAATTACTTGAGAAATAATGTTTTTTTTTTTTCTTGAGCAATTACTTGAGAGCTGCGTACCAACCTTTACATATATTAAAGAAAAGGATGACTTGAAAGGAGAGATAAAAGTAAGGTACAAAAAGAAATGTAAAAAATAATAGGGTGAATATTACAATATGTAACTCGCGTTTTTTTTCGAAAATATGTTTTTGAAGTCGGTTGGCAAGATTTCCCGAGAGCTACTCAACCGATCTTTATGAAATTTTACACAGGTCTTTGAGATACAATTCTCGAAGACTTGGATTGTTGGATTTTTTCTTTGCTTTTCAGTTATTTTTGCGTCGCAATGGGCGAGTTTAAACTATTTTTTTCCAACAATTTCAGAATTTCTTTGCTAATAAATAGTGTATGTTTGTAACAAAAACAAAATTTCTAATAAAATATTTAATTTTTTTATGAGAAAAACATTGCTGAAAATGTAACCCCATAACCTAATGTAGTTTAGCATTTTATATTAATTATAATAACTTGATATGTACATATATATTATATGTAAGCCTCCATATCGCCTATATAATCTATATATTATTCTAAGACAAGGCGCTTATTTCCAGAGATCTACAAAACGTACAGTGACAAATAATACATCAAATTAAAGTGTGCGATCTGAAACTTTGCACAAATTTTACAGATTTTAAATTCATTGAACCACTTTTGATATATTTGCGTTTAAAGTTCTTCAATTTTTACATTAAGCTAATATAAGCAGCGCTTCTACAGAAAAGAGCATATATGTAAGAGAATGAATAATTACAAATGTTTCTGTAATTTGCTTTCGTTACATAGATACCCACATACGCGAAGGCGCAAGTGCTCGGTAGCAAAATGACAATAAGCATAGATAACTTGATACGAGACTCTCTGGTTCGAGAGAGCTGTCAAAACTCGCATTTTTTATAACATTTGCCAATGATGCCACTGCTGAAAAATATTAACTTGGGTATTTAATAAATTATAGAAAACACTAAATTAAACACTTTGAAAATGCATACATACATATATATGTAAATGCTAAAATGCAAAATCATTAATTAATTTACATAAACATTTATTTTGCCAAAATATGTTCGCACAGTTTCATTTCACACTAATTTCGTCAAGTAATTATAGCGCTGCTTTTCTGGCATCCCGCCTTTTTCACTAACTGCTGGTTGACGGCACCCTGATTGTGTTTTGTTGCCAGCTCAGAAAACAGATCAGCTGCAAGCGAGAGAGCAAGAAAAGAGATTCTAATCAAGTTATCTATGACAATAAAAGAATGACGAATATTACACATTACAAATGTTTGCTTTGGCATGTGCACTGGTACATACATACATATGCATGCGCTAAGGCGCTATCTACGATTTGACATGCGCTCTCTTCTATGTTGCACGAATATGTATGTACGAGCTAAGACATGCGCACTCTACTTTGTTTTATATTCACACATACATACTTACAAACATATGTATGTATATACATATGTATGGGCGAAGACGCAAGTGCAAAATCTAACAGAAATATTGTTGTCGGCGTTATTTTGATTAGAAGTGTTATTGCGTTAGGTAAGCTTTGAGTCAGTTCAGTTTTCTTCCAAAAGTCAAGGCGGCTATTACCAGCGAATACATACATACTACATCGAATTTCAGTTCAGATTCACATTAATTATTAAAAATAAAATGCCAACCCAAAGGCGAATTAGACGAAAAAGGAGTTTAACAGGTCGAAGAGAAGAGGTGAATGTTATAGATAAAAAGGAATTTTTAATTGTTAATGTATGTATGTATATGAATTGACCTGTTTTATTAGAGCCGTAGTCATGCAGGATCTATGGCAAGTTATTTCAAAGCTGCCCTAAACTCCGTAGTTCTTCCGGAGTATAGTTCGCTTGGGGGTTTGACTAATATATGTTTACACTGTAAAGCAAAACATTTCGGAAGTGAAAAGGTACCTGTACTTTTAATTGTTTTATAGTCATAATATATGTATATTAGGGTGGTTCAAAAATTTTTTTTTTTTTTTTTCAATTGGTACTCGCAAAAATAGGTTCCTAGACACCTCTAAGAAAGCCTCTCCAAATATGAGTTTTTAATTGTAACGGGAAGGTCCTTCGCCTAACGGTTTTCTATTTTTTCTTATTATCAGATAGAAAAATTTATATCTCGCTTCCAACTACTTGAAAAAATATCTTGTTAATTAGGTTTTGTAGGAAATTGAATGCTCTAAAATATGGTCTCTTATGATTTTTTCGTAAACCCAACCGTTTAAAAGATATTAACAGTTAAAGTTTGATTATTTTTGAGAAAATTTTTTATTTCTTATTAATTTTATAACTCAATAAAAAAAAATTATTATGAATAGATTTTTGGAGAGGTATTCTTAGAGGTGTCTAGGAACCTATTTTTCAGAGTATCAAACGAAAAAAAAAATTTTTTTTTTTTGATCCACCTTAATATGCATTGATGTTTGACGATGAATATCTCGTAAACGCTTAACTTAATCGAAAAATCATAGTAGACCATTTTTATAGAGCAGTAAATTTCCTACAAAACTATGTGTTTTATCATTCATAATAATTTTTTTTCATTGAGTTATAAAATTAATAAGAAATAAAGAATTTTTCCAAAAATAGTCAAATTTCAACCGTTAATATCTTTTAAACGGTTGGGTTTACGAAAAAATTATGAGAGACCATATTTTAGAGCATTCAATTTCCTACAAAACCTAATTAACAAGATATTTTTTCAAGTAGTTGGAAGCGAGATATAAATTTTTCTATCTGATAATAAGAAAAAATAGAAAACCGTTAGGCGGAGAACCTTCCCGTTACAATTAAAAACTCATATTTGGAGAGGCTTTCTTAGAGGTGTCTAGGAACCTATAATCACCCTAATGTATATACATACTTATTGTCTAAATATTTGGTTGAAATTGTTACTAGGTAAGAAATGGCTTTACGACATGTTGTCATGGCGGAAAAGTTAAACTTCAAGAATTACGTGTACCTGAGTTTTTGAAAGCTGTGTTAGAAAATGATTTGAGCTCTTGGCGGGGACACTATTTGGAGAATATTCGGCAGCTAAACAGTTCGTTTGCTTTTGCACCATTCAAAGCGAAAATTGCGGAGCGTACAGGGCGCGAACCATATTGCTTCCGAATACATGGATCAATATATCATAGGGTAGGTCCATTGCATGCAGATCATCCTTCGGAATCCTCCTACGCCCAGCTGTTTATTGTTGACACGGATCAAGCAACTGATACAAGGGCACAACATAATTCAAACTGCGATAGGTATCTGCTGAGAGAAATCCACGAAATGCTTTCAAATATTAACCCCTTGGCAAATGAGTATAAGCATATGGCGCAGGTTGAACGCGAAGAGGAACAGAGGGCCAGAGAAGAAAATCGCAATGCTCGCCGAATTAGCATGCTTCTTTTTAACAGCACTGATCGACGTTATAATTTGCCAAACTGCTCAGAAATTGAGGCCGTTTTCACAACAGAGGATGGTGAACCACCTGGAAATCGAAATTTGCGAATATTTTCACGGAAATCTAATATGCAGAATTTATTATTTGTCTCAATAATACGCTTTCAAACGTTAACGGCTATCCTCAATATCGCCGCCGCAATGATGGAAATAAAATAGTTGTTCGTGCCAATAAACATTTAATTGAAATAGACATCCGATGGATAGCCCCATACAACAAATATCTGACCAAAAAATACAGTGCCCATATTAATGTCGAAATATGTTCATCGATAAAAAGCGTTAAATACCTCCACAAATATATTTACAAAGGATATGATTGCGCAACAGTTCAAATTATTGAACACCCAATTGATCGCGTGGATAATCATGATGAAATATCTACATTTATAGACGCTCGATATGTTAGTGCGCCTGAAGCCTGTTGGAGGCTTTTGGAATTTTCAATGCAAGAAAAATCGCACATGGTAAAAGCTCTAGCCGTTCACCTTCCAGACTCACAAACTATTTATTTTCGTGATGATAATGCTGCGATTTCTGATACCCTTGCTCGATGCCGCGATACCACTTTAACCGCATATTTTAAATTGAATGCGATAGATCCATTTGCGAATACTTTGTTGTATTATCAAATTCCTGAGTACTATACTTGGCAATATGCGTCGCGCTCATGGCAAAGAAGAAAACGACCGAGTAATGCAATTGGTAGAATGTAGACGGTCGATCCAAAAAATCGGGAACTCTTTGCTTTACGTTTATTACTTACTTCGTTAAAAGGACCGAGGTCGTATTCAGATATATTAACCGTGAACAGGGAACATCTCTCTTCTTATTGGGAATCAGCAGTAAAGAGAAAGTTGCTAGCGGATGACACAGAGTGGACCGCTGCACTTGAAGAAGCATCTGTCTTTAAAATGCCTGTGCAACTGAGACGTATGTTTGCAATGATTTGCATATTTGGAGAACCAACCTCACCAATAGAGCTCTGGAGAAAATTTAAATTGCATCTTTGTGAAGATTTTTTAAGAAATTATTCAGAAAACACCAGCGAGCTTTTAGCATTGAGAAATATTTGTCACATTTTCCAATCACATAACACATCTTTAAAAGACTTCGGGTTACCTGCAAATGATCTTACCACTGAAGACACAGGAATTGAGAATTATAATATAGATGATGAAGTATTATACGCGCAAACACTAAAGAACAGCTTAATCATGAGCAAAATATTATATTCGACCAAATAACCCATGCAATTTCCAGCAGCAACGATGTCGTAAAGGCATTCTTTGTTGATGGTCCTGGCGGCTCTAGCAAAACTTTTTTTATAAGAGTATTATTCACCATATTCGTAGCCTCAGACAAAAGGTGATATCCGTGGCTTGGACAGGGATTGCCTCTATTTTGCTTCCTGGCGGAAGAACGGCACATAATATATTCAAATTTCCAATACCTTTGACTGAATCTCTTTTCTCTAATTAAGCCAGATAGCACCCTCGGAAAAGCAATCAAATGTTCTACAGCAATAATATGGGACGAAGCTAGCATGGTTCCTGGGACTGCATTACTATGCTTAGATCGATTATTACGTGATATTCACCAAAATGAAATACCTTTTGGTTGAAAGGTTATTTTATTAGGTGGTGATTTCAGGCAAGTTCTTCCTGTGGTGCCCAATAGCTCACGCGCCGCTATAGTTGGTAATTGTTTGAAACGGTGCTCACTTTGGAAATTTTTAGGTGTCTCAAACTCTCAACGGATATGCGTTCTAAAGAATCCTTATACAACAGTTTTCTTTTGCGTGTTGGAGAAGGTCGAGAGCTCTCTCCAGAGTCGAAAATCAATATACCAGAAGAGATAATTTTGCTAAATGAAAATTTAGTGGATTGGGTATTTCAGCCTCAGTCTGGTGTTATTAGTCAAAACCATTTGAAGGATCGGGCAATTTTGTGTCCAAAAAATGATCACTGTACGATAATAAATAGCGAAATAGTAAATATGTTGCCCGGTGAAGAAAGGGTATCTTATAGCGTGGATACTGTCGTTTCTGAAGATCCTCAAGAGCATGTCAGATTCCCTACAGAATTTCTAAACTCCCTTAATTTCAGTAGAGTAGCGCCTCGTGAGTTAAGGCTTAAGGTTGGAACAGTTGTGATGTTAATCCGCAATCTTAATACATATTGGTCAATGGGACTCGCTTGATAGTAAAAGCACTACATTGTAATTGTTTGGAGGTCGAAATTTTAACCGGTGAATCACAAGGGAAACAAATTTTATTGCCCCGTATAAATTTACAGCCCAGCGAATCAACACTTCCTTTTATTTTAAAGCGTCGCCAATTTCCAATAATTGTAGCATTCGCAATAACAATAAACAAATCTCAAGGGCAGACTCTAGAAAGAGTCAAGATATCAAAGTTAAGACTTACGACCAAAATAAAACTACTACGAATGTAGTTTTCCGTGAAGTACTTGAATAAATTGAGTTTTTATAAAAAACAAATTTTTTACCTTTTTCATTTTAAATAACGGAGTCCCCCGATTATCGGGGGTTATTACTAGTATATAATAATGTAAGAACCCATTTACATATCCATTTACATATTTACATTACCATATTATAACTAATACTACCTTAGTTTTAAGAGAAATTAGCGTAAGAGAAAAAGAAGATATTAGAAGAGTAATTAGTACTAAGCTTTAAAATAAGATAGGATAAGTGTAAATGATACAAAAATAAAAAAGGCAGTTCTTTAACAGACACCAACGAAAGCGTTGTTCAATTCCGAGAACGTGATTGCCGACGAGGAAAAAGTACCACTGAAGAAAATTCTGAAAAAGTACCACGTGGTCGATTTTTTTTTGTAAAAACGCAACATCTTAAAATAATTAAAAACAAAAAATATATGTGAGAAACATTTTTAATTAGCCGCTGAGAAAAAATTTAGTTCTTTAAATCAAACAATCTTTTCGTAAATCGTTCTGAGCAAAACAATTATAGCACTAAATAAGCACAGGAGTAGTATATTATAAAAGAATAGCAATTACAAAATAAAAAACGTATAATAATAAAATAAATATAAAAAAAGCCGAACTAAATAAAGAAAAGTATAAAACGCGCACATTCGAAAATAAGAGGATTAGAGGAACTCATCGAAAACCACAAACAACTAGCTGGCTGCAACGGTCATTGTGTCCTCTACGAAGGTGAAATAGTCGCGGTTAGAAGCGGATGACTATGAATTTGCGACCTCTGTGAAGGTGAAAGGAACTTTAAATCTCTTTGAAATGGTGCCTTTATTATCTAAGACGTTTCAAACGGGACACACAACGACAAAACTTTTCAGTGCAGCAGAGAAAACATAAAACAAAAGAGAAGTCAAAAACAAAAACAATAATTGTGCATTTATATTTGGCGAAACTAAAATAACAACAACTATTCTATATTCCTATAAGCAATTAACTGGAGCTTAATGCAGCAGCAACAAACGGCCAGCCAGGCAGCAAGAGTAACAGCAAGAACACAGGATTTACAAACCTATGCATAAGTATACACACACATACATATATATATATATATGTATATATATATGTAAATATTATTTATTTTATTTATTAGTACCTTCTCTCGTTTCTTCTTTTAACAATATATTAGTTTCCCTTTTACACACACTTAGGTTGAATTAAACATTTTGCTATGGAAGTACAAATAAGTAGATTTAACCTAGTTTTAACTTGCATAAAAATATTGAAAGTTTTGGCGGCAATGACGGCAAATAGTTCGAGCTGCAGAACTTAGTAGAGAAGGTACCATCTTTTATAAGAGTGTACAGCTGCTGGCGTATGCTGATGATATTGATATCATCGGCCTTAACACCCGCGCCGTTAGTTCTGCTTTCTCCAGACTGGACAAGGAAGCACAGAAAATGGGTCTGGCAGTGAACGAGGGCAAGACGAAATATCTCCTGTCATCAAACAAACAGTCGTCGCACTCGCGACTTAGCACTCACGTCACTGTTGACAGTCATAACTTTGAAGTTGTAGATAATTTCGTCTATTTAGGAACCAGTATTAACACCACCAACAATGTCAGCCTGGAAATCCAACGCAGGATTGCTCTTGCCAGCAGGTGCTACTTCGGACTGAGTAGGCAATTGAAAAGTAAAGTCCTCTCTCGACGAACAAAAGCCAAACTCTATAAGTCGCTCATAATTCCCGTCCTGCTATATGGTGCAGAGGCTTGGACGATGTCAACAACTGATGAGTCGACGTTGCGAGTTTTCGAGAGAAAAGTTCTGCGAAAGATTTATGGTCCTTTGCGCGTTGGCCACGGCGCGTTGGCCACGGCGAATATCGCATTCGATGGAACGATGAGCTGTACGAGATATACGACGACATTGACATAGTTCAGCGAATTAAAAGACAGCGGCTACGCTGGCTAGGTCATGTTGTCCGAATGGACAAAAACACTCCAGCTCTGAAAGTATTCGACGCTGTACCCGCCGGGGGAAGCAGAGGAAGAGGAAGACCTCCACTCCGTTGGAAGGACCAAGTGGAGAAGGACCTGGCTACGCTTGGAATATCCAATTGGCGCCACGTAGCGAAAAGGAGAAACGACTGGCGCGCTGTTGTTAACTCGGCTATAATCGCGTAAGCGGTGTCTACGCCAATTAAGAAGAAGAAGAATCAAAATATACTTTTTGGGTATATTAAAAACAAATGTGTTGGCAAAACTAGGGAAGCCATTCACAAGCACTCTAACGTAAATTCGTGGCATATTTTGAAACAAATTTAAACAAAAACTTTTGGCGAAAAAGACAGTAGTATGGATTTAATGGACGAATTAAAAACTTGCAGATTACATGGAACAATTGAAAATTATTATTTTAAAATACATAAACTGGCAAACAGAATACATAATGGAAATTTAACTCATGGCGACACTACTTATACGACTGAAGAAGTAAACAGAATTTCACTTAAAACTTTTAGAGACCATCTTCCTGAACCAACACGTACTATGATAGAAGACGAATTTAAAATAGTTTGGACCTGCAAAAAGAGACTATTTGAATACAAATATAAGAACTAACTTTAGCAATAATTCTAATAACCAAAACAATTCCTTTCAAAGGAAATCGTTTAATTTTACAAATATGAGTAATAAACATAATCAGCATTTTGAGACCCAACAAAATTTGCCATATCAAAATCCAGATTATTCTAATACAAATTATAATCCATGTAATGATAACCTAGGAAATTCAAATTTTACTAGTCAAACGAAGCGGACAAATTACTCACAAAACACAAATAGAAATAAACCAAATTCCAATAATAATAATTATGTTTACCAATTTAGACAGCCGATGTTAGGAAGTCAAAATGCACCTAATATGAGAAACAATAATCAACAAGATGAACCAATGGAAATAGGAAATTCGAACGTAAATTTTCCAATAGCAGGCAAACAAAACTTCCATATATAATAATTAATAATCCAATAAAAAATTTAAAATTTAAAATTAATACTGGTGCTGAATTCAGTATAATTAACCCGGGTATATGTCATCCGAATTTGAAGCAAAATGTAAAAGTAGTAGCAAAAGCATTAGATCGCCGAGACCCCCGCCGATAGGTGCAGTGGGTCGGCCTCGGGCGAGTCGCATCAGGCAGAGCCTGACGGCACAAGAAGGAGGAGGAGAAGGCGCAGAAGAGGTGGGCAACGGCCCCTCCCAGAAGCTGGCCAACCCGGCGGGTGCGATGATCCTCATAGGAAAGGGATGAGTGGTTCCACCATGAAGTGGTACCTACGGCACCTCTGTGATGGGAAAACCCCGGAGGCAGCGGGGCAAAGGCAGCCGGGGGCCAACCATCTGGACCGGTGGAGGAGGGGCGGCGTAGATATGCGGATGCTGTCAAGAGGCATCCGTATGGCTGTTCTGCCTCTCAAATACCCGGCGGAGTCGCTGAAACCGGATGAGCTCACCGTGCTTCAGGACATTCTGATGGACGAGGTGTCTAAAGGAGAGGTCTACACGGCGTCCTTCCTGGGCATCGACTTCATGGGAGGTATGATGCAGGTAGACTGCCTGAACGAGTCGTTCGCCGACTGGCTGAGGGAACACGCTCCAAAGCTGGGAAGCTGGACGGGCCCTGTCCTCTGCGCGAAGAGGGTGGAAGATGTGCCAATCATGCACAGCATGACAATGTTAATCCCTCGGAGCGGGAAGAGGACCTACGAGTATGCCTTGAGCCTGGTGAGGAACCAGAACCGGGGACTCAGTATCTCGGCCTGGTGTGTTGCCGGCAGAAAAAAGGATAAGCTAGGTGACATGGAAGGATGGAGGTTACACTTATACATAGACGACGAGTCGTATAAGTATGTCCGGGCCGCGAGCTTCCGCCTGATCTACAGGTACAGCACGGTCGTCATGCGGCCTTACAAGCCTGCTGACACCGGGAGCAAGGAAGCCAAAACGCCTGCGACTCCACAGGACAAGGGCGTCGATAACCAGGCAGTGCCGGAGTCCGCCCCGGAGGAAACAAGGATGGAGGGGGACGAGTTGTCGGAGCAGCCCTGCGGGAGCAGGTCTGAACAGGCAGTGCCAGCAACGACCACGGACGTCCCCGAAGATGGCCGGAACACGGAGCTACCCTCAACGCAGGAGCTCCTAGACGGACTTGGAGACCCAATGGACAGCAGTGCGGTTGTCGGCGGGGTAGAGGATCTCTCTTTCCTCGAGCCCATTTTATGATGGCCGACAACATGGAAATTGCCCAAGTGAACCTGCATCATGCGGCAGCAGCCTCAGCTGTCATAACAAGCAGGTTCACAGCGGAGAAACTGGGCACACTGCTGATCCAAGAGCTTGGGTCTATAAAGGAGAGGTAAAGGGCCTCAAGACGGAAGCAAACAAGGTAATCTGGGACCTCTCTAGCGAGAGGCCTAGGACGTGTATAGTTGTCAGAAGCAATATTGATTTCTTTTGCAGAGTTTCTGACGCAGGATTTGGTGCCGGTGCAGGCTAGGGATACTGCAGGCAAAGGCTTCGTCCTGGCCTCAGCATACTTTCCGGGAGAGGCAGCAACGGCACCCCCGGAGGCGGTGGAAAGGCTGGTAGAGCATTGCAGACTGCACAAGCTCCCCCTTATCATCGGTTGCGATGCGAACGCTCACCATACGGAGTGGGGCAGCACTGACTGCAACGCGAGAGGTGAGTCCCTGTTAGAATATGTAGTAGGCAGTAATTTAGCGATAGAGAATGTAGGGTGTGAACCCACATTCATAACTATAAGCAGGAGGGAAGTGTTGGACATCACCCTCAGTAATGAACCTGCAACCAGACTGGTCTCGCAGTGGAGAGTCTCAACGGAGCCCTCCCTGTCGGACCATGGAATTGTAAGGTTTGCGCTGAGGGCAGGGGTCAAGCTATTCCCTCCTAGACGCAACCCTCGAAGGACCAATTGGAGTGCCTTCAGGGAGAGGCTATGGGAGGCTACTTCCCGGAGACTATTCCGGTTTACCGGTGTCTGCCCGTAACTGAACACAGGCCATCCCCGCTGATTGGGCTATCGCTAAAGAATTGTTCACTGCAGACTCGATCAGGTGGGCAATGGCCTCGTTTGAAAGGTTCAAATCTCCGGGAGTGGACGGCATCTTCCCAGCGCTTCTACAACAGGGTGAGCAGATCCTGATGCCACACATCTGATTAGGCTGCTGAGGGAGAGCCTAGCCTTGGCCTACATCCCTGAATCATGGAGAACAGCTAAGGTAATCTTCATACTAAAAATAGGATGGAAGGACTACTCTTTGGCTAAATCTTTCAGGCCAATTAGCCTATCCTCCTTCCTACTGAAAACTATGGAGAAGATAATAGATCATCATTTAAGGTCAAAGGAGCTGAAGACTGTACCCCTGCATGCCGCTCAGCATGCATACAGATCTGGCAGATCAACAAACACGGCTCTGTACCAGTTGACCTCCGAGATAGAGAGTTCACTGGAGAAAGGGGAAGTTATGCTATGTGCCTTTTTGGATATCGAGGGAGCTTTTGACAACACATCTCATAGAAGTGTAGCCATGGCACTGGAGGGTAGGAATGTGGCAGCACCGTTGAGCAGATGGATAGAGGCAGTACTGCGCACCAGGGTTGCTGAGACCACAGCAAGGGGTACTAAGATTCGCCTCGGCACAACAAGAGGCTGTCCGCAGGGTGGTGTACTATAGCCCCTGCTATGGAGCCTTGTTGTGGACGACCTGTTAGCACTGCTAACCGACAACGGTATCCGCTGCCAAGGATATGCGGACGATATAGTGATCATAGCGAGAGGCAAGTTCGAGGACACTCTCTGTGACCTAGTGCAACGAGGTCTAAACCTGGAAAAGGAGTGGTGCAGGGGAGTTGAACTGAGTATCAACCCCTCGAAGACTACCATCGTCCCGTTCACGAGGCGAAGATCCCTACCCGGGCTTAGGAACCTCACACTTGGGGGTAGAGAGATCGAGATGACCAGCAAGGTAAAATATCTTGGTCTCACGCTGGATTCCACTTTGCGGTGGAAGCAGCATGTGAACCAAACCTTGGTCAAGGCGACAAAGGCATTAATGGTGTGCAATCGGCTGGCAGGAAAATCCTGGGGTTGCAAGCCAAGGATTGTCAGGTGCAACTTTTTGTTTTGAGATCGGATTGCATCTTCAACCCCAACTCCGGCCTTGAAATTTCGGAAATTCGCCTAAAATCGTGAAATTGTCTACCTAGCACCTGAAATACGCATCTCATGGCAAAATGTATAAAACAAAAGTTATTTGTCACGTCATTTGCTACCGAAATGGTACATGTGATCGTGGCCGCAAGACGAACCGTTCCCGAGATACGAGCGAAAATGCGATGCGCCACAGCGCAAGGTGAAAATTGTTGCAGCTCTCAGCTAACCTGTATTGGTCACCTAGAACCCACCGCGTGGAGGTGGCTACTCTTCGGGTTACTCCCAATCCCAACCCAACCAACCAACCATATGTCAGGCTTGTTTTAGTCTGAATCTGTGTCAAATTTATTGATAAAATCAGATTTTGTACTAAACTTTGGCACTTGTTGCCTAGATTTTAGTGTAGAGCGGATAAAACGATCACGATATTGGGAGCCAATAAGTTTAGAAGATGCCTCTGTCACCAGTTTGACGGTTCTCTCGACTGCCACGGTGTGAGAGGGGAATTCACTAAATTTCCATACCTCTGCAGTGTCTCCCGACAGCCCTTTTATGAGTTCTTCGTTAGAAAGTGAACAAAGATCTGGTGGAACAGTCAAAGTAATAGTCTTCCAGTTAATCATATCGTAATAATTATTAGCTTTGAAATTCAGCTTTGGCACTTTATTACATCTAACCCTTCCATTTACAGTGTCAGACTCTGGTAACAGGATGGAAAACTTTAAAATTTGACAACAGGCAACTTCTCACAATCAGGGAGCAGTTTACCTATGTCGCCAGAGAATGTAATTGGACTCTTTGAGACACCATCTATGTGTTCGGAAAGAGCACGAAATGGAAGTTCGTTGAAATGTAGAAGACAAACAACCCACTGTAATGGCCTACCTATTCCTTCTTCTAGTTTCCGAATGATTCCACCTTTCCAACCTGTGTTCGTTTTGGTGCCATCAGCACCGACAACTTCTAGATGTTCCACATCAACTGAATTGTCTTGTAAATGTTGCCATATAGCTTGCGTCTCATCCTCAGCTGACCCGGAAGGAGAGGTGACGTGGCCAAAGTAATGACAACCAGGTTCCGCTATAAGAGAAATATGTTCCTCTTTGACAGTGTCGAGGTAGTACTTTTCACCTTCGCTGACTTGTGTAAGTGTATTGTCTTTGCGGCCGTCAAAATACAGCCCATATACAGAGTCAATACTTTTTTTTGTACGACTAATCTTGCATTTGTCAGTGACAAAGCTAGCCTGATCCTGTGTTATCAAACCTGCTTTTTTGGCATCCAGAAAAGCAGATGAAACAATCAAGGCCGCTGCTCTATCACTTACTCCAAATCTTTGGGCAGCTAAAGCAGTGTGTTCTAATACTAGTGTGTTTTGCTTGGTTTTAGGGGATGGAAGAGAAAATTCATCATAAGCTTCGTTTTTGGAAGAATCCATGTGCGACGCACCTACATTGTTGTCGTCTGTATGAGAGTCTGGCTGATCTGAATGGTCACGTGTTCTAGCTGATACTTTTCTGGTAAGTATTGATGTTGAATGACGTTTTGAAAGCTTTTCTTTACGTTCATTTTTCTTTGTAATCTTTTTTGTTTCAGGTAGATCAACACTTCCAAAGCGACCATTTCTTCTGGTACTCTGGTCCAAGAGAAATGGTTGTTCATTGATAGGAACTTTCCTTTCCTTTGGACAAGTGCAAGAAGAAAAATAAATGCATTTACAAGCAGCGATGTCAAATAATTTTCCGGCAGAAGAGACAAAGTCGTCTCTTTTAGAGCTCAAACCTATTGGGTTCCTTAAAAATATTTGTTTAAGAGTCAGAAATTTCTTATGGTATGTGGTGAGCATTTGTACAACTCTGGTGAGTGAAACTATCGGAATAGATGACTTGTTGAAAGTATTTTCAACCTTTTTTGCAACTATTTCTGTAACCTCTTTACTCCTAGGTTCATAGTTTTCGCCTCGGAGTCGCCCTATACGAAATCTTTCAAACTGATAACACTAAAGAACATCCTGGTAAGTAGGTAACTGGGACTCAGAGAGATTGTACGGATATATGCTAAACACAGGACATTTCTGTCTAAATTTAAATTTAGATACAGACATTTTGAGTTCTGTGTTCTGTTGAGAGAATATAAGTGATAGCACTCGGCGAAATCAACGTCAAGAAGTGTGGCCGCAAGCCGATTTGCACCTTGCGCTGTGGCGCGCTGCCTTTTCGCTCGTATCTCGGGAACGTATCGTCCTACGGCCATGATCACATATACCATTTCGGTAGCAAATGACGTGACAAATAACTTTTTTTTTATACATTTTGCCATGAGATGCGTATTTCAGGCGCTAGGTTGACAATTTCACGATTTTAGGCGAATTTCCGAAATTTCAAGGCCGGAGTTGGGGTTGAAGATGCAATCCGATCTCTAAACAAAAAGTTGCATTGGAATCAGGAAGTACTAAGGCAACTTTTACGCACTATTAGAAATCCCGAATCGAAAAAAGTCCCGAATCGACCCACCCTAACGCACAAGGCTATCCATACCGATGGGCAGATTCCCCAGTATCTTCCAGGCCGAAGTCTTGGCCATAAGTCGGTGTATAGAGATAAACCTCCATCGCGGCTATCAAAACGAGCGAATAACCATATTCAGCGATAGCCAAGCGGCACTAAAAGCGATCTCCCCTTACGAGATCAAATCGCTGCAAGTGCAGGAGTGTAGAGAACGGCTAAACAGCCTATCTAAATTGAACCAAGTACACCTAATTTGGGTACCTGGTCATAGAGGCATAGCCGGCAATGAACTGGCTGACGAGCTCGCCCGCTCCGCAGCCTCCACAAATATGGTAGGGCCCGAACCGTTCACTGGGGTGGGCCCCCACACTATAAAGGAGCTGCTCCGCAAGGAAGAGAGAGTGGGTAGAGAAGGTCATTGGCAACGGGCACATGGTATGCGGCATGCCAAGTTCCTAATAGGGGGGTACAATCTTAAAAGGTTTAGATCAATAATCAACCTCCCAAGGATTAAACTTAGGCTCTTGGTCGCATTCTATACCGGCCACTGCAAGTTGAAAAGGCACCTATTCAACCTAGGACTTGCCTCTTGCGCTAACTGCCGGTTCTGCGACAAGGAACCTGAAACCCCGGAGCACCTACTAATCGACTGTATCGCAGTCTGCAGACGAAGGTCTAAGGCCCTTGGAACCATGTTTCCGGATAGGGATCACATCAACTCACTTGCTCCCAGCAAAATACTAGAATTTATCGATTTTCTGGGGCTTGGTGAGTCCCTGTGAGTTAGGAGAGGGCACAATAGACCCAAGGTCGCAGTGGATACCTCAATTAAATTCTATTCTATTCTAAAAGCATTAGGTAGAGAGATAATAATTACAAAACTTTGCAAATTTCCCATATTTCGTGAATTTAATATAAAAGATTATAATTGCGAATTTTTAGAATACGCGTTCAATGAAAACTTTGATGGGCTTATAGGTAATAATATCTTACAAAATTTAAACTACATAATAAATATACCTTGTAGACAATTAATTACAAGTAATGCTGCAATAACAATGTGTTTATCTAAAGAGGAAGAAGATTATAATGAATTAGCTTATAAACAGAGCTGCTTTTCTAATTGCGAAATAGAAAAACCTGATATATTATCTCAAATCCAAACAGATCATCTCGAAAAATATGAAAAGGAAAAATTATCTAATAATTAAAAAGTATAAACATGTATTTTACAACAAGAACGATAATTTAACTTTTACCAATGAAATAAAGCATAGAATTCCAACGAAGCATGACATGCCAGTGTATTCCAAATTATATAGGTACTCTGAGGTACATAAAGCAGAAGTTAATGACCAGATTGAAAATATGCTAAAACAAAACATAATTAGGCATTCAAATAGTCCATATAATAGCCCAATATGGATCGTTCCAAAAAAAATTAGATTCTTCCAATGAACAAAAATGGGGTATAGTAATTGACTATCGAAAGTTAAACGATATTACAAACTAAGGAAAGTGTTTATATTTTTCTACTCTTGATGACATTTCAAAACCAGCTTTTTCTACAGCCACTGGGCATTATGAGTTTGTGCGTATGCCATTTGGCCTTCGTAATGCGCCGGCTACTTTCCAACGTCTGATTAACCATGTATTGAAAGAATACATTGGTTCAATCTGCTTAGTTTATTTAGATGACGTTCTGATTTTTTCGACTAGTATAGAAGAACATTTAGAAGCAATAGACAAAATTTTGAAACGTTTGGGTCAAGCCAATTTGAAATTACAAGTTGACAAGTGCAAATTCCTCTCAAAAGAAACTGAGTTTTTGGGCCATTTAGTAACTGCTGAAGGCATTAAACCAAACCCTAAGAAACTTGAAACCATAGGAAAAATACTATTACCTAAAACACAAAAAGAAATAAAATCATTTTTGGGTATAACTGGGTTTTACAGACGTTTTATTAAGGATTACTCCAAAATAGCTCACCATCTCATTAAATACCTCAAACAAGGAATAAAAGTTAATACTTTTGATAAAGATTATATAGCGGCTTTTGAAAAATTAAAAATGTTGCTTAAAAATGATCCTATTCTTATTCATCCTAATTTTAATAAAACTTTTACGCTTGTTACTGATGCGAGGTATTTTGCATTAGGAGCCGCACTTATGCAAGGAAATAAAGCTGTTTCTTTTGCCAGCCGTACTTAAAACGGTCACGAAAAAAATTACAATTAGAAAAGGAGTTATTAGCCATAGTGTGGGTCGTAGGTTTGTAATCAAAACAGACCACCGTCCATTAGTTTGGCTTCACAATATAAAAGAACCAAATACTAAAATCCAAAGATGGAAAATTAAGCTAAATGAGTTCGATTTTTATATTATTTATATAAAAGGAAAAGAAAACGTAATCGCAGACGGCCTAAGCAGGTTAAATTATGAATCATTAAATAGTGAAATAGTAATGAATCTAAATGAATTGCGAAATTTGATAGGACCCCAAAAAAGCATAGCTTTAACATTACATCTACACCAGAAAGGAACAATGATAACGTTCATTTTGATATATGGTATCCACAACGCGGCACGATATATCTTACAGGCATAGATAAACTTACGAAATACGCAACTGCTTACAACCTGGAAGACAGGACCTGGGTATCGATACTGAAGGCACTCAAGCAGAGAATACAATATTTAGGTAAACCAAAGTTAGTAGTTTTCGGCAATGAGCTAGATACTGCTGTAGTTAGGGAATTTTTGAAGGACCAACAGATAAACTCCCACACAACAACAGCTTATTTGAAAACTGGTAAAGCGGACGTAGAAAAATTACATGGTACTCTAAACGAACACATTCGACTTTTCAAAGCAGATCCTAATAATAAAGACTAGTAATAACCCTCGATAATCGGGGGACTCCGTTATTTAAAATGAAAAAAGTAAAAAATTTGTTTTTTATAAAAACTCAATTTATTCAAGTACTTCATGGAAAACTACATTCGTAGTGGTTTTATTTTGGTCGTAAGTCTTAACTTTGATATCTTGAGAAGATCGTACTCGACTCAATGCGACATACAGCTGGCCGTGCGTAAAACAATCCTCCTTGAGGAAAACACCAACTCTTTCTAGAGTCTGCCCTTGAGATTTGTTTATTGTTATTGCGAATGCTACAATTATTGGAAATTGGCGACACTTTAAAATAAAAGGAAGTGGTGATTCGCTGGGCTGTAAATTTATACGGGGCAATAAAATTTGTTTCCCTTGTGATTCACCGGTTAAAATTTCGACCTCCAAACAATTACAATGTAGTGCTTTTACTATCAAGCGAGTCCCATTGACCAATATGTATTAAGATTGCGGATTAACATCACAACTGTTCCAACCTTAAGCCTTAACTCACGAGGCGCTACTCCACTGATATTAAGGGAGTTTAGAAATTCTGTAGGGAATCTGACATGCTTTTGAGGATCTTCAGAAACGACAGTATCCACGCTATAATATACCCTTTCTTCACCGGGCAACATATTTACTATTTCGCTATTTATTATCGTACAGTGATCATTTTTTGGACACAAAATTGCCCGATCCTTCAAATGGTTTTGACTAATAACACCAGACTGAGGCTGAAATACCCAATCCACTAAATTTTCATTTAGCAAAATTATCTCTTCTGGTATATTGATTTTCGACTCTGGAGAGAGCTCTCGACCTTCTCCAACACGCAAAAGAAAACTGTTGTATAAGGATTCTTTAGAACGCATATCCGTTGAGAGTTTGAGACACCTAAAAAATTTCCAAAGTGAGCACCGTTTCAAACAATTACCAACTATAGCGGCGCGTGAGCTATTGGGCACCACAGGAAGAACTTGCCTGAAATCACCACCTAATAAAATAACCTTTCAACCAAAAGGTATTTCATTTTGGTGAATATCACGTAATAATCGATCTAAGCATAGTAATGCAGTCCCAGGAACCATGCTAGCTTCGTCCCATATTATTGCTGTAGAACATTTGATTGCTTTTCCGAGGGTGCTATCTGGCTTAATTAGAGAAACAGAAGATTCATTCAAAGGTATTGGAAATTTAAATATATTATGTGCCGTTCTTCCGCCAGGAAGCAAAATAGAGGCAATCCCTGTCCAAGCCACGGATATCACCTTCTGTCTGAGGCTACGAATATGGTGAATAATACTCTTATAAAAAAAGTTTTGCCAGAGCCGCCAGGACCATCAACAAAGAATGCCTTTACGACATCGTTGCTACTGGAAATTGCATGGGTTATTTGGTCGAATATAATCTTTTGCTCATGATTAAGCTGTTCCTTTAGTGTTTGCGCGTATAATACTTCATCATCTATATTATAATTCTCAATTCCTGTGTCTTCAGTGGTAAGATCATTTGCAGGTAACCCGAAGTCTTTTAAAGATGTGTTATGTGATTGGAAAATGTGACAAATATTTCTCAATGCTAAAAGCTCGCTGGTGTTTTCTGAATAATTTCTTAAAAAATCTTCACAAAGATGCAATTTAAATTTTCTCCAGAGCTCTATTGGTGAGGTTGGTTCTCCAAATACGCAAATCATTGCAAACAACATACGTCTCAGTTGCACAGGCATTTTAAAGACAGATGCTTCTTCAAGTGCAGCGGTCCACTCTGTGTCATCCGCTAGCAACTTTCTCTTTACTGCTGATTCCCAATAAGAAGAGAGATGTTCCCTGTTCACGGTTAATATATCTGAATACGACCTCGGTCCTTTTAACGAAGTAAGTAATAAACGTAAAGCAAAGAGTTCCCGATTTTTTGGATCGACCGTCTACATTCTACCAATTGCATTACTCGGTCGTTTTCTTCTTTGCCATGAGCGCGACGCATATTGCCAAGTATAGTACTCAGGAATTTGATAATACAACAAAGTATTCGCAAATGGATCTATCGCATTCAATTTAAAATATGCGGTTAAAGTGGTATCGCGGCATCGAGCAAGGGTATCAGAAATCGCAGCATTATCATCACGAAAATAAATATTTTGTGAGTCTGGAAGGTGAACGGCTAGAGCTTTTACCATGTGCGACTTTTCTTGCATTGAAAATTCCAAAAGCCTCCAACAGGCTTCAGGCGCACTAACATATCGAGCGTCTATAAATGTAGATATTTCATCATGATTATCCACGCGATCAATTGGGTGTTCAATAATTTGAACTGTTGCGCAATCATATCCTTTGTAAATATATTTGTGGAGGTATTTAACGCTTTTTATTGATGAACATATTTCGACATTAATATGGGCACTGTATTTTTTGGTCAGATATTTGTTGTATGGGACTATCCATCGGATGTCTATTTCAATTAAATGTTTATTGGCACGAACAACTATTTTATTTCCATCATTGTGGCGGCGATATTGAGGATAGCCGTTAACGTTTGAAAGCGTATTAGCATGAAAAGTTTTCGGATAGTTTTTGGAGCAAATTCCCGTATCAGTCATGCAAGGCGATGATGGATTAAGTAATCCACATGGGCCATGAATCATACATTTTGAGACTATTTCATACAACTCAGGCTCTGCCTCCTTATTAGGAATCTCAGCGCAAACAACCAGGTCAATTTCAGAAGGGTCGCGAATAACATCTTCTTCGTGAAGTGCTACTAAGATGTGGGGATGTGGTAGACCCCGTTTTTGAAACTCAATGACATTTAGGTAGTATTTCACCTTTCCAAACACATTCCTCTCGGGAAATATATTTCATAAGCTCATTGAGCTTCTGCTTAAAAACCCGGGCTATCAGTTCTGGACACATTTCCGGTCCCTGGTATCTCTCAATATTCTGAATGACTTCTGGCCATTTTGGGTTGCATGTAAAAGTTATGAAAAGCGACGGTTTTCCATATTTTCTAACCATAGCCATAGCATACTGGTAATGCATGTTCATATTTCGAGGAGAGCCAACAAAACTTGAAGGAAGTACAACTATACGACCAGGACGAACACTTTCCATATTTGCACCACGCATTAAGTAGTCATGCAAACCAGCATATGTTTCAACACGTAGCTCTTTCTGATGAGTTCGCAGAAATGCCAGACGTGCTCCTTCAATTCTGACATATTGGTCAACTAAATACTGTTGCCAAAGTTTACCTGACGCATGAAGCAAGCTGAAACCTTCTCTTATCGCCATAAGGTAAGCAACAAACTGCAGTTGGGTTAATTTAAATCTACATTCCGTACGATGACCCTGTTCATGCAGAAGAGTTTCATCATATCCTGACTCGCCATAAGGAAACAAAAGCGGATATACTAATGGATCACACAACCTATGTAGCGTTGAGACAAATAATAAATTCTGCATATTAGATTTCCATGAAAATATTCGCAAATTTCGATTTCCAGGTGGTTCACCATCCTCTGTTGTGAAAACGGCCTCAATTTCTGAGCAGTTTGGCAAAATATAACGTCGATCAGTGCTGTTAAAAAGAAGCATGCTAATTCGGCGAGCATTGCGATTTTCTTCTCTGGCCCTCTGTTCCTCTTCGCGTTCAACCTGCGCCATATGCTTATACTCATTTGCCAAGGGGTTAATATTTGAAAGCATTTCGTGGATTTCTCTCAGCAAATACCTATCGCAGTTTGAATTATGTTGTGCCCTTATATCAGTTGCTTGATCCGTGTCAACAATAAACAGCTGGGCGTAGGAGAATTCCGAAGGATGATCTGCATGCAATGGACCTACCCTATGATATATTGATCCATGTATTCGGAAGCAATATGGTCCGCGCCCTGTACGCTCCGCAAATTTCGCTTCGAATGGTGCAAAAGCAAACGAACTGTTTAGCTGCCGAATATTCTCCAAATAGTGTCTCCGCCAAGAGCTCAAATCATTTTCTTACACAGCTTTCAAAAACTCAGGTACACGTAATTCTTGAAGTTTAACTTTTCCGCCATGACAACATGTCGTAAAGCCATTTCTTACCTAGTAACAATTTCAACCAAATATTAAGACAATAAGTATGTATATACATATATTACGAATATAAAACAATTAAAAGTACAGGTACCTTTTCACTTCCGAAATGTTTTGCTTTACAGTGTAAACATATATTAGTCAAACCCCCAAGCGAACTATACTCCGAAAGACTACGGAGTTTAGGGCAGCTTTGAAATAACTTGCCATAGATCCTGCATGACCATGGCTCTAATAAAACAGGTCAATTCATATACATACATACATTAACAATTAAAAATTCCTTTTTATCTATAACATTCACCTCTTCTCTTCGACCTGTTAAACTCCTTTTTCGTCTAATTCGCCTTTGGTTTGGCATTTTATTTTTAATAATTAATCTGAATCTGAACTGAAATTCGATGTAGTATGTATGTATTCGTTGGTAATAGCCGCCTTGACTTTTGGAAGAAAACTGAACTGACTCAAAGCTTACCTAAAGCAATAACACTTCTAATCAAAATAACGCCGACAACAATATTTCTGTTAGATTTTGCACTTGCGTCTTCGCCCATACATATGTATATACATACATATGTTTGTAAGTATGTATGTGTGAATATAAAACAAAGTAGAGTGCGCATGTCTTAGCTCGTACATACATATTCGTGCAACATAGAAGAGAGCGCATGTCAAATCGTAGATAGCGCCTTAGCGCATGCATATGTATGTATGTACCAGTGCACATGCCAAAGCAAACATTTGTAATTTGTAATATTCGTCATTCTCTTATTGTCATAGATAACTTGATTAGAATCTCTTTTCTTGCTCTCTCGCTTGCAGCTGATCTGTTTTCTGAGCTGGCAACAAAACACAATCAGGGTGCCGTCAACCAGCAGTTAGTGAAAAAGGCGGGATGCCAGAAAAGCAGCGCTATAATTACTTGACGAAATTAGTGTGAAATGAAACTGTGCGAACATATTTTGGCAAAATAAATGTTTATGTAAATTAATTAATGATTTTGCATTTTAGCATTTACATATATATGTATGTATGCATTTTCAAAGTGTTTAATTTAGTGTTTTGTATAATTTATTAAATACCCAAGTTAATATTTTTCAGCAGTGGCATCATTGGCAAATGTTATAAAAAATGCGAATTTTGACAGCTCTCTCTCGAACCAAAGAGTCTCGTATCAAGTTATCTATGCTTATTGTCATTTTACTACCGAGCAGACAACATTGTTGTCGTTAGATTTCGCACTTGCGCCTTCGCGTATGTGGGTATGTATGTAACGAAAGCAAATTACAGAAACATTTGTAATTATTCATTCTCTTACATATATGCTCTTTTCTGTAGAAGCGCTGCTTATATTAGCTTAATGTAAAAATTGAAGAACTTTAAACGCAAATATGTCAAAAGTGGTTCAATGAATTTAAAATCTGTAAAATTTGTGCAAAGTTTCAGATCGCACACTTTAATTTGATGTATTATTTGTCACTGTACGTTTTGTAGATCTCTGGAAATAAGCGCCTTGTCTTAGAATAATATATAGATTATATAGGCGATATGGAGGCTTACATATAATATATATGTACAAATCAAGTTATTATAATTAATATAAAATGCTAAACTACATTAGGTTATGGGGTTACATTTTCAGCAATGTTTTTCTCATAAAAAAATTAAATATTTTATTAGAATTTTTTTTTTTTGGTCACAAACATACACTATTTATTAGCAAAGAAATACTGAAATTGTTGGAAAAAAATAGTTTAAACTCGGCCATTGCGACGCAATTTCCGGTGATTCCTCGAAAAAAGAGGATACCGAGTTGGCTGTATAGCTCCTTATAGAATTATCTAAAGTGAAAAAATACATATTTTAATTAAATTCTTAACTTAGAACTTGAACGAAGGAAAAAATAACTGAAAAGCAAAGAAAAAATCCAACAATCCAAGTCTTCAAGAATTGTATCTCAAAGACCTGTGTAAAATTTCATAAAGATCTTGCCAACCGACTTCAAAAACATATTTTCGAAAAAAACGCGAGTTACATATTGTAATATTCACCCTATTATTTTTTACATTTCATTTTGTACCTTACTTTTATCTCTCCTTTCAAGTCATCCTTTTCTTTAATATATGTAAAGGTTGGTACGCAGCTCTCAAGTAATTGCTCAAGAAAAGAAAAAAAAAACATTATTTCTCAAGTAATTTTGACAGCTGGTTACGCATTGTGAATGATCTACATTAGAAGAGCAAGAGAGAATAAACAAAGAAAACAAACTTTGTGCGTAATATGTATGTGCGTATGTGTATGGTAACATAAATATTTTCATTGAGATTTAAGAAATGTTGTTGATGATTGGTAGGTTTTATACAACATTTCAAAATGGAATATACTTCATAATAATGATTTCAACTAATTTAGGATGAATTTGACGATTACTTCGAATTTCCTTCAAGAAACAATTGTTGATTTGATTTGATGGCCTCAACACCCGCGCCGTTAGTTTTACTGGATAAGGAAGCAAAGACCTCTCTCAGCGAACCAAAAACCAAACTTTATAAGTCTCTCATTATTCCCGCCCTGCTATATGGTGCAGAGGCATGCACGATAATAAGATATGATGAGTTGACGTTCCGAGTTTTCGCTGCGCTGGCTAGGTCATTTCGTACGTATGGACGAAACCACTCCAGCTCTGAAAGTATTCGACGCAAAACCCGCCGGGGGAAGCACAGGAAGAAGAAGACCTCCACTCCGTTGGAAAGACTAGGTGGGGAAGGACATGGATTCGTTTGGAATCTCTAATAGGCGCCACGTTGCGAAAAGAATCTCGTATGCGGTGACTACGCCAATAAAGAAGAAGAAGGTAAAGTCTGGTAATTGGAAAGTATAGAAAGAAAAATAAAGGAAAGCCTATTCACTTAGTATATAGATACCATAGATTGAACTTCCGGTTATCTTTATAACATACAATTTACAAATTTTACCCGGACTAGCAAAAAAGAACTTCATTTTCATCAGAGGCAAAACAAGCATGACAACTTTTAATCCAATTTTCTATACAACGATTTTATTCCTTTTCCGGCCTTCAGTAATTTTTTTCTTCCGGTTTCGGCTTATTTTTGGAGCACTATTTGCTAGATTGTTGGACAGTTTTGACGTCATATGCATAACTCAACGTCTTGTCGTCAGAGGATAATTTGCTATTTGCTATTTGCTACCTCTAATCTACGACGCTTTTTTAAAAGATTGAAGTCTTGTGGTAAGAGTTTAGAACTAAAACGGTTCATATTCAAAATATTACCAAAATTTAATGAATCGATCCCTAAGGGATGTTGAAATTCTCTGCTATCCTTATAATGCTAACACGAAGATTTTCAAGTTTCTTTTACTTTGTCGATGACGATAAATCATTAACAGTGGTGGGTTCTGAACTTGTATGAGGCAAGTTTTCGACGACTTCATGACTCTCACTGAATGGTTTGTGCCAACACACGTTCAATTATTTTTCTTTTTGTGTCTCATAAATAAATAGCCAAAACAATATAGGAGTCGTTTTCTCAATGTCTCGTTAGCAACCATATGTCGGTAAAATTAACCAGAACCTTCTTTCGGTAAAATTAACCAGAAAAGAACCAAATGGTTGCTAACCAGACCAGTTTGTAGATGTTACAGAGATTCTGGGTATCGATATCGTCTCGGCTTTAGTCCCTCCAGTAAGAATGGTGGCCTGGAAGATGTGCCGCTTTAGCTCTGTTATACGTAACCTAGTCCCGTTGCACAGTTTGGACGCGTTCAAGTAACGCATGAGTATGACAGTCACATTAACTTTGGGTTCCAACTTGTGGGAGGGTATCCCTGACAGGTCGAGGAAATTTAAGAATTCTACAGGGTATATAGATGCGTCGTCAGTTATCGTCACCGTGACTATTGACATGTAGGTTATCACCAATTGATCGAAGAGTGCACAAACAAATTATATCGTGTTTTAATTGAAAAAGTTAAGTTTAGTTCCCCCTTACATTATCGCGAATTCATTTTCATCGATTTTCACATAGAAATAAGATATTTTCTCGCAAAAAAATGTACCCTATGTACTAATTCAGCGTGTCAGCTAATTCCATACCAAATTTAATTAAAATCGCTGCAGCCATTTAGTCGCGAAGAAGTAACAAACATACACACTCACAGACTTTCGCCTTTATAATAGTATGTAATGAACAATTGTGAACATACATAGCATATATTATTCTCAAAAACTAACCATAGCTCTTTTGACTTCACTGTGTTCCAGAAGTAATGCCGGCTTTTTTGTAGAACTTACGAAGTAGAACACGGTGTCATATCTGTAAATATATTTATAAAAAAATTTGTTACATCGACAAACTAATATTCATGGTGAAGCACTACTATATACATATGTATATTTATGGTAGGTAAATAAATTGAATAAATATAACGAGGAAAGAACAAGAAGCTTTCCATAAAAAAGTCTGATGATGTCAAAGTGTCGTTTTGGCAATTTTTAATATGTCATAATCTGTATTTTTTAATGTATGTATTAAGTACTGTTTACTATTTCTTCACAGAAAGATATACGAAAGAAAAACGTTTATAAATAGTTCAATTTTATTATCAAAATCCCCAGTTGCAACTTGCTCTCATTCAAGAATAGAAGCCATTGGACCATCGAGAACGACGTGAATTTGTTGATTTTGCTTCGGAACAACTTGAAAACTATGACGATTTTTTTAAGAAAATCATCTCCTTAACTCACTGTCATCTGAGTAAATAAACAAAACTATCGATTCTGATGCGAAGAAAATCGACAAATTATTCATGAGCAACCATTACATTTGTCCAAATTAAAATTTTGGTATGATTTTTGGCCTCGTGGAATCGCCGGTCCGTACTTCTTTTCATAGGAAGCAATCAGTGGAGAGCGGTATAGATTAATGATATTAAATTTTTTATGGCACAAAACAAGGCTACGTTCCACACGGCACGAGAAAAAAACTAATTATTGCTAAAAACATATGGAGATTCGATTACTTCAAGAACCATTAGACATGTTCTTGTGAACCAGACTCTCTTCAAGCTTTAGAAGTCAATATTTAACGTGTTATTCATGACATACGGCATGATTTAGTGTAAAAAGTACGCGAGAATTGGGTTCATCGAATTCGTTCCTGCAAACGAAGTCGAGTATTTGAATTTCCTTCTTCTTCCTTTACTGACGTAGACACCGCTTACGCCTATAGCCGAGTTAACAACAGCGCGCCAGTCGTATATTCTTTTCGCAGCGTGGCGCCAATTCTCCACCTTGTCTTTCCAACGGAGAGGAGATCTTCCTCTTCCTGTGCTTCACCCGGCGGGTTTTGCGTCGAATACTTTCAGAGCTGGAGTGTTTACGTCCATATGTACAATATGATCAATTCGCTGTCTTTTAATTCGCTGAACTATGTCAATGTCGTCGTATATCTCATACAGCTCATCGTTCTATCGAATGCGTTATTTGCCGTAGCCAACGCGCAAAGGACCATAAATCTTTCGCAGAACATTTCTTTCGAAAAACGAACAACGTTAAAGAAAAATCGTCAAAAGAACTTTATCTTGGAACAATAGAAGTGCACTATCAGTACAACAAACAATAACAACCCAAATAGTTATTTACTATTAAACAACCAGCATCTCAATAGTATAAGCAGCACTAAGATTTATATAAACCACTGGAACAATAGCCTCTAAGTCACTTTATCATTATCGAAATGTATTAATAGAATTATGATAACAGCCTTGAGCAGCGATAAGCATAGCCTATATAAACCACTGGAACAATAGCCTCTAAGTCAATTTATCATTGTCGACTGTTGAGTAACAAGTTCTGTATACCACTTGTAAAGGTAAAGTTTGAGTTTAATATATTCAATACTTAAGTACATGTGTATACTGTGAATTATTATACGAATAAAGGATCAGTCAATACCAATCTCATAGGCTGACTTAAAATTATATTTATTTTATTCCTAACCCGAGTAAATAAATTAACTGGCGCCCAACGTGGGGCACCCACAAAAAAATAATCATCAATAATATCCTTAGTCAGTCTGCCTGAAAGGGAAGAATCTAGTCCCTGGAAACGAATAAAGGATTAATTTAAACCATCCAAGAAGTTTACCAGTGCATCATCCCACACAACGTCAATGAAAAGGGATTCACATAAAAGTCCTAATACGACAATAAATTGCAAGTAAAGGATCAATATACCATCCTTGGAAAACAACACGCTTTCATAGAAAGAATACCATATCAAGCAGAGCTCCAAGAATACAACTGGAGACCGATCTTTGATAAAATAAATCAACAAATAAATCAGCAAGATGACTGAAGCAGCAAATTTAGTTGCATTAACCAACGCAGTCGCCGATCTGCAACGACAGTTATCCGAATTACAATTAGGAAGAAGTGCAACCATTCCACAACGAACAGAGCAAATATGTTGCTACACCAGACCAGAAGAAGTGGATCTGAATATGTTTAAATCAATAACACAATTTAATGGTGATTACAACGAGAATCAGCAACAACCACCACGAAATCCGCAGCCTCAACAGAATTATCAAAATCCATTTAAGAAAGTAGCAGGAGCATTGGGATACAACCGAGAACGAGACAATACAAGTTATGCTTATATACGAGTACAACCGAAAAATCAACGGATCAATCAAATTACACACGATCAGCAATCAAATACAGAATATGAAAATAATATTTTTTATTCTAAGGCATGGGCTACCAACGCTTGTAAGGACCTCAGAAGAAGGTAACTCAGTGTATATTTTAATTGATAGTGGTGCAGAAGAAAGTTAAGTAAATCTAAAAATCCCTCACGCAAAAAGGATAGAAGTAGAAAGTAAAAAACAAGGCGCTACTTTACACGGCAAATCATTAATTAAATATAAAAAGAAGTGAACATAATAGGATTCAGTATGGAATTTTTAGAACTCGATACTTTACAAGATTTTGATTTCTTGATAGGAATTAAAGGTTTTAAGCAAATGAAAGCATTGATAGATACAGAAAGAAATGTATTAATTGTGAAAAAGAATAAATTAACTAGAATAAACTATATGATAGGAGAAGAAATGTATAAAAAAGAAATAAATGAACTACAGTAGAGGCAGAAATCAGAACAGAAACAAATAATCCGATTTGGGTCAGCATTTGTAGAAACTAAAATAAAAAAATTATTAGATAATGAAATAATACAGCCAAGCAAAAGCCCGTACAATTCACCCATATGGACAGCTTCTAAAAAAGGGAATGACGAGCAAGGCAATCCAAAAAGACGCATGGTTATTGACTTCCAGAAGTTAAATGCGCAAACAATCGCTGACAGATATCCCATTCCGGACATCACCACTATGCTCCAAAACTTAGGAGAAGCACAGTACTTCACGACGTTAGATTTGGAATCAGGATTTCATCAAATTAAAATAAAAAAGAAGACAGGGAAAACAGTATTTTCAATAAATAATGCTAAATATGAATTTCTACGACTACCATTTGGACCGCCGATCTTTCAAAGATGCGTTGACGATATTCTTAGACCATTTATAGGAGTATGCGCATACGTAAATATAGATGATGTCCTAATATATTCAGCTAACCCTGAACAACATATGAAAGATATCACCAATATAATACACACTTTACACGCAGCCAACATGAAAATCTCGGGTGAAAAGTCAACATTTTTTCAAAAACAAACAGACTTTTTAGGACATATAATTAAAAATGGTAGAATTACAGTATATCCAGAAAAATTGAAGCTATAGATAGGTACAGAACCCCTACAAATTTGAAAGACTTAAGATCTTTCTTGGGAATGACCTCATATTATAGAAAATTTATAAAAGGATTTGCATCCATAACGAAATCATTAACACTCTACCTACGAGGAGAGAATTGTAATATTTCAAAGAATAAAAAATACCACCGTACATATAAAATTAGATGACGAAGCGCTTAAAGCAGTTGAAACACCAAAAAATAAACTAAACGAACAAACAGAATTATTCGAAGCAAATTTTGGAAAAGGATTTGATTTGACTACAGACGCAAGCAATCATTGGCCATTGGAGCTGTATTGTCACAAGGCAAGAAATCTATAGCATTCATTTCACATCCATTAACGCGAACTAAACAAAATTACTCAACAAACGAAAAAGAAATGTTAGCAATCGTTTGGGCACTCAAGAAACTTAGGAATTATCTGTATGGTCTCACTAGTAATTAGTAACTATTTACACCGATCATCAATCCCTAATTTTCTCAATATCAGAGGACAACCCAAATTCAAAATTAAAACGATGTAAAAATTTTATAGAAGAATACGGAGCAAAAATTAAATATATTAAAGGAGATTTAAATGTAGTAGCCGACGCACTCAGGCGTCAAGTAAACGTAACCACGAACGAGTCAATACTCGGAGGAATCATCCTCACCAATCAGAATTAAGGATGTCAGCGCTCCACTGAACCAATTTAAAACACAAACTGTGATAAAAAAAATGTGAACAAAATGCATTAGAAAGAGCATGTTAATTATGTCACACCACAAGACTTGATAGATACACTAACGAAAATTATCAAACCTAAGATCACGGCCGCATTTTACACTACACTAGAAACCTGGTATGAAATTCATGATATTATAAACTCTTCATTCAATATAGAGAAAAAAGTTTTTTGTCAAAATCTATTAAAGGACATTACAAGTGAAGAGGATAGAGAAAATATACATTAATTAAACGTACGCATGAAAGAGCACATAGAAACGCAAAAAATAATACATTAGAGATACTAGAAACTTGCTATTGGCCAAATACATATAAAAAATGATGCAACCCGACTAACTAGAAATTGTAGCATTTGTAAAGAGAACAAATACGAACGCCACCCGACAAAACAAGTTTATGCAAAAACACCCATATCCGAAGGTATAGGCACACAAATACATATGGATATATTTGAAATCGATGGAACGATGTATCTCTCATGCATAGATAGATACTCAAAATACGCATATATGAGAAAATTAAACGACATATGAGAAAATACTAGAGGAGGTACTCACACAAATATTCCAATTTTGTAATAAACTTCTTACAGATAATGAGACTATATTTAATAGCATAGCAGTAAAAGCTCTATCACAACGGCTATATATTGAACATTCGATGACCGCAGCAAACCATTCAACATCTAACGCTCAAGTCTAACGCTCAAGTTCAACCATTCTGGAAATTACTAGAATTCGAATTAAACAACCTAAAGCAACCGCGACTGAAGAACTAATCAACGCAATCAAGCAATACAATAGGACAATACATTCTGTCACAAAAAGGAAACCTATTGAATTATTTTTTGAAAGGAGCAAGACTGAAGGAATATAAGAGTTGATTGAAAACAAGCAGTAGTATGCCATACCACAATAAAAAACGAACACAAAAGGAATATAAAGCAGGGCAAACAGTTTATGTGAAACAAAACCGACGAAATAAAACAAATCCACGCAATTTGAAGAAAATAGTAGAAGAGAATCGTGAGGACACAATTTTACACAAGACTACCTCAGAAACAATGATGAATATAACGCTAACATTAATCCTAGCAACATTCTTAGCTCAGGAAATAACCGACTTACAAGATCGCAAGTACGTGCTAACCGAGACTTTTGTATCAAGATCATGAATACCTATTCCATATGACGAACTTAAGCAAAATACTGAAACCATACTGCGAGATCGCCGAAAATAAAGGAGAGATGCGTAGTGAAGACGCAACAGAAATAACATTGTTCCACAGAATAGAAATCCTCAGAAAACAACTACTGAATAATAGACGAGCCAGACGCTCAAGACGATCACTTGATTTCTAAGAATTGATTTTGAAATTTATCACAGGAGTCCCAGACCACGACGACCTCATTGAAATTAAAACAATACTCAACGACATAATTGAAAATAATAATAAACAAAGTCAAATTAATTCCAACTTTGAAATAATGATGAAAACATTTGATATTAGGACGATTAAACAAACAGTTATATTGCAAAAATTATACAAGGAGTTATTTGACTTAACTACGACAATTAATTTCGTGAAGAACGGAGATTTTTATTCAGCAGCAATAAATACAGACGAGATTGAAAGGATATTAGAAAAGGAACAAACTAGTATACCGGTTATTAACATACTCGAATATGCAGACACGCATGTAGGTAGATTAGACGACACTTTCATTGTAATTTATAAATATCCAGTCTTTAAAACGAAATGCACAACATATAAAGTTACTCCATTATCATATCGTCAAGGCATTTTGGATATGACAAAAATCGTAAGTAAGTGTGAAGATAAAATAATATTAACATCTAAATGTAAAAATAATTTAAGTAAATACATTTGTAAACAAGAACCTGATGACAATTATACAATACCAATAATCGAAGGTTATGAAGCCCATTGTAATGTTATCCAAGAAAATAATGCGACTACTATAGATTTAGGACATGGTAATGTCGTATTACAAGGAAAACATATTTTAAACGAAAAATCAATTGAAGGATTGAATTTAATCCAATTTAATGAAACAATTATTATTGACTCAGAAGTATTCCACAACCAGGAACAAGAAATTAAAGATTATAATGGGTTGTCAAAAAAGTCTTGCGGTATTTTTATTGAATTTCTTTTTTATTGAAATTGAAATTAATTTTTGATAACTCATGCCCAGCTCTTAACCGATGCTACGGCTGCTACTATGCCGGTCTCTTTCGACCAATTCAGAGATTTTATCGCAATTTTCGACGACAGGCCTTCCGGAGCGTGGCGCATCTTCGACCACCTCTACATCAGAACGAAAACGTTGAAACCATCGTTGTGCGGTGGAAATGGAAACTGTATCGGGTCCATAAACTGCACAAATTTTATTAGCGGCTTGAGATGCATTTTTGCCTTTATCGTAGTAGTACTGTAAAATATGCCGTATTTTCTCTTTATTTTGCTCCATGTTTGCGACGCTATAACTCCGGAACGACTTAAAAGAAACGACAATCAATCAAACACGGATTAGCGCGTAAAATGAGCTTTCCAAAAAGGTATAGCATGACTCGATGCGAAAAAAAAACTAGAACTACGCGCTTTCATCGCCAACTAGCGAAAATACCGCAAGACTTTTTTGACAATTATTAAAGCTAATGGAAACGAAAGAATTCACATACTTGAAATATTGGAATCAGAAATCGAATATCAATTTGACAACATTAAAAAATTAAATAAGTTTTTAATACCATTTGAGGAACACCCAATCAAGAATATGTTCATAACGATAGGAGTACTTGTAGTCCTAGGATTAAGTACATTTGTAATATTCAAACTATATATGTATAATTTATCAAAACACTGTATATCTGAGAAACTACAACCCTCCCATAGAACTTGTAGGAATGACTGATCTACTCAAGACTCCAGTATAGATCAGGAGATCTATTTTTCACAAGAGAGGGGAGAGTTAACACTTTAACATTTAACACGCCTTTGCTCAACTCAGCATAGCAACAGCTAACCACAAGTATAGCATGATATCACTACAACAAACAATCCCAAACAAATAAACATCAAAACAGCCTTATGTTTTAGTAAACGAACAACATTAAAGAAAAATCGTCAAAAGAACTTTATCTTGGAACAATAGGAGTGCACTATCAGTACAACAAACAATAAAAACCCAAATAGTTATTAACTAGTAAACAGTCAGCATCTCAATAGCATAAGTACCACTAAGATTTATATAAACCACTGGACCAATAGCCTCTAGGTCACTTTATCATTATCGAAATGTATTAATAGAATTATGAGAACAGCCTTGAGCAGCGATAAGCATAGCCTATATAAACCACTGGAACAATAGCCTCTAGGTCACTTTATCATTATCGACTGCCGAGTAACAAGTTCTCTATACCACTTGTAAAGGTACAGTTTAAGTTTAATATATTCAATACTTAAGTACATGTGTATACTGTGAATTATTATACGAATAAAGGATCAGTCAGTACCAATCTCATAGGCTGACTTAAAATTATATTTATTTTATTCCTAACCCGAGTAAATAAATTAACTGGCGCGACGACTGTTTGTTTGACGACAGGAGATACATATTTCGTCTTGCCCTTGTTCACTGCCAGACTCATTTGCTTTGCTTCCTTATCCAGTTTGGAGAAGGCAGAACCACTACGCCACTACGCCAGCAGCTGTACACTCTTATAGAAGATTGTACCTGCTCGATAAGTCCTGCAGGTCGAATTATTTTATCCAATAGCAGGTTGAAGAAGTCACACGATAGGCCGCCGATTTTGTTGTTCTTCAGGCGGGTAATTGCTATTCGAACTTCTTTATGGTCGGGCAATGGAACATCTACTCCATCGGCATCGATTGGGGAATCGGATTCGCCTTTTCCTAGCGTTATGCATTCACTGCCATTCAGCAGGTTGGAGAATTGTGCCCTCCATAATTTTAGTATGCTCTGGGCATCAGTCACTACATCACCTCTGGGGGTTCTATAAGAGTATGCTCCGGTCTTGGTCGCCGCATTTTTGCGTAGAAATTTCGAGTAATAACCCTGTCAGCCAGCTTATCAAGCTCTTCATATTCACTGATTTCGGCCTCTCTCTTTTTCTGTCTGCAAATTCGTCCCGCTTCCCTCTTTAACTCTCGGTTTCTATTCCATACCGTTCGTGTTGTGATTGATCGTAACGTTGCGAGGTAGGCAGTCTGTTTTGTCTCCACTGCGACACGGCACTCCTCGTCCTTCCAATTATACAGAGTTGTTGACGAGTGCTTATAAAAACACCTACCGTCAGTGCGAAAATGGTCTAAATGGGGAGATAACTCTCCATATAACCATACTGTAAAAAAGTACTAAATAACTAAATACATACGTCAGAGACACTAAATTTTATGAGAGCAGGTGTTAAAATTGGACTATGGCACCGCCCACATTCGCTAACCGACCGACTGATTTCGACAAAACGTGGCATTCTTCTCCTATTCATATGTCACAGTACGAAAGTGGATGAAATCGGACAAGAACCTACTTTCCATATAGCACAATTTTAAATTCCATTTGATTCTTTCACTTTCCAGTACATAAATCAAGAAGTAATTAATATAATGGGATACTAATAACTCTTTTAAAGTATACCACCTAATCAATACTTCCCTGAGCCCCCATATACCTAACATGAAGATTTTTCGAACTTTCAGGTGACTTAATACTGCATATTTCGGCCAATATTTCAGTTATCTCAATGAAAATGGGAGAGCGTATTTTACTCATAACAATGTACCTTTGTGCCTGAAATAGATAAAATTGGGCGAAAACCTGACCTATGTGAGGTACCTTAATGGAACCCTGAAACATTTGTTTAGAATGTGGCATGATAATAGTTAAAACAATTAATATTAAAAATGGCCGAAACGATAATTAGAAATCATATTACCACCATTAAAATTATAATACAGTGGGCGTCCAATATAACGAAACTTATTTTGCAAACCTTATTTGTATAATTTAAATCGAATGGTTTTTTTACCTGAGCAACATCCCATCAAGCGGACCTCCCATTGTCCATTTCATCACAAAAATTAAGTAAATGTATATTTTTCATAAATACGACTTTTGAAAATTAAGTTTTTAACAATATTTTTTTTAATGAAAATTTTAGTTACTTTTACTTAAAAAATTGTTTTTAAATCAACCGTTAAAGAAATTTTCAGGATTTGTCGGAAAACATTTATTTTTTAATATTGTGGCGCAAACGATCTTAGTTCCCGGAATGTGTGAGTGTCGAAGTTTTGTTACCGATCTAGCACATATGTATGTATGTAAGGGCTGCCGGATTGTGCAGCAGAGACAGTTGTAATTACAGTGTTGCTTAGTAAAGAGCTATAAGTACGAGGTATAAGCATTAAGTTGTTTGAGTAATAAATAAAGATAAGAGCATAGCCATTAAGTTGGGACTTTTATTTTACAATACATTTCAATCCATCCGATTTCATCCATTTTTACAGCGTCATTAGGGGTGCTTCTGGTCTAGAGTCTTTAGCGTATCTAGTTATTGTTGCTTAAGTGGTTGTTTGGAATTTTAGTGCCAATGTCGGTATGTGGGAAGTGTACGCGGTTATCTTTAGATTTCGTCCATATTTACATTAGGGGTTCTTAAGTTCTACATCTTGAGCGAATTTGGTTATTGTAGCTTAAGTCATAGATAACTTGACTCGTTGGTTCGAGATAGAGCTGTCAAAACTCGCAGTTTTTATAACATTTGCCAATGCCACTGCTGAAAAATATTAGCTTGGGTATTTAATAAATTATACAAAACACTAAATTAAACACTTTGAAAATGCATACATATATAAATGCTAAAATGCAAAATCATTAATTAATTTACATAAGCATTTATTTTGCCAAAATATGTATGTTCGCACAGTTCAATGAAATTTCATTTCACACTAATTTCGTCAAGTAATTATAGCGCTGCTCTTCTGGCATCCCGCCTTGCCAGCTCAGAAAACAGATCAGGGTGCCCTGCCAGCTGACAAGCGAGAGAGTAAGAAAAGAGATTCTGATCAAGTTATCTATGGCTTAAGTGGTTAAGCAGATATGTACAATAACCCAATTAGAGGTCGGGCCACGACCGTTAAATTTTAGCCCAAAGGTATCTTTTTTTACTGCGATTACAGTTCTTAGTTATAGCTATTTATATGTTTGGCGTTTGGTGGGCGTAGCAGTAGTCCGATTCATTAATCAGGATATCTCAATTTTTACTCAAGGTGCAGCTTGCACAGATAGAAGGACGGACGGGTAGACAAACACGCGGATTTCAACTCGGTTACGATTTTCAAAGGTTATTATCGTCTACTCGTAAATAACAAAAGAAAATTAACAGTAAATTTAATTTAATCGTTAAATAAGTTTATTTATTAATTTGTTAATATTAATTTTATTTATATAAATAATAATAATTGTGCTTTAAAATGAGCCAAGTAGTAAGTGCTAAAATCCATTAAATAAAAAGAGTCATAAGCCTGTTATTAAAAATTTAGTACTAGTAACATTCAATTGAGCCTAAAGTTTTAAACCTTTTGTCCGCTGAGAATTGCGTAAGTATTATAAAGCGTAAACTTGAGAAAACTTGCTAAAAAATATAAATAGCAAGCTAAATATCGACGCGATTGATTCAAAAGTTGATAAAATCAAAGATTGTTGATCGTAAGTATTGTAGGACAGCAATTTATTTAGGCCTACAAATAATCCGACATGTTAGCAAATTTATACTATCAATTTCGGTTTTAGCAACGAAAAATTAGAACGCTACAGTCTCTAACATCACAGTCGCAAAATAACTGTAAACTAGTGTAATCAATTAAAATTAAAAAACTACTATTGGAGCGGGCGGAACCGCTCCAGACAAGTTACGAGCAGAGATAAAGAGATGTCCAACTCCTCTCTCACTGGAAGTGAGATAGCAATTGCTAAACGTCAAAACCTACTGAACTTTGACAGCTAATCGAGTTCAGTAGGTTTTGACGTTTATCAATTGGAAACGAGCGATGGTCAGATTGAAATCTTACCAAAAATATATGTAAACGGAGGGATTTGTTGCATCGTTCAAGACCACTTATAAAAAATGTAAAATAATGAAAATTAAATAAATTTGTGAAATTTAAATTTTTGATGAAACGTTTTGTAATTTGAAGCATCGTAGTATTATTTTCAATGGAAAATGATTAAAAACATTTAATGATTGAGAGCTAACAAGCTTAAATCCTTTTATTGGGTATTGAAAGCTCAAAAGTCAGTTGTTCTAATATACTTTAAAAAGATTTAAATAGTTTCTCCATATAATATATAACCACTATATAGTAATTTTTATTCGTACTAAATGTTGGGTATTGGGTTGATAAATGCCCAAAAATTGTTATTTTGTTCAATCTGGCAATAATGGAAAATGTTATAAAAAAAAACGCTAATTTTGAGGCGCTCTCACACTGGAATAAGTTTAACATCCCTTTATTCCTGTTACGAGTTTATAAGCGTTAAAAACATTGAGTAACGCTGGTATTAATCATAACAATACAAATGACATTCTTTTGAATAATATTAAGTATTATTTTAAACAAACAGATATTAGATCCGAAAAAATCCTGAGTACTCAAAGTCCCGAAAAGTATTGAATAATCTTCTAAAGATATTGGGATCAGGATTTACTTCACAGTAATAAAAATAATATTAATAGATTAAGAAATAAATTTATTTAAAGAAGAAAGTGAAATTACTATTAATATTCATTTGATATTTACAAGGAGACGATAATAATGATTGAAAATTGTAACAGAGCGATATATTTTTTCTCATAAAATAAACGCTTGGCGTTCGGAACACTGCGAGAAATAAAAGCTATTTGCGAGCAGTGAAATCTTCTTCTGGAATCTTAAACTTTGTTAAATAGCGCATCATACCTTAAAAGTTAGCAAAAAATATTTATAGCTATTTTTATTATATTAAAAAAGTATTTTCCGACAAATCCTGAAAATTTCACTAATTTATCATTAACGGTTAGTTAAAAAAAAAGCCGACAGTGAGTACATATAGGGTAGCAAATTGCTTTTGAAAGGTCTCGGGTTCTAAGATTTTCCACTACTAAGAGTGGTAATTTCTTCTTTCCCGAAGTATTGGCAGACGCTAAAAATGTTAACCTTTCTTTGGTGTTTTTTTCTGGTGCAGATAGTACTTCCAAAGAAGGTATTTTTTCAGGAAGCTATTTCCAACAAAATTAGGCTGGAGGAAAAACAAAGGTCATATTTAATCTTAATCCCCTTAAGTGGACACAACTTTTTATTTTTCAAAATCAAAACTTATATAAAGACATTTTTGGTTTCATGACTCTCTTCCACACCGATATTGAGTTATATATTGTATAGTATTACAGAGTTCATAGACCTTTCATTTGAATTTACTCGTTATATATAGTGTACCATGAATACAAACTGAGTGTATTGCACTAAATCTTCCTCTCTTGCACCGTAGCTCAAATATATAAGGGGTATTCTCTTGCTCTTGCAAAACCCGGTGCACGGTGCAAGAATTGCAGATTTACAACGGAACAACAACAAACACACGCAGAAAAATATTTGCAAGGGCTTTAAAATATGTCAGACCAAAACCTATGTATATTTGCGTGCAATGTCACGCAAAAATATAATTGCAACCCTGTTGTAGTTGCCATTTTACATAAAGACATATTACGTCGTTAAATTGTTGAGGAAGATAAGTTTTAAATGGATTTTATTATTTCTATTTAAATTTTAAAGATTTGTTACAGTTTTTTTTCTTAAAAACGTATGCAGAAGGTGCGCCAATTCACAATAGCCATGCTTAATAGTCATTCACAACAAATTGACCGAATTAGCCATTCATATATCACTAGATTCTGCAATGGGTGCTCTCGTGCTCTTGTATATTTCGGTATAGTATTTTTGCAATCTGCAATCTTGCAAGAGCAAGAGAATACCCCTATAGAAATAACTGCATTTACTCTAGTGAAATATTTAAAGAACTGCTTTAAATTAGTAAATTTGCCAAAGTTGTAAATACGGTACGTAAAAATAGTTAAAAATGTATGCTGCAGCTGGTGGCGGTTTTTTGGCTTCACGCCAGGCTCGTCAACAGAAGAAAATTCAGCAATTGCAAGCAAAACCACATCCACCGAAATTGTCAGCGTTATCAGGTAGTGAACATGGCGCTTCAACACTAACGCGCACCTAATCCCGTCAGTTCCACCAGCTGCCGACCAACTATCTGCGCACGCTACAAATACAGAGTACGAAATTAACTGCGAGCTATACAACACAATCAAAGCTTCTACTGCCTATCGATGAAGGTGATAATCAGCCGGTGCTACAAATGCGCGTACAGTATGTACATACTCAAATGCAGCATTCTCATAGCCATGCTCATCCTATTCAAGCACATCCACATCCTCACTATCAGTTCGCGCATCAGCAGCATCATTCTCATCGAGGCATTTTACCGAAGTTGGTTCATCGGCATTCAGGCAGTGGTGCTAGTAGCTTTCATCAAACAAAGCTCCCAAAGTCGCCTAGAGGGACACTACCACTTGTCTCACAAATGGAAGCTACGCCATCTACGACGCCATTGGCTGCGCCCGAAGGTGCAATTACCACCTCAGAAAAGGTGGGAACTTTATCTGTAGATAAAGCTTCCATTAATGTACCTCACCATGATGCAAAGCACTGTTCAACCCGTTTAGTAAGATTGAGAGTAGTAATATATCAGGAGGAATTATTAACGACGAAGAGCACATGAAAGAACCACCGACTGCTCCATTAGAACGCAAGTGCAGTGTACATATATCGTATGCGACGAAATTACCGCTATGAATATCAGAACACAAACTTAGTTGGCGGTGTGGGCAGCAGGGTTAGGCGGCAGTTGAAGGACCTGCAATTTAATCAACAACTACAACACGAACCATTGCTCAGCAACGAGTCTCATCTTTGTTATAAGGGGCTAACGAATACACGTAAATGGCAAGTGTGTGCCTACTGTGAGGAAGGAATTTGCGTCTGTGAACATATCGAGGTAATACCTAATGCAAGTTATATAGCTGATTATGCTAAACGAGAAATGGATCATGCTTTTGCTTTAATCATTTAATGCTTTTTATTTAAAAATGTTCATATAATTGTACAAATTATTGCACATATACATATATTTATATATGTATCTATATCCTTATTTTATATATTTAGTGCATGAACTATGTATGTATGTATGTTTATTGCTTGGAACACAACGACGACTGCAAGGGAGCGAAATTTTCTTGTCTGCAAATACCAATTTTTTGAACATTTTCAAAACGGAAGCGCATATTAAGCAGCTGATGTACACAACTTCCTTGTAGCCGTACTAACACTGTTCACTCGATTGAGATTTAGATGTTTTATTAAAAAAGAAATTCTTTTGTGCAAAAAAAAAGTCCATTTATTTGTTTTAAATTATCAGTTGTTATTACAAATGATATATCAGATATATGCTTCTGTTGATAAAATAACTTTAGACTTCGAGCTCTGAATAATTTTACATTTCATATATTAAAGTCAACACTACAGCTACCAATCGTCGTCAAAATTAGAAATATTTTCAAATTAGCGACAGCGAAAACTTGACCTAAAATACTATAGGATTGAAACCAGTTTCGGCACCACTAATATTCTTTTTTGCCCATTTCACCCTTACCTATGATTGTACGACGATTAGACAATACTATTTTCTTCAATTTATTAATGTTTTCGTCTTTTCTTGGGCTTGGGCTCTTCTTTGTTCACATCTTCTCGACCCTCTGCGAACCGATAAACGTTACTTTTGTCCAAGGTAGCTTCACCATATGTCACAGTCAACATTCGGAGTTGCCCCCGCCACGATGTCAAAATCGTGCTTGGCGACTTTAACGCCAGGGTGGGTAAGGAAAGTATCTTCGGCACAGCAGTCGGAAAATTCAGCATCCACGAGGTAACATCCTCAAATGGGTTGAGCTTGATCGACTTCGCCCCCGCCCGAAATATGTTTACTAGATTCCAGCATAAGAAAATTCATCAAGCCACCTGGCTGTCTCCGGATCGAAAAACCACCAGCCAGATCGATTATGTTGTGATAGACGGAAGACACGTCTCCAGTGTTCTAAACGTGCGGACGATCCTAGATCCTAACATCGACTCGGACCAATATCTTGTTGCAGCCAGGATTCGCACCCGCCTCGGTGCAGCAAAAAACGCTCGTCAACAAACACAAGAAAGGTTCGACAGCCGAACGATTTTTTACTCGGCTCGCACTCCTGCTCTCTGAGAGCACTCGTCAACAACTCGGTATAAGGGAACTGTGGGACGGCATTTCAAACTCCTTACGTACATCTGCAACCGAAACCATTGGTTTTCAGAAAATGCAAAAGTACAGCTGGTACGACGAGGAGTGCCGTGTCGCAGCGGAGAGAAAACAGACTGCCTACCTCGCAACGTTACGATCGATCACAACACGTGCGGGATAGGATAGCTACGGAGAGTTGAAGAGGGAAGCGAGACGCATTTGTAGACGGAAAAAGAAAGAGGTCGAAATGCGTGAGTATGAAGAGCTTGACAAGCTGGCCGACAAGGGTAATGCTCGAAATTCTTAAACAAGATGCGGAGACTATCAGAAGGGGGATGTTCGAGTCTCAATCACTGCGGCAATATTGCAAAGCATCATGTTCGACGCAAAAATGTAGCGACTTTTGCAAATGTCAAACGTTCGAGCAACTCAAATTTTGATATTTCTTGCGCGCAAAAGTGACAAAATCGGCATCAACAAAATTTATGATGGAAAAAATGAGGCAAGCGAAATCGCTCTTTATTTTTGTCTATAACTAATTATTATCATTAATTGCGTTTCACGAGACATTCGAAAATGTGATAAATATATATCTGGAGGATAAAATTGAATCGACGGTGGGCTTTAATCTTTCACACAATACGCTCGATAGAACCTTATATGCGATGTTGAGGAGGCTTATCACACGGTAGTTGGCGCAGATTGTGGGTTCTTCCTTTTTGTGGATAGGGCAGAGCACACTTAAATTCAAATCGTTGGGCATGCTTTCATCCGACTATATTTTACAAAGCCGCCGCCACTTTGTTGTTCTTAAGACGGGTGATTGCTTTTCGAACTACTTCATGGTCGGGCAATAGAACGTCTGCTCCATCGTCATCGATTGGGGAATCGGGTTCGCCTTCTCCTGACGTTATGCATTCAGTGCCATTCAGCATGCTGGATAAGTGTTCCCTCCATAATTTTAGTATGCTGTGGGCATCGGTTACTTGGCTTGTACAAGAGTGTGCTCCGGTCTTGAAACCTTCTGTTAGCCGCTACGTTTTTGGTAGATTTTTCGAGCATTACCCCTGTCGGCCAGCTTGTCAAGCTCTTCATACTACGTATTTCGGCGTCTCTCTTTTTCTGTCTACAAATGCGTTTCGGTTCTCTCTTCGACTCTTGGTATCTATCCCATCCCGCACATGTTGTGGTCGATCGTAACGTTGCGAGGTAGGCAGTCTGATTTCTCTCCGCTGCGGCACGGCACTCCTCGTCCTCCCAATTATACAGGGTTGTTGACGAGTGCTTTCAGAGAGCAGAAGTGCAAGTCGAGTAGAAAATCGTTCAGCTGTCTGTTGTGATTGCAACTTCTCTACGTCGAACCTTCCTTGTGTTTGTTGACGTTAGTTTTTTTACTGCGCAGAGGCGGGTGCGAGTCTTCGCAGCAACGAGATATTAGTCCGAGTCGATGTTAGGACTTTGGAGCGTACGCACGTCTAGAACACTGGAGACTTGTCTGCAACTCTCATAGGTCCGCTCCAAGCGCTCATAGAAGGCATTGGTATTTGATCAAATCGACCTTCTTTTCCGTCAGGGCGTGGGGGCAAATCAGCGATATGTTGAAGTACCTCGCTTTGATGCGGATTGTGGCTTTATGTTCATCCACCGGAGTGAATGATAGTACTCGGCGACGGAGTCTCTCTCCCACCACGAATCCCACACCAAACTTGTGCTCCTTTATATGGCCACTGTAGTAAATGACACATGGACCTACTCGCCTCAGTCCTTGTCCCGTCCATCGCATTTCTTGGACGGCGGTGATGTCACCCTTCACTCTAACGAGGACATCAACCAGCTGGGCAGCGACACCTTCCAAATTAGGGGAAATTAATAATTAATAGAAATGAACCATATAAAAAATTTGCTTACGAGGTTTGTTCAAAAAGTATTGCGAATTTCTTAAAAAAGTGTTTATTTATTCATGAATATCTATAATTTCTCTTCAGTTTTGGAATCAAAAACGACACAGGGGCATATCTAGGGAATACACAACTAATGTATTGTTTTTGGCCAAATATTCGCGCACAAACAACGCCGCATGAGCAGGGGCGTTATCATGGTGCAATAGCCAATTTTAATTTTTCTACAAATCCGGTCATTTTCTGCAGATTACTTCACGCAAAGTACGCATAACTTGCAGGTAATAATCATTATTGATCGTATGACCGTTTGCCAACACCTCATGCTGCACAACTCCTTTGCAATCGAAGAAAACTGTTAGCAAAACCTTCACATTCGAACTAACTTGGCATGATTTTTCAGTCTTGGCTTTTGCGGAAGCTTCCATTGGGATAATTGAGCTTTGATTTACAACATGCTTCTTGATCAATATTTGCTGAATTATGTCAATGAAACGCTGTTTTTGGTCGGAAGTGAGCAATTTTGGCGCAGAAAGCGAAGACGAATCAAAACGCATTCAAGTAAAACGAAGTCAAATATCCAGGAGTGTTGTTTAATCTAAGACAACATAGATAACATTTATCGAATGACTAAATACGTATTAAGTTAATTACGTTTTGTAAAGAATGCGCAGTTCAAGATAAAAATATAGCACTGTTCGCAATATCGAATAAGCAAAATTCTTTTCGTTCGTAATATGGAAACATCAATAAGATAATTTTGATAGTCGTTAATCAGACGACCACTGTAATTATAAATTCAGCTAAGGAGTCCTCGCATAGCTGCATATTTATGTACATATATATTTAAATCTCGTCATTACTGAGGAATTTCTGGGATAAAGATAAAATAATGAATTTGTTCTATTTAATTACAGATGCTATGGGTAAAATATTGTATTGAGTAATTAAACCGATTTCAACAAACCTCTTTTCCGCAGTGAATGGTGAACGCCATAAAGACCATTCGTACAGGGACCATAGGTCCGGCACTACATGCAGACTCCGGCATAAATTAAGAAATTGTTTCGCGTCTTTATGAACGGCAAACTGCCATCGGACTCGATCAAAATTGACGTCTTCAAAATCTTCCCCAAAAGTAGGTGTTGAACTTAATTTTTTAAGTGTTTTATGGTTCCGAAAGAATAAAATTCCAACTTCCTCAAATGTTTCACGACAAGCAGTTATACGCAAAGAAATTTCACGTGAGAAATTTTTACCAGTGCTTAAAAGTGGATTTCTTCTTTTAGTAGTTGGCTCTTTGACAATAAGTCTATCTAATTGATTCGAGCTTACGCCGTACTCTTCGAAGTAATCCATCCATTCTTGACATTCATCTGATGCCTCCTCGAAAGTTCCTCCAGGAAAGACGCAGTGTCCAGGAGCAAAAGCCGTGTTCGTGGATCGTTCAAAAAGTAGAATCTGGAAATGTATTTATAGAAAAATACCTTTAAGTAGTTCCTTATATTAATTTATAATATTGCGAAATTTGGACTACAAAGAAAATATGTAGACTTAATTATTAATTTATTATGAATAATTTTTTGAAAAAAAATCGTGGTACTTTCTACAGTTAATGAATTTGTAAAATATCTTTAATTAAACACTTTTTGTAATTGTTCAGTGAGCGGCTTTTCTGAAAACATGGTACAATTTTGTTGGGAAATATCTTAAAATTTTGGTTCTTGAATTTACTTCAACAATAAATGATGCAGTTAAAAAAACATTTGTTTTTTAGTTTTAATGAAAAAATGACATTTTTCGCTGGTTAAATATATTCATTCCATTATTCTTCTTATTTTTTAGTGGAGGTCTTCCTCTTCTTCTGATTACCCCGACGAGTAATGAGTTGAATACTTTCAGAGCTGGAGTGTTTTCGTCCATACGTAGAATATGACGCGAATATTTGCCGTGGCCAACGCAAAAAGCACCATAAATCTTTCGCAGAACTTTTCTCTCGAAAACTCGTAACCTCGATTCATCAGATGTTGTCATCGCCCGTGCCTCTACGCCATATAGAAGGACGGGAATAATGAGTGAGTTATACGAGTTTTGTTTTTGTTCGTCGAGAGAGGACTTTACTTCTCAATTGCCTACTCAGTCCAGTCTGTCATTGTTGTTGCTGTTAATTCTGGTTCCAAGATAAATCTACAACTTCGACACTGTCAACAGTGACGTGGGAGCCAAGTCGCGAGTTCGACGACGATAGGGAGTCGCCTTGTCTGAAGCCTCGTTTGGTTCCAAACGACTCGAAGAGGTCCTTTCTGATCCTGGCAGAGTTTTTGGTATCGCTCAACGTCAGTTTACACAGCAGTATTAGTTTTGCGGGAATACCAAATTCAGACATCGAGGCATAAAGGCAATTATTTTTCGAGCTGTTAAAAACAACTTTGAAATCGACGAAGTGGTGTGTGTCTATTTTCTTTTCACGGCTCTTTTCCAAGATTTGGGACAAGGTGAATATCTGGTCGGTTATTGATTTTCCAGGCCTAAAGCCACACTTTCGCACACTACGCTCGATAGAACCTTTTATGCGATGTTGAGGAGACTTATCCCACGGTAGTTGTCGCAGATTCTGGGGTCTCCCTTTTTGTGACATAGCTCACTTAAAATCAAATGGTCCGACCACATTCTACAAAGAAGCTGAGGTATGATCCTTATCAAGTTTTCACCGCAGTAATTGAATAGCTCTGTATGCAAACCATCGCTCCGCTGCCGCTTTCTAGTACTTCAGGCGGGTAATTGCTATTCGAACTTCATCATTGTCTGTATACTCTCACTGTTATTTAGCAGGTTGAAAAGGTGTTTCCTCCATAAAAGCGGTAAACTTTAGGCATCAGTCAGTAGATCAACTGTGGGGGTGCTACAAGAGTATGCACTGGTCTTTAAACCTTCCGTTAGTTGCCGCATTTTTTCGTAGAATTTTCGATATTGACCCTTTCGGCCAGTTTGTTAAACTCTTCGTAATCACGCAATTTGGCCTCTCCCTTTTTATGTCTGCATAATACATCTCGCTTCCCACTTCTACTCTCGGTATCTATCCCATCCCGCACGTGTTGTTTCTGATTGTTCGTTGCCAAGTAGGTAGTTCTCTTTTACCGATTTGCTAATGAATGCGTTTTTTTCTGTACAGGGGTGAGTGCCTATATTTTTTCTCTCAATATTTCTTTATTTGGGTTTGGATGCTGTCGGAGCTTAGATGTATATTTCATTCAGCTGTCTTCTACTTCTTTCCTTACAATAGGAATACCAAGATCTCTATGGATATTTTCAATACGCATGTACCATGGCAAACATTTGGAACCTTAACCTCAATTTTAGTTGCACAGATCGTACCCCACAGTTGAATGCCATACATCCAAATCGGTTTAATGACCGCATTGTATAAAAGCACTTTGTTGCCTACGCAAAGTTTCTTCTCCTTTACTGGCGTGGAAACCGCTTACGCGGTTATAGCCGAGATAACAACAGCGGGCCAGTCGTTTCTTCTTTTCGCAAGATGTCGCCAATTGGAGATTCCAAGCAGAGCCAGGCCTTTCTCCACCTGGTCCTTTCAACGGAGTGGAGGTCCTTCCTCTGCTTCCCCCGGCGGATACTGCGCTGAATACTTCCAGAGCTGAAGTCTTTTCGTCCATTCGGACGATATGCCCTAGCCACCGTAGCCGCTGTCTTTTAATTCGCTGAACTATGTCAACGTCGTCGTATATCTCATACAGCTCAGAACTCGCAGAACTTTTCTCTCGAAAACTCTCAACGTCGACTCATCAGATGTTGTCATAGTCCACGCCTCTTCACCATATAGCAGGACGGGAATAATGAGTGACTTATATAGTTTTGTTTTTGTTCGTCGAGAGAGGACTTTACCTCTCAATTGCCTACTTAGTCCGAAGTAGCACCTGTTGGTAAGAGATATCCTGCGTTGGATTTCGAGGCTGACGTTGATGTTGGTGATGATGTTGGTTCCTGAATAGACGAAATTATCTACAACTTCGATGTTAGGACTGCCAACAGTGGCATGGGAGCCTCGTTCACCACCAGACCCATTTGCTTCGCTGCCTTATCCATTCTGGAGAAAGCAGAACTAAAGGCGCGGTTGTTAAGGCCAATTATGTCAATATCAGCAGCATACGCCAGAAGCTGTATACTCATTTAGAAGATTGTACCTTCTCAGTTTAGTTCCGCAGCTCGAATTATTTTCTGCAGAAGAAGGTTGAAGAAGTCACACCAAAGAGAGTCGCCTTGTCTGAAACCTCGTTTGGCATCGATCCTGACGGAGCTTTTCGTGTTGCTCAACGTCAGTTTATACAGCCTTTTCCAGGCCTAAAGCCACACTGAAAAGGTCCAATCAGTTTGTTGACGGTGGGCTTCAATCTTTCGTACACTACGCTCGATAGAACCTTTTAAGCGATGTTGAGGAGACTTATCCCGCGGTAGTTGCCGCAGATTGTGGGGTCTCCCTTTTTGTGACATAGCTTACTTAAAATCAAATGGTCCAACCATATTCTACAAAGAAGCTGAGGTATGATCCTTATCATGTTTTCACCGCAGTATTTGAATAGATCGGTCGGCAAACCATCGCCCCCCTGCCGCTTTCTAGTACTTCCGGCGGGTAATTGCTATTCGAACTTCTTCATGGTTGGGGCAATGAAACGTCTGCACCAAATTAGGGATCAGGTTCACCATCTCCTGGTGGTATACTTTCACTGTTATTTAGCTGTCTGAAGAGGTGTTTCCTCCATAAAAGTGGTAAACTTTAAGCGTCAGTCATTGTGGAGGTGCTACAAAAGTATGCTCTGGTTTTGAAACCTTCTGTTAGAGGCTACGTTTTTTCGTAGAATTTTCGAGCATTACCCATGTCGGCCAGCTTGTCAAGCTCTTTATACTCACGCATTTCGGCTTCTCTATTTTTCTGATTGCAAATGCATTTCGGTCCTCACTCCGACTCTTGGTATCTATCCCATTCCGCACGTGTTATGGTCGATCGTAACGTTGCGAGGTAGGCAGTCTGTTTTATCTCCGCTGCGACACGGCACTCCTCGTCCCACCATCTGTTCTTTTGAATTTTCCGAAAACCAATGGTTTCGGTTGCAGATGTACGTAAGGAGTTTGAAATGCCGTCCCACAGTTCCCTTATACCGAGTTGTTGACGAGTGCTCTCAGAGAGCAGAAATGCAAGTCGAGTAAAAAATCGTTCGGCTGTCTGTTTTGACTGCAGCTTTGCGACGTTGAACCTTGCTTGTGTTTGTTGACGAGCGTTTTTTGCTGCACAGAGGCGGGTGCGAATCTTGGCTGCAACAAGATATTGGTCCGAGTCGATGTTAGAACCTTGGAGCGTACGCATGTCTAGAAGACTGGAGACGTGTCTTCCGTATATAACAACACGGTCGATCTGGTTTGTGGCTTTTCGATCCTGAGACAGCCAGGAATGGAATCTAAATACAGATAGTCGTATTTCGGGCCCCGGCGAAGTCTATCAGCCTCAACCCATTTGTGGATGTTTTTTTTGCTCGTGGAGTCTGAATGAATTTAAATTTGAGGTCCCTCACCAAACTTGCGCTCCTTTATATGGCCACTGTAGTAAATGCCACAAGGACCTACTCGCCTCACTCGTTGTCCCGTCCATCGCATTTCTTGGACGGCGGTGATGTCAGCCATAGTCCTTAATTCGTTCCCATGGTCGTCATCAATAGGGGAGTCTCTCATCCGAAGCAGTTGTTTAGTTTTCATTGGTATTGTTTTTTACGTGGCGAGTCCCAAACACAGCGCACAACCCTGAGAAAGGGATGTTTCGCCTTTTCACTTTAGCTCGCCTTCGAACGGATATTCTAAGGCTACCCAGAGGATACTAAAACCGGAAGTCGTGAGCTGCTTGAGCCATATGTAAAAGAATCGTTTCTGGCCACTCCTAAGTGAATGGCGATCAGAGAACTTTCCTCACTTGCGTGAACTTCTACACATGACTCCATCTTCCAAGTCGTTAAGTTTAGAGTATTTATTTAAAAGCCCATTTAAATTTCGGTTCTTATCTTCATGCAAGTTATTTTACTAGAGATATGTTTTCTTTACATGAGCCGTCTATCTAGGTGAATACCAAGATAAGTTGTTTCGTTTGCTTGGGGTACTAAAATATTGTTCACTTTTACTTCCGGCCACATTGCTCGTCTTACCGAAAATGTAGCTTTTGTTACACTTTTGTTCATTCACATTTATATGTCATGTGGCTAGCCATTCTTCGACAGAACTTAAGTGCTTCGCTAATATACTTGATGCTATTGTGTGTCATTTCTTACGGCTCACTAAAGCTGTGTCATCCACAAAAGTTAAAGTCAATACATTATTAGCTGTTGGAAGATATTATGTATAGAGTTGGGCCTAAAACACTACCCTGTACACCAGCCTTTATTTGTGGTTTATTAGATATAAAATAACATACTATTACCATAAATTGTCTGTTATTCAAATAAGGCTCTAATGTTTTATACAATACTAGAGGTAGAGCCTGAGCTACGTCTAGAAATATTGCTGAACAGTACTCTCTGCTTACTTGTTCTATAGTGCCATATTTCGTACGAACCCCGAATTGGTGGGTTGGTATTATATTATTTTCGTGGAGGAAAGGAGACATCTTTAATAGTAACACTTTTTAAAGTATTTTAGAAAGACGGGGTAGAAAACTGATTGGTCTGTATGAGAACGGCTGTATTTTCCCAGGTTTATCTATTAAGATAATTTCCGACTTTTTCTATAAAATTTAATAGTATCTGAAACTAGGAAATGCATTGAAGAGCAAAGAGCGCATCTCCACATCAATATTAGCATTTTTGGGGTAATGTTATCCTGTCCAGGCGACTTTTTTGGATTAAGTTCTTTTACGAATCTAATAATTTAGCTACGTCGTGTAAGATTGACAGCTTAAAATTGTTCTTTTAACAAATAGGTTGAAATAACTTTTCCTTTTATTCGTAAGATGAGTTTTGGACAATAGCATACCATTTATATTATTTTCATTGAGAAATCTAATAAGCTCCAATTTATGCTGGCTAACACCGTTAGCATTCCGTATATAAATGTTCAATACCCTCATTGTTTTGCTTTAAAAAGTTTGTAACATTTGGTCTTGCGATTTGATTATCTCTTGAATCATATTTTGCATTGTAGAGATAAATTGTGTCATACATTGTATAGGGTTGAAAATCATAGTTTCAATGCTTCCAATTAGTTGGTTTTGAGGCAATTGCCTTAATGCAGTGTTACCTTTCACCACATTTGCAAAGCTCCCTTGGGTAGCTTTGGTTTTAATATTACCCGGTTTTGACACATAGAGAAATATTTATTACTAGCTGACCCGAACTTCGCACCGCCTAATTATTGGAGGCATATTTAGTAAGTCACAAACACACGACACAATACTTTTTTAATTTTATTGAAATTTGCTGCTTTTAGATTTTTAGGAATATTAAAGAATTATAGTATAGATGCACAGCAAAGAGACGTTAACATTTTAAGTGACATTTTACCATAGACAATTTTTTTTGAGTGAATACTGACAAATATTTACACCATTACTATCAAACTACATCTGTCGTTTTTTTTTGACGATGGCCATGGTTAGGAAAAGAAGAAGAACTACATCTGTCATCGAGAAAATAAAGAATTCAAACAACTATAATATAGTTACAGTGAAGCTATATATCCCTCAACTCCTTAAAATCCATTGTCCGTTTTGTAAAAAGCGGATGGAACGGCAGAAAAAAATAATAATTGTCCAGATTGTATTAAATTATTATTAAGATGCGACGAATGCTACAACATAATCGCTGTTACCTTCAGATTTTGTACCAAGTGTGGTAAGAATGTAGAACGAATAATACGCGTGAACAGGGCAAAAGTACAAAAAAATATGTTAAAGCAAAAGCTGCTATCTTAACCAAAACACGTTTCTACAATGCCATCTTCATCATCTGAGGAGACATTCTGTGAATTAAATTTATCGGCCGAAGACATACAGGACATTCAAGTTATTGAAGACAGCCAAAAGCCCAACATCAAGAATGTTCTGGTAGATATTGATGTTATTGAAGACAGCCAGCAGCTCAACATTGATAATGTTCTGATCGAATCAGATTTGTCCGAGTCGCCTAGTACTTCCACCATATTATCATGTCCTGGCGAGCCAAGTGGTTCCCAAGGAGATGGAGCCAAGTTGATGGAAATAAAGAGTTACTAATACACGTTGACATTAAGGATCCAAATGCACATATTATATACATATTAAGTCATTTATTTATATTTATACACTTCATATACAAAAATTTAAAACTTTCTTGAATGTGCTCGTTTCTGGACTGTGAACATGATAAACAAATCTTTGCTTAAATTAAATACAACACAGTTATGATCATATACAGTTAATTAATATAGTGCTTTCTGGTAGACAATATTTTTAGTTTTTTTTTGCGGTGCGTAAATAAATAAGGATGTTGGTTTTCCGACACACGAACACGCAACGTATAATTGTCCATGTGCGAAACAGGGAAACTCTAAGTTTATTCCGCAAACTTGCAACGATTGACCTTGCGATTTATTTATGGTCATCGCAAACGCCAGACGCACGGGAAATTGCAACCTCTTAAAATCAAATGGCAAATCCGTTGGAATCATAGGTATTCGTGGGATTAAGACATACTCTCCTTTGTATTTTCCTTTGATTATTTTAGCTTCGATGATGTTATTCATGAGTTTCTTCACAACCAATCTCGTTCCATTGCAAAGTCGAGGTTGATTAATATTACGCAGCATGATGACAACTGACCCTACTTTTAATTTCAAATTATATGGTGGTAGTCCAGGCAAGTCCAATGAATTTAAAAATTCTGTACGTGTCAACTGATTTGTACGTAAACAACTCTCCTGGAAGGAAATTCTGAATGGTAGCATTGAGATCATCGACATCTTTGTTTTTTGCTGCCAATATTGCTCGTTCACTTAGCCAATCGTGGTTATTATATTGTTGTTTAATGTCCGGAAAACACGCTGAATAAGCTCCTTTTTCGATTCTGTGAAGTGACAGAAATCTGTGGGAAAAGTCTTTAATCCGGTCGAGCTGTCAACTGCGACCTTACCATTGCCAATGTCCAGCAACTGCTTCGAAAACACAGTCTCATTTTGATCTTGTTGCAAAAACACTCGCATGTTAGTAGTTAATTGTAGTGTCTTTACGTGCCGCCACAAATTTTGATGATTTTAGACATGCGTTTATTTCGTCAGCAACAGTCGATCGAGGAATTACTGGAAGAGTCTGACGAAAATCACCTGAAAACAGTATCATAGCTCCACCAAAAATGTTTTGGTTATCACGTAAATCTTTTAACGTCCTATCTAGTGCCTCCAGCGACCTCTTGTGGGCCATTGTGCATTCGTCCCAAATTATTAATTTGCATACTTGGAGAGTCTTCGCCATAGCGCTATTTTTGGCAATGTTGCAAACTGGCGTTTCGTTGATATGCATGTTTAATGGTAATTTTAAGGCTGAATGTGCAGTTCGTCCGTCTTCTAATAAAGTTGCTGCTATTCCAGATGAAGCCAACGCTAGGGCTACCTCATTTTGCGATCGGATCTTTGCTAATAGCAATGAAATTAGGAACGTTTTCCCAGTACCCCCAGTACCCCCAGAATCAAGAAAGTAAATCCCCCTAGACCCACTGTTTACAGCTTGTGTTAAACGATCGTACGCAATCCTTTGTTCTTCGTTCAATTGCGGAACAGTTGTGCTAACTGCTTCGGTCATAGCTTGAGTATCGTACTGGAGTTCTCTTTGCAACTCATGGTTTAATGCATCTTGTATAGCACGATTGGGTGCTGTCAGGCCCAAACACGACAATACTTTATTTGCCATCAACAAACACATATCTTCTATTATGATCAATGTGTCATTGTAAATCTCTGCCGTAATTTCCAATGTAGGATTCAAAGTTTCACAACGCACGCGATGCAACACATCCTCAGACATGTCATCCCTATATTTCATCCACAAATCATTCGGATTTGAGGGGAAACATGTCGATATTATAATCGCAAACAGTGTGCGAATTTGATGCGGCGATGAAGATACCACGGAAACCTTGAGCGTATCATCCCAATGCGAATCGTTTTCAAGCAACCGTAATAATTGACACGACTCACGGTAAGTCGCACACAGATGTCCATCAACTATTCGCAATTGTTGAAAAGATGTCGGACCAGGAACATTCACCAATAACAATCTAAGATAATAACATTCATCGTTATTAGGATGTACTGTATATATACGGCCTATAGCATCTGTGGCAAATACATTTTCATATCCTTCAAGTGGTGTTACTTGTTTACGACGCTGAAAAGACTTTGATGATGCGTTCCATGTGTAGTAGCACGGCATATCAGCATACAGCAAAGTGCGAGCGAATTGATCAGTTGCACAAATTGAGAAGAAACCTGTCAATGTGGTCACAGGTGGACGTGCCGCTCTATCCACAGCGTTGTTTGGCTTGAAATACACTCGTTGTCCATTTTCTAAATGAACTGCCAAATGCAATACAGTGGGATGTCTTTCATGAATTGCAAACGAAAATATGCGCCAAATAGCCTCATTGCTGCTTACATAGCGACCCATCTGATAGTGAGACACTTCATCATTTGTGTTTGTTACTGCGAACATGGCCATGTCGCTACCTTTGTTAACATATTTACATATGTACTTTATGGATTTCACAGAGTTACAAAATTCCACGTTGATGTGAGCTTCAAAAGTTTTGGACAATATGGGCGAGAACGGCACAATCCAACGATTGTCTACATGAAAATCTTGTCCTTTTATCTTGACATCTACAGATCGTCCACCGTCCTCAACTGATCGCCGACGATACAATGGGTAACCATCGATTCCCGAGATGGTTTCAGCAAGCAAGTTTCTCGGGTACCGTTTGGAGCACTTGCCGTCGATCATACAGGGTAAGCTGTTGTTGCAAACTCCGCAAGGTCCATGTATCATGTGTTTAGTTACTATTGTATGCAATTTTGGGTCAACCGTTTCATCAGGAATTTCGGCTGAAATAATGGAATCAATTTCTTCTGGCCTTATTTTGTCAACCAACCAGACTAATATATGAGCATTTGGCAAACCACGCTTTTGCCACTCAACAGAGTACATCCAACAACGTACTTGGCCATACACACGATGCTTTGTAATGAAATTCATTAAAGATTTTAATTTTTGCTTGTAAACTCTGGCTGTGATGTCATGCCTATCAAGTGGTGTTTGGTTGTGTAGCAGTTCTTTTTTTATTTCAATCCATTGTGGGTTACAGGTGAATGTAATAAATAGGTCTGGACGGCCATACTTTCGAACATAAGACATCGCATCTTGAGCGTACTCGTGCATGTGGCGCGGGCTTTCGATGTAAGTGGCCGGTAAAATTGTCATTCTTCCTACATTATTTACATTGCCGTCAGCATTGATTGCATCGCGAAGATAATTGTACTCTTCAGATCGAAGCTGCTGTTGGTTAAGACGGATGTATGTCAATCTTTCAGTCTCAATTTTGACGTACATGTCCACTGCATACTGATGAAAGAGCCGTTGATATATCAAAATGTGATTTACTTCACCTTCACGGATCATGAGTCTGTATGCATAATAATTCATGGCACTGACTTTTTTGTGTGTATCAGCACCTGGAAGTACATATGATAAAAAAAATACATTTATATATTGAACATATAAAATATTTTATTTTGTATAATCTAATTACCTGTTGTTGGATTAACCATTTTGATATTAAAATGGTACCCATCTTTTCCCTGCCAGAAAATTAATGGGTATTGTTAAGCATCATAAGCTCTATGCGTTTCATATACACGTTTCAATTCATTGTTCCGGCGATGAAGTACAATATCTCTTAATTGCAAATTCTCTCCAACAACGACAATAGCCACTTCATCTATTGTCGGTGAATTAAACCTCCTTGCATGCTCTCCAGCAGGTGTTTTGTTGGCTCTTATTACAATATTATGGCTGTCTGATGGCATCCGATCCAGTGCCATTTTGAACATCTTCACTAATTCATTATTCTCGTGAAGAAATGTTTGCAGTTGTTGGACAATGATTCGCTTGACGGTTGGATTATGACCACAACGTGTATCAACTTCCACATCTTGATTGCCCATAAAATAAATTTGTAAAAATTTATGATCTGGGCACTGGCAGCATTGCCCCCAGTAGGTGATGAATTTGTCCTTGTATCTGTAATTGTTTAAGAACTGGTTAAATTAATTGTGATACAAATACAAATTAGAATTTCACTAAAACAATTATGGTATACTACCTTGAAATTAGGCATGAACCCGTCTTGTACTATATGCGTTGCACCAAACGATGTCATTTGGAAGGAACCAATTGAGGCAATTGTACATTGCCACCAGCACAACATATCCTGCAGGTTCACTACTGTACTTTAATGCTTTACAATGTTGACAAGTGATTGACATTTCTCCAATCGTCACAGATTTGTCGGCACTATAATCAAATTCCGGATCGTAGGAAAATGCTCCTCGTTCGAGGTTTACAGGAGCACTGCGTCTGCGGAATCGATTAAATTCGTTATCCCGTGCTCGCTGCTGTTGTGATCGATGTGCACGAACTCGTTCCATTCTCCCCCTATCCACTTGATAGATATTTACTCTTGAACGTAATTCTCCCATACTTGTACGACTGTTATCATTATCAGCATCTCGCTGGTCATTAGTGCGGTTGGAGCGTAAAGTAGCTCGTTGCACATTTACACGACTTCGACGACCTATGTCAGGTCGTTTTCTTTTCCTCGGCATTGTAAGCAGCGAGAAGAAAATCACTTTTAGCAGTATTTCAATATTTCTCCAATTAAATGTTTCTTTTTTTTAACATGAGATGACAAAACCAAGGATGTTAAAGTAGGAGCGCAGCAAAAAGTCTCTAAATGTATGTACAAAACAATGGAACGTTCGGATACACTTATTACAGAGCATCTCGACAGGATAGAATTTATAGAATACTAACTGTTATTGCCATTGCCAAATCTGTATGTGAGCATTTGCTATTATGATATAATCATTTGCGCAAAAGCGTAGGGTTGGTAGGTTCGAGATGATGTAGCGTATGCTTTGAGCTCTTGAAAAATTTATTTTATCATTTGCGAAATGTCGTCGGGTAGGTAGCTGATGTAGGGCACGTTTTGAGCTCTTGAACTCCTTAAATATTTTGTGTGGAACATAAAAAAAGGATAAATATCCTTTTGTTTACAAATGTATTTCTGGGAAAAATAAGAATTTATATTTTTGGACTACTATATAATAATTGTGGCATAACTTTTATATACCAATTAAAATAATAAATTTAAAATGAGAAATGATATTTTGATTTATGCTTGTATAAGTTTATTAAATTTAAGACTTCCCAACCCAATTTGCATAATATTTCTATGAATTAACAATATTATACTAAATATTAAATGTTATTTTGAAAATGTAGTTTATTTTTATAATATAACACAACCGTCTTAACTCGCTCTTCTAATTTTCATATTACCGAAATTAAAATGCCGTCGGCATATGTGGAAATGGAATATGTTGCCTCTTCGAAATTTTCATATAAATGAAAACTGCGCTGTTTAACTGCTGAAGAGACAGCTTCTAGCTTACCATATATGGCAAACTATGTAGTATTCTATATCTAGTAAGCAATGAGCAATGTGGAGTCTGCACAGGCAGAGATGCCCCGTTATTAGAATAAAAGTATTTTTGAGAGTTGGTAACACTGTAAGGTTGGCACCATCAAACATGTCAACACATTAATTATATTTATATATTTTGAAATTTGAAATTGAAATTTAAATACACGATGTTATGAGCAAAGTTGATATTATGTTGTCGATTCAAAAGTCTTGTTTTAATGCGTTCTTCAATTCGAGTGGAACTGAGAGTACAAATACCGTCAAATGTTTGACAGCAAGTAAGTGGTCAACTTTTATATGGGAAAATGGAATTGTCGTTTTACTCTATCTTACTCGTAATTTTTCCTTATTTGCTCACCGTTTAGACCTACCCTGGACTACGACAAACATTTTAAAACCAAAGTCAGCTTAATCGGCCCAGCCGTTCGCGAGTTTTAATCAGACTAACGAACAACAATTCATTTTTATTTATATAGAAGATAGATAGATAGAAGATAGATTTGATTACGACGTGCTTGAATTCCGACAGACAATTTCGTTTTTATATTTTTATATAAAGGTCAACCCCTATAGTTTGCAGTGTGATTTACCCAATTACTACATTTTTTTACTCTCGCAACAAAGTTGCTAAGGAGAGTATTATAGTTTTGTTCACATAACGGTTGTTTGTAAGTCCTAAAACTAAAAGAGTCAGATATAGGGTTATATATACCAAAGTGATCAGGGTGACGAGTAGAGTTGAAATCCGGATGTCTGTCTGTCCGTCCGTCCGCCCGTGCAAGCTGTAACTTAAGTAAAAATTGAGATATCATGATGAAACTTGGTACACGTATTTTTTGGCTCCATAAGAAGGTTAAGTTCTAAGATGGGCAAAATCGGCCCACTGCCACGCCCACAAAATGGCGGAAACCGAAAACCTATAAAGTGTCATAACTAAGCCATAAATAAAGATATTACAGTGAACTTTGGCACAAAGGATCGCATTAGGGAGGGGCATATTTGGTCGCAATTTTTTTGGAAAAGTGGGCGTGGCCCCGCCCCTACTAAGTTTTTTGTACATATCTCGGAAACTACTATAGCTATGTCAACCAAATTCTATAGAGTCGTTTCCTTCAGGCATTTTCATATACAGTTCAAAAATGGAAGAAATCGGATAATAACCTCGCCTACCTCCCATACAAAGGTTATGTTGAAAATCACTAAAAGTGCGTTAACCGACTAACAAAAAACGTCAGAAACACTAAATTTTACGGAAGAAATGGCAGAAGGAAGCTGCACCCAGGCTTTTTTTTTAAATTGAAAATGGGCGTGGCGTCGCCCACTTATGGACCAAAAACCAAATCTCGGTAACTACTCTACCGATTTTAATGAATTTCGGTGAAATCGGTTCACAACCACGCCTTCTTCCAGTATAACGCTCCATCTGATGCCTTCTCTGTATAATATATACATTAGGAACCAATGATGATTTACACAATACGGTATTTGAAAAATATGTAAATGACGGATAATGAAATCTCGATTATCACTTTATTATGTGAGAGTATAAAATGTTCGGTGACACCCGAACTTAGCCCTTCCTTACTTGTTTTTACTTAAGTCCTCTCTTTAAACGTAGATTTTGATGGGGGAGTAAATCACCTCGCATCACACAGACACAGCGTAGAGCATAATACGCTTTCGTGTGTCCATATTCTTGGCAATATGTGCATTGTACTGGAACATTTTTTGTGTGGTTCCTTAACGGTAATTCTGTGATGGAGCAGATATTTTAGGTTGTAAATCGGTTGTATTTAATTTTTCGTAAGTTAATTAGAATTTGGCATCAATTCTGTTATGAACATCGGTTGTGGGACTTTGTTCCAGTTAAAAATATTTACTACTGATTTTATACTAAAACCACATTCTTCCATTGCTACTTTAACATCGTTAGAGTCTATTGAAGACTCTTTTATGATAACTACTAGGCCTTTTGAGCTCTTCAGTTGGTAAGAGTAGTAATTCTGGTTATTACTTTACAAAATGTTTTACAACATCAATTTTTTCAGTGTATGTGTTTAAATGAGTTAATCCTCCCCCTCACACAACCTGTGAAAACTGGCGCACCCTAATACGCCAGCGCAATTCACCATAGCTGTTGACACTTCAACGCAATTCCCCACACCTGTGCTCCTACCCACCAAACAATAAGGATAGACAACAGGAGAGGAGGCCCCTTTCGCATATATGTACATACACTGCGCCGCGTCGACACATTGCTGATATTTACTCCGACAACAAATCCGCCAGATATGAATACAATTCGTTCTCACAATTCGTTCGATACACTGCGTTCATCAGTTTTCGGTTTCGACAACAATCCCGTGCGCTGCAGTTAGCAACGATCAACGCCCCACGATCTAGTAATTGGAACACTAACTTTCGAAATCGGTCAACTTATTTGTAGCTTTAAATTAACATTATATAAAGCAAAAGGCTGTTATAATAAATTACATTGTTACTAAGAACTTAAGTGACACGGATATTTTTATTATATTGTATGTGTGTGATAACCATCTAAACATAGTGAAAGTAAAAATAAAAATATACTTGTTGCAAAATTATACATGGTCCTTCGAGCCTCACAGAGAGGCACTATTGGAGAAACAAACAACATTAAATATACATCTACTAGTTTGGTGGCAAAATAAACAAAAAGAAAAAACCGAATAAACTACATATGTAATTGCAGTGACCCAAGCAGAACAAAAAAAAAACAAAACAAAGTGACAAAAAACAAACCAATTTCGGTAACATTGTGAAGTGATACAAAGTGCAGAAACGACCAAAAACAAAAAAGAAAACCAAAGCTGCGGTACTTACGAAACCAAAGCATATTTAATTTTACAAAAACAAAAAACATTCAAAACTGCACAAGTACAAAAAAATCGGGCGCGAAAACTTAAAGCACATAAACAATAACACAAAAAAAAAAAAAAACGAAACAAACGCGCGCGATTAGTAATACAAAAACAAACATACACAGGAAATCGGACGAGCGAAACTCAAGAACAAACATAAATCGCGCGCAAAATCTAAAATTGCCTAAACAATAAAAAACACACAAAAACAAAACAATCGGGCGTGAACAAAAGATAGCTACAAAATATTAAAAACCAAAAATAGAAGGTGTACCTGAAAGCGGCTACAAACCTTAAGTGGTGAAAGGAAGAGGAACAAAACGCAGACGGCATAAAGGCAACATATGTACATGCATATGCATATACACATACACCTACACAGATCTTGAAGTAACCAAGTGAGCGTATTTAATCCATTTTCCATACTTAATAATATGCATATATGTATACAAAAAGACGGTTTTATATAAAATCCGTTTTAACAGCACAACAAAGCGGTTACAAACAATATTCCATATATGTATCCAAATGTTTATAAACTTAAATTAAAATTTAATGCCTACATATATGATGAGCTTACCTTTGTATATTCAAACACAACTATTTAACAAAAACAAAAGTCAGCCAAAATTCAAGTATTTACTTGCAATATTTTCTAGCAATACCCCTCTTCTGCTTAATAAAGCAGTAAGTAGGATTGCATATAACTAAGTAAGCAAAAGCAAACATTAATAATTATAACATAAACATACCTACATATATGCATATTTACCGAGTGCAGATAAATTACATACATATACCAAATATAATAAAGTTCATACGGGAGCATACCTGCACATTATCCACTTCGCTTTCGCACTCTTTTCACAGTGCGAACATACATACATACATACATATGTATGTATGTATATATATACACTCTATGCCGTCTATCTGCCTGTAATCTTATACCCTACACTGGGTACCAAGTAATTAAAAATTTAAAATTTTAATTAATTTTCAAAAAAAGGGTAATTTTCCGTAAATAACTAAACGGAACGGTAAAATAAAACTCATAGAATACGTTTATTGAAACGAATACAAAAAAAAAAATCAGTTTCACAAAATATGCTTAAGTCTGTGAACACAACCAAAAATTATATATATATATAAATTTTAATACTATACATTCAAACATACGTACGTACATACATATATGTATGTATATTTAAACATACACAAATATTCAAAGTCCACATTGGCAATTATTCGGCAATACCTCTTGTTCTTTGGCAAACAAAAATAAGCAGGATTGTGCACAAAAAGCGAATTGATCTCTCTAACGAGCTCTCAATTACGAACAAAGCATAATCAGAAACGCACAAACAATTCGTGCATACTCATGTAAATAGCGCATTGATCTCTTCAACGAGCTCTCAGTTGCACAAAACATAAGTACAAGTATTAGGGTGTGCCTATATACCGACATATATATATAAAAAAAAAAAAAATACAAAAATGGTTAATAACGAAAAGAACCAATATACGCCTGTAGGAGCTACACGCTCAAAACAGGCTATTAAATTTATTTCAGAAAGTGACAGTTTAACAAGATACTGCACTAGATTTGCTTCTTCAACGATTCACGAAAACTCGGAATCGTTACTAGAAATCAAAATTATAAATCTCAACAATTTTTGGACTCGCCTCCAAGCGGCTCATGACGCCATAGTAGATTCTGACAGTTCAGATCTACCACAAAATTTTAAATCATCGGCTTACGATATTTACGAAAACTGCTTAGACCAATATGAAGAAACGAAAGCTATGATCTCAGATCAATTAAAGCTAATAAGAGCAATTGCACCTACTCTCCACAGTAGAGTAGAGCTGCCACAAATGCAATAATATCAAGAGGCAAGTTCAGGCATCCAACTCGAGGTGCCCGCATGTGACACAGAAACATTCTATGGAGGTTATGAAGAATGGCCGTCCTTCCGGGACATGTTTACAGCCGTTTACATCAACCATCCACAACTATCAAAAGCACAAAAATTGTATCACCTCCGATACAAGACAAAAGGTCAAGCAGGCGTCATAGTAAAACAGTTCGCATTAAATGACGACAATTTCAATTTGGCTTGGGAAGCTCTAAAAGCCAGATATGAAAACGAAAGAACATTGGTCGATAAGCAAGTAACGACACTATTAAACTTGCCTAAAATCAAGAAAGAAACAAGTGAAGAATTTGTAACACTACAATCCACTGTTTCTAATTGTTTGTCGATTCTGTCGACACAAAATATTCCCACAGACAGCTGGGACCCAATTCTGGTAAACATTTGCACCGCCGCATTACCAGAAAAGTCGTTATTTCTATGGGAGCAATCGCTCTCATCACGAAAAAAGTGCCCAACGTGACAACAAATGAAAGATTTTCTCACCACCCAATATGAAATTGCGGAAAGGTTAGAAGAAAATATAATTAATACTAAGAACATTAAACACGACCAAAACCGAAGCTTCAATAGACCCCAAGTCAGTAGCAAAAACAATTTAAACAAACGCTTTCACATAATGCAATCGTTCATATCGGAACAGTAAAAGCAAACGTCATGCGAACTATGTAAAAGAGGGCATAAACTTGAAACTTGCGAGAAGTTTAAAAAATTAAGCATTAACGAAAGGAACAACTTTGTCAGATCAAAAAGACTCTGCACAAACTGCTTGTCCCATACACACAATCTGAAAACTTGCAAAAGCAAATTTAATTGCTTATATTGTCACAAAAGACACAATTCTATGCTTCATTACAGCAGATATTCTATCCCATAGCTACCACCACACCAACTCAAGTTGAGAAAAAATCAAATAAATGCCTTAATTCACAATTAAGGAAATTTCAAAATAGAGGGAAACTTCCCCAAATATCAAACAAAACTAAAGAAGATCAGTATTGTGAGTACTTTTCTACAACCACAACTACTCGATCAAATAATGGCCGGTACGTCGTACGACAACCACTAGAGCCACAATTTTGCAATACCCCACATAAAGGTATAAAAAACAAAGTCAGAGTTACCTCTGACAATCCAAATTGATAAAAGCATATACAACTTTTCAGCCCCGCAGGATGGCGTTCGCCAATAATGAAAAAAAAAATAATCTGAACAGATCCTAGAGCGGTGGCGGGCTACCAAACGCCAAATTAAGGCATACATAAAACCATAAAATATAACACCGTTGCATCAAAAAGTCGACACTGTTCGTAAATTTTCAAAATAAATAAAATCTTAAACAAAATTATGGTTCAACGAGCACCATATGCCCAATGCGATAGTGTGACGCACCTAGACTTACCAAAAGCAAAGGTAGCTCTTATCGCACGTACATAAGCGCTCCTCATAAGGGTAGTTGGTGAGAATCTACTGAACCACTTGAACATCCCACCTAAAAATTATAATTCTAAATGAAGCCGTTCGCAATTACCGGCCACTCTCTCGCAAGATCCCTCTATTGTCACAGTCCTAACTCCAGGGCTAAGGAGTACCCATTCTGGCCATATCGTGGAGTTACTATCCTTCATAAGCCGATCATAAATTAAATATCATAACAAATTACAACAATTGCTAATAACACAGAAAAGCCAAATAATAAATAACCCGCAAAATAAAGTTTCTTCTCTTAAGCATCTATTTGCATTTTAAAATTTATATTCAAATATTTACATGCAATATATTTTAAACCAAAAGCTGTTTTCCACATACACGAATAAATGTGACAATATTACAACGCCATTATTAAATACTTTTGCTGTCAAATCCATGCTACTCCATCAGCAGTACGGCGAAATACGTGCAACAACATATGTTTGGAATACTAGGCAAAATATTCGCCTAGGGGGCCCAGGATGTTTAAATGAGTTAATCCTCCCCCTCACACAACCTGTGAAAACTGGCGCACCCTAATACGCCAGCGCAATTCACCATAGCTGTTGACACTTCAACGCAATTCCCCACACCTGTGCTCCTACCCACCAAACAATAAGGATAGACAACAGGAGAGGAGGCCCCTTTCGCATATACATACACTGCGCCGCGTCGACACATTGCTGATATTTACTCCGACAACAAATCCGCCAGATATCAATACAATTCGTTCTCACAATTCGTTCGATACACTGCGTTCATCAGTTTTCGGGTTCGACAACAATCCCGTGCGCTGCAGTTAGCAACGATCAACGCCCCACGATCTAGTAATTGGAGCACTAACTTTCGAAATCGGTCAACTTATTTGTAGCTTTAAATTAACATTATATAAAGCAAAAGGCTGTTATAATAAATTACATTGTTACTAAGAACTTAAGTGACACGGATATTTTTATTATATTGTATGTGTGTGATAACCATCTAAACATAGTGAAAGTAAAAATAAAAATATACTTGTTGCAAAATTATACAGTATGTTTGAATTTTTGTTTCATCTATGTTACCTTTTTTTAAGGGCACTATGTGAAAATAGTTTTGAGACAAGCGCATTTGAGCTCCGCTCGCGCAAACAGATTATAGGGGGTTTGGCATTCACGACTATAGTAGTACCCTTTGCATCATCGTTAAGCTCTTTGCTCAGGAAGGCAAATCTTTTGCCATTTAGAATTTCTGGCTTTTTTCAATTTGGTGTGCCTGGTGAAATTTTTTGGTATTGCCTGCTGATTTTATTGGACTTGATTTTCTGTGTACGTTTGTATAGCGATAACATCAATATGAACAGATGGTTAAATTTTTGCTTGGTATATTCTCGCCTTGTATTTTGCTTCCTTCGCTGTCCGAATGCTTGCTGGTGCCTGCCGGCTGGTTGCTGTCAGCAAAGCGTCCTTTGCTTCGTTTCAATTTCAGCTGATCGCTGCGATGACTCATCATCGCCGTTACATTTTTAATTGCAAGGAGTTGTTCTTGCTGGCTCGGCAAAGCTGAAGTAGGCATTTAAGAAATGCCTACGGCCTTGCTGGTGGGGTTCGTTTGGTTTTTTGTTTTCTGCAACAAGATAGTGTTCCGAGTCAAAATGAGCACCTCGGAGCGTACACTGGACCGATCTGGTTGGTGGTTTTTCACTCCAGAGACAACCACGCAGCTAGATTAATTTCCCAATGCTAGAATCTAGTACTATAGATAACCATATATCTTCAAACGTTTGTTTTTGGCTATCCAGAGGATACTTAGTTTGAGACCGGAAGTCGTGAGCTGTTTGAGTCATATGTAAAAGAACCGTTTCTCCACTCCCAAGTACAGAGAACTCCATCTTCCATTCCAACATTACAGTGTAAAAATTTATGAAACTTTGCCACTAAATCAATATTACGTTCAGTTTCGGTTTTTAAAGCTTGAAGAGAGCCTGGTTTATTTATTAAAGACCAAGACTTCAAATAACCGTCTCAAGGTGTTAAATAACAACTTTTTAGAGGCCAATCAATGTCACAATTTCTTCAAATAATCGAAACTTCAAACATTTCTCGCAATTCGGTTGTTGCACGGAGCCCCGTCTTGTTGCACCCAGATGGTTGCAAGACAAACTTCCTCACATAAATGCAATCATCCCGTCCTGCAATCGGCGTCTGTTTCCAAAACACCGCGTATATGATTTCCGTTTTTCCACCTGACTTTAAACCGTTCAAGTTGGTCAAATCTAATCGTGTACATACTATGTATGTACTTAATTAAATGGTATTGTTAATAATCTATTATATTTATTCAATGGGTTCAATGCGTGCGAAGAAGGGTTTTCATTTACTACTCCGTAGCAGCAAAATTTCTAGAATTATTGCTATAGCTACCGCTTTCACTTTGACGTGAGCCATAGCAGATCAATGTAAAAGTATGTGCTCTGTTCTGCTCGGAGTTTTGTTACGTAAAAAAACTATAGCTGTAGCAATAGCTAAAAATGAAGTGCTGTGCTCTGCTCAGGCGTAGCGGTAGCAAAAAATTGGGAGCGGCAGTAGAACAGAGCAATCTAAAATTTTAATGTGCTACAGCTCTCGCATGTGTAGCTCACTCATTTGATGTTGTTTTTAATAAAATTTAGCTGACGCGAAGTAAAATATAGCCAAACTAATTTTAATTCTATCGAAACATATTTTAATATAAAGTTTTCTCACCACCTGAAGAAATTTCCCGGGATTAAATTTTAAGGTGTTGTCGTCATGGAAACCACTTAAAAACTCTTGCAAGTTTTGTATGAAATTAGTAGTTTAAGTTGTACAAAAGTAACTTTAAGAGTATATTCAAAACTCATAATTACTTTTTTCAACTTTACTTGTTCTGCATTATAAGCTATTCGAGAGACAAAGATATTTTAATTTCTGCAAAAATTGATTGATTTACTTATGTATGTATATTTTGATATTAATTCATGGGCAAAATTCCGATTTGTTTAGCGCCGCGATCTGCGCCGCGAAAGGGAGTCCTCCTGATTAAAAAATATGCATATATGTACCGCACGCTTGTTTTACGAGATATTCGAATTTAAAGTTCAAAAATTCCAACAAGCTATTTCATTACATTTAACACACTTTACGAGCATTTTTCACTTCAATTTCTTTAAACTGTAAATATTTAAACAAATTCAGATTTTACACTCTTTGCAGGTTTTTTAAGTAAGAAATCTATATTTTTAAAATTACTTTTTACACTCGTAGTAGACATCATTTATGTACTAACGATTATGAGGAAATGGAGCACTGCTATTTAATAATAAGCAAATATGAACAACTCAATAAAATTCCTCTTTTTCGCTAAAATTCCTTTTCCTTTATTGAAACATCTTAAAAAATTAATCTTAAATAAATATATGTAGTCTAAAAAAACTAAAAAACACGCTTTTAAAGCATATCAAACTAAAAAGTGAAAAATAATTCTTTGTATATACTAACAATAATAATAAAGGAAAAATTCCCGTATTCTTGTGAAAATAGCGTGGAATGCTCGATATATGAAAAATATGTCACAAAGCACCCCACGCTTTTCTCACAATAATGCAGGAATTTTTCCTCCATTATTATTGTTAGTTTATACAAAAAATTATTTTTCACTTTTTAGTTTGATATGCTTTAAAAGCGTGTTTTTTAGTTTTTTTAAACTATATTTATTTTTAATTTTTTTAGTTTGATGTGAGAAACCCCAAATTTGTTAAAATATGAACTATGACATGTAGTATTGGTTAAGTAAAACGATAATTAGACAGCATTTAATATCTACTCGTAACCTTTCACTGACTAATTGTTATATTATTTGGGACCAAGTTTTATTGACGACTCTACGACTTATTACTTCTTAATCGAATCATTTCTTCTAAAGTTTCACTGTTGCATGGGATTTTACCTGTCAACTTTGAACAGTCTAGTTCTTCAGTTCGAATTCCGTCCAAAGATCCCCAACGACTAAGTGCTACATAAGCTTGTCCAGCAGCAAACAGTCGAGAGCCCAGGTAAATTACTACATGATCTACTGTACAACCTTGCATCTTATGAACGGTCGACGCCCAACTCAGTATTATTGGCAACATTCGTCTCTCAGCGATTCCATAGCTGTATTTTGCTGGAAATTGTATCGACATTGGCTTAATTACGTGTTCACCATCTGAGCCGAAATTAATACGTACTGACGGGATGTCTTCTGCATATACTTGGTCTCTGCGAAAATTTGGCCAGATAATTTCTGTAACAAACCCCATATTACCATTCACTAAACCTTTTGACACGTCAATATTTGACCTTAACATCATTTTTGCTCCAACGAATATTTTTAATACATTAGGAAGACCTCCTGTTTTATTGATATCATTCGGTATTACAGTATTTAAGTCCTTATTACCTAAATTTCGAGTAGCGTCAATGAGTTGGTCTTGTGTTTTAATCGTATAAATAACAGTCCCTTTATCTTGAAAGCTCTTCAGAACTTTTTCATTATGTATAACAATTTGGTCGTTAGTAGGGTAAATCCTTAAAGCTTTCTCAATCGAGAATTCTTCAGTGGTATCTGTTGACACTTTTTCAAGAAGAACTTCAAGATGCTTCGACGTCAACTTTCCATTGTGTTCAAAGTGTACGGACGTGTTTTTGAATTCGCTCCGTGATTCTAATTTTTGCAATAAGTAAGCAAACAAAAATAATAAATAAAAACAAACAAACAAATAATAAAACAGTGCACACAAACTTTGAATAATAAACATTAACAAATAGTGCACAAAACAAATATATAAAAACAAAAAACAAAACAAAAAAACAAACAATTATGAGTGCTTCGCAGCCTCAACCGCAAAACCGTAGGCATTCCTTAAATGCCTACTTCAGTTTTGTCGAGCCAACAACAGCAACTCCTGGCAAAAACAAATGTAACGGCGATGATGAGTCATCGCATCGATCAGACGAAAGAGAGACTAAGCAAGCGCAGTCAGCAGAAGCAGCAGTAAACAGCAATCGGGCAACAACAAATCCACTGACAGCAGCCACTATGCAGCCAGCAAGCACCCGGACAGCGAAGGAAAATAAAATGCAAGGTGAGAATGTACCAAGCAAAAAAGGGCCATCAGTTCAGACTGGTATTGATCGCTACATTAATGTAAAAAGGAAATTGAGTCCTATTAAAACAGCGGTCAATACCAAAAAATTTCAAGCAAACGCGCCAAACACCAAAAAGCCAGAAATTCTTAATGGCAACAGATTTGCCTTATTAAGCAAAGGGCCTAACGACGAAGCAAAGGGTACCACCACGGTCGTGAATGCCAAACCCCCTCCAATCTATTTGCGTGAGCGTAGCTCAAATGCGCTTGTTTCAAAAATGAGCAATATAATAGGCACAAACAATTTCCACATTGTGCCTTTGAAAAAAGGTAACATAGATGAAACAAAAATTCAAACATACACTGAAAAAAGTTTCATGGAAATTGTAAAATTCCTATCAAATGATAACAAGAATTACTACTCTTACCAACTGAAGAGCTCAAAAGGCCTAGTTGTTGTCATAAAAGGTATAGAGTCTTCGGTAGACTCTAACGATGTTAGAGAAGCACTAGAAGAAGGTGGTTTTAGCATTAAATCAGTAGTAAATATTTTTAACAAGAACAAAGTCCCACAACCAATGTTCAAAATAGAATTGATGCCAGATTCCAACAAATTAAAGAAAAATGAAATACACCCGATTTACAATTTAAAATATCTTCTCCATCGCAGAATCACCGTTGAGGAACCACACAAGAGAAATGGTCCAGTACAATGTACAAACTGCCAAGAGTATGGACACACGAAAGCATATTGCACTCTACGAAGTGTATGTGTAGTATGTGGTGATCTACATCCAACTTCAAAATGTACTCTTAAAAAAGAGGATTTAAATAAAAAATGCAGCAATTGTGGAGGAAATCACACTGCTAACTACAGGGGTTGCCCTGTATACAAAGATTTAAAATCGAAGTTGTCACAGGGCATCCAAGCACGTCGTAACCAAATGATGAATATTCCATCTAATGAAAATATTAAAATCCCCGTCCAAATTTCAAAACCAGTAAATCTTAAGGACAATGCTACACAAGGGAGTTATGCAAACGTGGTGAAAGGCAATACTACACAAATGCAATTGCCCCAAAACCAACCAAATGGAAGCGTTGAAACTATGATTTTAAACCTCACCCAATGTATGACACAATTTATGGCTTCAATGCAAAATATGATTCAAGAGGTAATCAAATCACAAAACCAAATGTTGCAAACTTTTTTAAGTAAAAAATGAGTGTATTGAACATTTGTTTATGGAATGCTAACGGTGTTAACCAACATAAATTGGAACTCATTAGATTTCTGGATGAAAAAAGTATCGATGTAATGCTATTGTCAGAAACTCATCTTACGAACAAAAACAATTTCTTTATACCGGGATTTAGACTCTATGTTACAAACCACCCAGATGGAAAGGCACATGGAGGAACAGCAGTGTTGGTTAGAAAACGGTTAAATCACCACACATCAGAATCTTATGCCACCGCGCAATTACAAGCTACAACAATAACTATTAAAAATCGCTGCGGGGACTTAAATCTGACGGCCATATACTGCCCACCTCGGTTTAAAATTACAGACATCCAATTCAAAGACTTTTTTGGAACACTAGGCCATAGATTTATAGCAGGTGGAGATTACAATGCAAAGCACACGTATTGGGGCTCACGGCTAATTAATCCGAAAGGACGACAGCTGTATCAGACTATTATAAATAGGCACAATAACCTTGACATAATATCTCCTGGTAAGCCGACATATTGGCCTAGTGATCGTAAAAAAATACCAGATTTAATTGATTTTGCTGTAATCAAAAATATAGATAAATCGCTTATAACAGCTGATACAAGTACTGATCTATCTTCTGATCACTCTCCTGTACTAATAAAGTTATGTGAACAACCCATATTCGTTAATCCAAAAGTAGGTTTGACTTCTTATAAAACGAATTGGCTAAAATATAAAAAATACGTGAGTAGCCACATTAATGTTGAGTACAAAATAAATACAGGAAGAGATATTGACGAAAGCATAGAAGAACTCAATGATATAATAACTAAAGCAGCTGTCTTAGCAACACCAAACAAAAACTATAAGCCACTTGGTGCCAGAAAAATTACTAACAGAGAAATAGAAAAGCTTGTAAACGAAAAAAGGCGTGCAAGGCGTGAATGGCAGATAAGTCGCTCCCCTTCCACTCAGCTTCAATTGAAATCAGCTGCACGTAAACTAAAAAAAGCGCTTAAACGTGAGGAAGAATCCAATACCGAAATGTATATAAAGAAGCTGTGTCCAAATTCAAGCAAGCAAAATTCTCTTTGGAAAGCCCAAAAGTCCCTGAAGCCGCCAACTAACTCCAACATGCCTATACGAGACATGGGCGGAAATTGGGCTCGAAGTGACGAGGAAAAGGCTAATTGTTTTGCAAATTACCTAGAAAAGGTATTTCAACCAAATTGCCCAAAGAACAACTTCGAGTTGTCCAGCTTACCCAACACAGTTAACGAGTCACTCGAGTCTTTTAAGACTTCACCTACTGAAATTATTAGAATAATAAAAGAACTTAAACCAAAAAAGTCACCAGGACATGATAATATTACCCCAAAAATGCTAATTGAGTTACCAAATATTGCTGTAGAAGTGCTCTCTTCGCTCTTCAGTGCAATTCTTAATCTCGGATACTATCCTATTTCATGGAAAAAGTCGCAGATTATCTTGATAGATAAACCTGGGAAAGATTTAACACAGCCGTCTTCATACAGACCAATCAGTCTTCTACCCTGTCTTTCTAAAATATTTGAAAAAGTGTTACTATCAAAGATGTCTCCTTTCCTCCACGAAAAAAATATAATACCAACGCACCAATTCGGGTTTCGTGAAAAACATAGCACGATAGAGCAAGTAAATAGAATTACTAACGAAATAAGAAAAGCATTTGAGCAAAGAGAGTACTGTTCAGCTTTATTTCTAGACGTGGCTCAGGCATTTGATAAGGTGTGGCATGAAGGCCTTTTGTATAAAATTAAAAACATTCTACCTTTAGAATTGTATAAAACATTGGAGTCTTATTTAAAAAATAGACAATTTATGGTAAAAGTGGGAGATTTCATATCTGACGAACGACAGATAAGGGCTGGTGTACCCCAGGGCTGTGTTTTAGGCCCAACTCTATACATCACTACCTGTTGTGAGATTCGTGGAAGCGAATCACGCCACTTATAATTATTAAAGTTAGAATTAAGCATAAATACTGTAATTCGGTTAAGCTAACTTCAGTTTGTAAAACTCAATAAAGATACGCGGTAGCGCTGCCCGAATGCAGCTCCGTGAAAAATTATATTTTTTTGGTTTTCAATTAACCAAAAGATTAACTGGCGCCCGAGCTAAAAAGCTATAAATAATAGAGGAATAAAGGCCCCCTAGTAGCGTAAAGCAAACGGGAAGCAATAGTTGCTAGCCAACTCTATTCGCGAGTGTTTAAATAAGTGAAAAACAAAAGACACACAAAGTGTTATCTGTTAATTAAGCAATCTATTACAAGGTGCATAAAAACGCGGAGACATTATTAATAAAATTTAAAGCAAAACTAAAAACCATACGTGTAACAAATACCAAACAACTGAAGAAAAGCGTGCACAAGTGAAAGAACGAACAAAGCAATAATACAAACCTAATGATGTGTGAGAGCTAAAAAATATCGAAAGACCGCTTAAGAAACTAAATCTGCAAAGAGTTAAAAAAAAAAAAACTTAGAATTACAAATTGAAGAGTGTGGTGACTTGCAACTCGCTAAGCGTAAAATACACGCAAGTTCAGGGATACAAATTATTTCATCTTTAATAAAAAATAATAATAAAAAAAAAAATTTTATTAACAGACTACAAAAACAATACAAAACACAAATTAATAAAATACAATAAAAATAAAAATCGACCAATTAATCACGGCTGAAAAAGGCAGTAAGCGGTGTGCGTGAATTAAATATTGATGAAAATATACGTGTGTGCGTGCAACGAAATACGCCAAAGTGTAAATTAAATTTATTGCAACAAAATTTCGTGGAAGCAAAAATCAACGCATATTGAAGGCAAGGGAAAAAATCAAGGCAGATATTTAACAAGCGAATTGCAGTTCGGCAAGTGAAGATATCCGGCACAGCAGCTAATAGGAATAATACTATCGGTGGTAGCAGCGACAACAGAATCTTCAACAATCCTGTAAGTGGAAGCAGCCTATAATAACTATTTAGATATTATATTAAGAATATCAATATATCATTATATTACTAAGAATATTAAAAGTACACAAATGGCGAACCCCAATAATTTAATCCGCCCTCCAATCCTTCCCCCCAATTCGTCACCTAATACCCCTCAGACATCCCAAAATACACAATTGAGTATGGACGACCTGTCCAGGCTCATAGCTAGTATAGCTTCAGATATAGTGGAGACACAGTGATTAAAAGTGGAAATCTGGAATAAAATAAGGAAAATTTTTGTTAGGAAGTCATAAAAAGAAAACCCAATTAGTTTAATTCAGGGGGAAGGTTTGTAAAGGAAATTTAAGGATACCAAGAAGAGTTCCCTTTTTGTACACATAATAACGGGCTTGTACAGACAATAATAAATAACAAAATGACGGACGCTTTACCAATTGACTTGGACTATAACGAAGTAGACAGAGTAGTTAGAAATCTAGAAAGATTTGTAGAAGTCAATAGGACTAACAATAAAGAAAGGGATTTAAATGAAGATAAGCTTAAAATTAAATGCATGGAGGAAGTTTTTCGATATATAGGAAAAGATAAGAAGGCCACACTTGAGGATTACTATAATCAGGAGACAATTGTGTCTGAGACTATAGAGATGATACAAGTATCAAAAAAGAAAAAAAATATATTTTAAAGAAAATGAAACAAAATCAAGTAAGTCTGAGGTCGAGACCCAGACACAGAGATCATTAGAAGATGGTATAATCCGACCATCGAGGTCTCCATATGACTCTCCGGCATGGATGGTCCCGAAAAAGGCGGACTCTGCTGGAAATAAGCCATATAGGGTAGTCATAGACTATCGAAAGCTCAATAAAGCTAACAATTGCGGATAGATGTCCTATTCCCGAAATTAATGATTATCATGACTATCATAATTAGGACAGAAAAAATATTTTTCTGTAATCGACCTAATAAGTGGTTTCACCAGATTCCACTACAAAAATCTGATATAGAAAAAACTGTTTTCTCTATCAACAATGGGAAGTACGAATTTACTCGACTACCATTTGGCCTAAAAAATGCGCCTTCTATTTTTCAACGCGCATTAGATGATATATTAAGAGAACACATAGGGAAATGTTGCTACGTGTATATCGACGATATAATTATTTTTAGCAAAACAGAGGAGGAACACTTCAAACATATATATAAGGTGTTTGAAACATTAGAAAACGCTAATATGAAAGTGCAGTTAGGAAAATGTAATTTTTTCAAAAAAGAAGTAGAATTCTTAGGATATGTAATCACACCGGTTGGCATAAGAACCAACCCAAAAAAAGTTGAAGCCATTTCAAACTTTCCACCACCACAAAATTTAAAACAGCTTCGCAGCTTCCTCGGCATGTCAGGGTACTACCGGCGTTTTATTAGAGATTACGCTAAACTTGCAAAACCCCTAACATCTCTTTTAAGAGGGGAAGACGGTCGTACGTCAAAGAATAAATCTACTCACATAAAAATAAATTTGAATAAGGAAGCGATAGAAGCTTTCAGGAAAATAAAAAATTCCCTCACCTCCGAGGATATCATCCTCACGTATCCGGATTACAGCAAAGAATTTGAGCTGACCACGGATGCGTCCAACTTCGCCATAGGCGCAGTATTGTCTCAGTCAGATAGACCAATAGCATTTTTATCTAGGACATTAAGCAAAGCGGAAGAGCATTATGCCGCAAACGAAAAAGAAATGTTAGCCATCATTTGGGCATTAAATTCATTTCGTAATTATCTGTATGGATCGGCCAGAGTAAAAATATTCACCGATCACCAATCATTAACTTATGCGTTAAGCAACAAGAATGTTAATAGCAAAATGAAACGCTGGAAAGCAATACTAGAGGAATACAGTTATGAAATGCACTATAAACCAGGTAGAACAAACGTCGTGGCCGACGCACTGTCAAGAATTCCACACCAAGAATCAGATTTGCATACGCTATCAATAGCGACAAATTCGGATGACAGCTCATCCCACAATTTAATATACTGCATAGAAGCACCAATTAACGCGTTTAAAAACCAAATATTTTTAAATAAGGATGTAACATCGACATATCAATTTAAAATCATATTTCCTACCTACCATCGTCATATAGTAACCGAACCTGATTACTGCGAACAAAATTTGATTTCTATTTTAAAAAGATATTTAAATCCGTCCGTAATAAACTGCATCAAAACGGAGGAGCACATTATGGGCAAGATTCAAGAAATTTACCCCTTACATTTTGACAAATATAAAATTAGGTTTTCGCAGTTCCAAGTGGAAGACATAACAAACGAAGAAGAGCAAGAAAATATTATTATAAAAGAACATAAGAGAGCGCATAGAAATTGCAGGGAGAATAAGATACAAATTTTAGAAAAATTCTATTTTCCAAGTATGGCGAATAAAATAAACAAGATAATAAAAAAATGCGTCACTTGTAAGGAGAACAAGTACGATCGCCACCCATTAAAGCCGCAATTACAAGCCACACCCATACCTAATTACCCTGGACAGATAATCCACGTAGATATACTATTGATAGGCAAAAATCTAGTTCTGACAGCAATGGACAAATTTTCAAAATACGCCATCGCAAAACCCATTAAATCAAAGGCAACAGAGGATATCAGACAACCTTTAAGAGACATTCTTTTCTTTCTCGTACCGAAAACATTAGTAATAGATAATGAAAGATCATTTAACTCAGAGTCCATTAACTTTATGATAGAGAACGAATTCGGCACCGAAATATATCGCACCCCCCCTTACACAAGCTGCTCGAACGGTCAGGTTGAGCGCCTTCCATTCTACTCTACAGGAGATTATGCGTTGTCTGCAAACAGAGAAAACCCACCGATCATTCCAAGAACTTTTGGAACAATCAATCAAAGAATATAACTACACTATCCATTCAACAACGGGAAAGAAACCAATTGAAATCTTCTTCGGAAGACGGGTCAGTAGCGACCACAGGCTAATAGAAGAGGAAAGAGAAGAAACGAAGAAAAGGCTTCAGGAAAAGCAATTAGCAGATCTTTCTTACCACAATAAAAACCGAACGCCCCCCAAACAATATTTTGAAGGAGATGAAATTTTTGTTAAGATAAATAAGAGATTAGGAACCAAGTTATCACCTAGATTTAGGAAGGAAATTGTCGCGCAGAATTATAATACCACGGTTAAAACTAAAACAGGCAGGATTGTTCACAAAAACAACATAAAACAATGTTAAGAAAAAAATTTACTTGCAAGTGGAAAAACCTCGAAACGGAGAACCTACAAATTTACCTCATACCTCAATATTCCAACAGCATCCCATCCCAAATCAAAATTGAACCCCTTCCCAATATAAACAATAAATCATTAGTTTTAGACAAACACGATGTACTAGTAGATGAAGATAATAATATGTACAATGTAGAAATTAAGGATAATTTGGAGAAAAATTTAATTAAAGAGAAGGATCAATGTTTAGCAAATATACTAAAATTTGAAGAAGCAGACTGTAAGCTCAGAATTTGTAATGAGCAATCTGTAAACGAAGTGCTACCAGGCATACTAATATTTAAAAATTTCCAATCAAAAATTATACAAAATTGTAATAAACAAAATTTAAAACAAAGAGGAACTTTTTTAATAAAATTTAAAAATTGTGAAATAAATGTATTTAACAGATCATATACTAATATAAGGAAGGAAGTATATGAATCCTTCGTATTACCAAATGTTATAACTAAAATTAAAGAAAATACAAATTTTACTAATAAAGAATTAAGACTGGAAACATTGTATGTGAAGCAACTCCAGCATGAAAACAATATTGAATTTTTGATAAATAAAAGCGACAGTTCCTCAATAATTAGCTTAAGTTCTGATATAATAATAATTGTAATAATTATAATCGTTATAGCATTTTTATATAAAAATCGTCAAAAAGTATATTTGTCACCTGAATCTAGTGCAGAGGACGTACTAAACATGCGGAAAGGTCCTTTTTTGCAAATAACAACGGCACACCCTACGATCAACACCGATTGGGGACAATCGATTTAAGAGGGGAAGAGTTAACACAACACTTCTTACTCAAGTATCGACTTACAACTTCCGGCACGTGTGACCGAAATGCACCAGAAAGTGCATGGTCAGCGTCAGCACTACCTGTTGTGCAGCATAAGATTCGTGGAAGCGAATCACGCCACTTATAATTATTAAAGTTAGAATTAAGCATAAATACTGTAATTCGGTTAAGCTAACTTCAGTTTGTAAAACTCAATAAAGATACGCGGTAGCGCTGCCCGAATGCAGCTCCGTGAAAAATTATATTTTTTTGGTTTTCAATTAACCAAAAGATTAACTTATATACTGCAGACCTTCCTACAGCTAATAATATATTGACCTCAACTTTTGCGGATGACACAGCTTTAGTGAGCCGTAATAAATGCCACATAATAGCATCAAGAATATTAGCCGAGCACTTAAGGTCTGTCGAAGAATGGCTAGCCAACTGGCGTATAAATGTGAATGAACAAAAATGCAAGCACTACGTTTTCACTAAGACCTAAAATGTGTCCGGCAGTAAAAATAAACAATATTTTAGTATCCCAAGCCAACGAAGTAACTTATCTTAGTATTCATCTAGATAGAAGACTTACATGGAGAAAACACATAACTAGTAAAATAACTTGCATGAAGATACTCCAAACTTAGCCTAGACAACAAAGTGCTTTTATATAATGCGGTCATAAAGCCGATTTGGATGTATGGCATTCAACTGTGGGGTACGACCTGTGCAACTAATATTGATATAATACAAAGGTTCCAATCAAAAATGCTTAGAACAATCACGTGTTCACCATGCTACATGCGTAATGAAAATATCCATAAAGACCTAGGTATTTCTATGGTAAAGAAAGAAGTAGAAGACAGCAGAATTAAATATATATCTAAACTCCGAGATCACCCAAACCCTTTGGCTAATGCTTTGGTACATTCCTGCGATCAAACACGGCTTAAATGAAGAGATATGCCTGCGTACTAAGGAGCAACGTATCACCAAAACAGCTCAAACACTTGATTGAGCTTGTGTAGTTTTTAAATAGATTTAAGATTTTATAACTTATTGTTAGGCTTTTAAAATAAATAGCAGATTCAATAAATAATAAGATATTGTAAAAAAAAAAAAATCAACTGTGCTATTGCTCATTTTGCATAACTCATCGGTTTGGCTTTCGTATATTTGGGAATCGATATTATTTTTTCTCGTTTTCGTAACCGATTCCAAATATATTTGTTGCCAACCTTTATTGCTATTGGTTTGCTTTCGTATATTTCGTATTTCGATATGTACATATTTTTTCGTTTTCGTTATCGATTCTTAATATATCTGTTGCCAACCTTTGTAGTCTTTTTTTCGGAAATTTAATTTAAACAAGCAAAATGAGCAAGCCAAAGCCAACTATCGCCAACCTCTCTCCAAGTAAGGAGTTGATCGACTTAAAGTCATTAAAACGTCAAAGGACGGTGGCGAAAAATAGTATTTTGCGAATAAAGACGGGCCTTTTAGAAAAAACCATGTCGTTAGATATAATTGAATTGGAATGTCGGCTCGACATATTAAATTCACATAGTGAAAAGCTAATGAAATGCCAATCTAAAATTGAAGAGATTGATGAAGACGACATGGCCCGAGGGGAGTTAGAGGATATCATTGTTGAAACGAAATCAATAATTAAAAATATTTTAGCCAAAAATAGAACGTCAATTGCCGAAACATCTTTCGTAGCTTCTCACAGCTCAAGGCTCCCTAAAATGAATTTGCCGAAATTCAAAGGAAGAATATTCAGAATTTAAAAACTGTATGAGTTTGTTTGAGAGCTTGGTTCATAATGATCCAAATATCCCAGGTATAGAAAAATTCAACCATTTGGTAAATTGTCTATCTGGAGAGGCTCTGGGAACAGTTAAAGCGTTTCAGATGTGGGATGAAAATTATCCGAAAGCGTTGGAAAGTCTCAAAAAAGTTTATGATAATAAATGTTTAATATTTTTCAATACAATATCTAAACTTTTTGAGCTGCCAACCATTCTAAAGCCATCCGCGCCTTCATTGCGATCAATGATTGATGAAGTGTCTGCTGTTTATGACCCTTTGCTATCTCTGGGCGATGAGAAGCAAATCCCAAACGCCATTATAATACATATAGTTATGACAAAGGTTGACTCCTCCACCCGATCCAAGTGGGAAGAGCAACTTGACTACGATCACTTACCATTGTGGAAGGATTGCAAAGCAACTTTAAATAGAAGGTTTCAGCAGTTAGCAGCGGAAGGAGCATCTTGTTCGAGGACGAAATCCGGAGCCACAACCAGCATAAGTTACATGAAGCAGCTACACATGGACAGGACAAAATCAGCTTTAGTTGCTGCGGATGCAAAGCTGCCAACTTGTCAAAAATGCAAGTCAAAGGAACATCCTTTAACTGCCTGCCCCACTTTCAAGGCGCTTCCGGTACAACAGAGGTTCGAGTTTGTGAAATCGGTGCCCTTATGCATAAATTGCTTGCGTAAGGGGCATACTGTATCCAAGTGCAGAGCGGATCGATGTCGTGTATGCAATCGATTTGTTATAATTAAATATATTAACGCTAACACTGTGTAAATAAAATATATTTAATTTAAAAAAATAATTAACATAAAAAAAAGATTTATGTGTTAAAGAAAAACATTATTAATATCTATACTAATATTATAAAGCTGAAGAGTTTGTTTGTTTGAACGCGCTAATCTCCAAAACTGGTTCGAATTGAATAATTCTTTTTGTGTTGGATAGTGCATTTATCGAGGAAGGCTATATAGCATCACGCTGCGACCAATAGGAGCGAAGAAACAGTGGTAAATGTGTAAAAAAACGGGGGAAATTATTTATCATCCGTTCCTTCCGCTGCGAAAGCGGTTCAAAATACACAAAAGTTATGCATGAAAGAATTATTTCTCTTTTAATGATCTAAAAAAAAGTCTGTGAGTAGCGTTTTTGTGATAACTAATTTGGTCGAAATTATTTGTTAGAGTTGTATTAACATAATAATATTAATCTTTATCCAAATAAATGTGTTGTTCGGTAATTCTTTTGACATAATATTTAGTTTACGTAAATACCAAGTCCATGTAAAAATAATTACGTTCTTGATTATTAATCTTACACTTCCTTTTTTTACCTTCTTTTTATTCATTTTCTACGCTCTTTCTTTGTCACTATAATGCCTAGAAAAAGAACTCAGTTTTCTAGGCAGACTGCTACTGCAAAGCGGCTGCGAGTTTTGCGCAGCAATGAAACTGAGGATGAGAATATGCATAGGTTGGGTACTCAACGAGCAATCATGAACAAAACCGTGCTAGGGAATCGAGCGTTGAACGTTCGCAGCGTCTAGCCTCACTAAATTTCCGAACTTTGGCGAACCGACAACGGGAATCAAGCGTTGAACGATCTCAACGTTGGGCCTCACAGAATTCCCGAACTTTGATTTTAAAATTATCGACAAATATGAGAGCCCATTTGTCCCAAGTGGCCTTCCTGCACATTCCCTTAAGCTTTTTATAGGCGCCCCAATAATTTTACTTAGAAATCTGAAACCACCGCAGGGGCAAACATTTAAACACGTGGGGATCGATTTACGCCAAGACTGCTTTCACATGGCCAATTATATGTCGCGTTGTCAAGATCAGGTTGCGGAGAAAATCAATATGTTCTTCTGCCACCAGAAAATAAAACAAAAAATATAATTTACGCAGAAGTTCTTTGATAACAGAAATTTACGCGGACGAAGATAAAGACGAAGCCCAAAATCAGTATTTCACGCGGACGAAGTCGACGGCACAGCTAGTCTGAGATTAAAGAATAATTAAATTGAATTCGTAATATCTAAAAGAACAAGAAAAAACGTTAACTTCGGCTGCACCGAAGCTAATATACATTAGAAGCTAATATAAATTCGGTGATTACATTGTTGCTAGGAAAAAAAAAACAATTCCAAATTTCGTGAAGATACATTGTCAAATGTGAAAGTTTTCCATACAAGAACTTGATTCCGATCGTTCAGTTTGTATGGTAGCTAAATGCTATAGTTAACCATTCTGAACAATTTCTTCGGAGATTACATTGTTCTCTTAGAAAATAATCTATACCAAATTTGGTGAAGACACATTGTCAAATGTGAAAGTTTTCCTTACAAGAACTTGATTCCGATCGTTCAGTTTGTATGGCAGCTATATGTTATAGTGGTCCAATATCGACCGTTCCGACAAATGAGCAGCTTCTTGAAGAGAAAATGACGTTCGCAAAATTTCAAAAGGATATCTTAAAAACTGAGGGACTAGTTCGTATATATACAGACGGACGGACGGACGGACGGACAGACAGACAGACGGACATGGTTAAATCGACTCAGCTCAACATACTGATCATTTATATATATACTTTATAGGGTCTCCGACGCTTCTTTCTGGGTGTTACAAACATCGTGACAAACTTAATATACCCTGTTCAGGGTATAAAAAGAAAGATGAATTATATAAAATGATAATAATATCTAAAAAAGATTAATGTTATCTGATCAATTAATATATAAAACAAAGATTTGTTTTTACATATTAAATACATTGTGCAGGCCGCCTTAAACGCATAAAATACATATGTACATACATACATAAGTATGTATTTATATTCGCGTATATAGTGGTCCAATAGGACTGCGCAGGCCAATTTGAAACAACACAAACTTATTTCCACATACTTACATTCTTAACAATTTTTATTTGCTCCTGCTGCTATTTCTAATTCTGTTTTCCTGATTTACAATGCTATAAAAACAAATGAAGTAATTATTTGCAAATTATTTAAAAAAAATCACATAAAATTCATTTACTTACCTTCTTGTTGTACGAGCGCGAATGACATGTGTCTTTCAATCGTTTTTTTATTACCCTTTTGGGATTTTCTTTTGGCACTATTGACAATTATGTTTTCTCATTCGCACTCATTCAAATAAATTAAGAAATGAGACAACTTTTTTTCATCACATCTAGGTAAACGAAAAAATAACCCGAACATGTGCGTTGGTGTTAGTGCATAGAGAAAAAATGTGTAAATGTATTGAAATATTTGAAAAAAGTGGTTAGCCGCAGGGTATATTGATATGTACATTTGAATCAGAAATGTCACTAATACTCGCTTGAGAGAACAGAAAAGACGGTTCAATGTTAAGCAAAATTTTAAAAATAAATTCTACTTTACTTTTGCCTTTATTGATACTGCATTGTCTTCAATCAATAAAAGATACGATTGGTTGAGGCAAGTTATTAAAACGTTTGAAATTTATTTAATATTTATCAGTTTCAAACTTTTACATACACTGTCATTTTTGTACATTGTAAAAATATAGAAATATAATTAATTCACCAGATTTATGCACCGAGTACAAGCTGTTAGCAAAAAAATTGCTGATAAAGGTTTTCCACTGGACATTGAAATTATATTTGTTCAAACGAATAAAGATAGTAATACCATTCTAAATTATATTTGTTCAAACGAATAAAGATAGTAATACCATTCTAAATTTATTTGCGGTAAAGTGTAAAGAAGTGTTGTTAATTAAAAACAAGTAAGAAAGGACTAAGTTCGGGTTCAACCGAACATTTTATACTCTTGCAACTTGCAAGAATCAATGCCAATACTTTAATACTTTAAGGTGTAAAACGTTAACCAGAGGATCGAAATCCAAGCAATTTTATACAGTGACGAGCAATACTGTAACTCGTTAAAGGCGCTTTGATATTTCAATTAAGTCCACCAATTCCACCAATTAGAACTGTAACTTAATTTTTTTCTTTTGAAATGTTGTGTGTAGACATCATATTTTTCCTGTACTGTAAAAGTACCAAGATCAAACAACAACAAACTAGGGTGCACAGCGAAAATTAAGAATAACTCAAATGTTCCAGTTATGCTCGCGCGAGTTACATCTCAGGTTACGTCTGACGGCATGCAGTTGTGCATCACATCGCATGATCAGCCAGTACGTGACCAAAACAGCACACTCAGCATATTTTGAGTCTGTTGGAATGTGCGGTACACCCACACATTCGGGCAGACTCGAGTTGCTGATCTGATGGCAGAGTCAGACTGATGCTTACTACCGAACAGTAAACAACGTTTTTTAATCGATAACTGGCGCAGTCGAACGGAACGGTTCCATATTCTCTCTCAGCTCCGCTCAGCTAGCAAAGAAAAGCTAAATAAAAGCTAAATAAAAGCTAAATAAATTATTATTAAACAAAAGTACTGTTATTAAAAGAAAAGTGGCAAAGATACAGCTAATCATATAAATCCCAAAGCAGAACAAAATAATACATTTGAGTTGGAAAATTATAGCAAAAGCAAAAACAAAATTCAAAAAGTGAAAGAATTTGTGAAAAGTGCAAAACAAAAATTATTTTGAGAAAAAATAAAGAAAACTGTTGAAAAACCTAAAAGTGAGCTCTAAAATATTCCATTGGATTACTGCATTTGGATTACCTTTAATACAAAAACAACTGCAGCAACAACGGAGACAGCAGCAGAAGCTATAGTGCAGAAAAGTATTAAATATGCTACAACAGATAAAGAATATGTCAAGTCAGCACAACGTCTCCAGACAAGTGGTGGAGCTGACCGAAAACGAAGGCGGCGACGAAAACCACGAGAAGGATGGTGAACGAAATTCAAGCTATTGACAGCGGCAAAGGGAAAGTGAAATATTTATGATCAACAGGGAGAAGAGAAGTTTCCAACAACAATAACAATAACAAAAGCAACAACAACGACACCAGTAACAACAGCAACAACAAAACAACAACAGCAGCACCACAAGGTAAAATAATATTCAACTAATAATTTAGTAATTTAAGTAGTAGCTTTATTTGAAGCTATTACTTTCTTTGTAAAAAAAAAACAAAAAGTCAACGCAGAAATTATACTCACTAAATGTTTCAATCAATTCAAAACCAATACCGTTAGAAAAAGAAACGAACAAACGAGAAAAGAAACAAGCCAACAGAGTTGCAATTGTTTTATAATTTTTGTTGCAAAAAAAAAATCAAAAAAAAAATAATAATAACAATAATAAAAATAAAAAATATGGCAGAGCAAATAGAAATGCTAACTCGATGCTTAGCATCGTTAACACAGATAGCTGCACAAAATGCAGCAATAACTCAACTTACAATTAGGCAAAGAGTCGAAAGAAACTTAAGATATGTATCTCCCTTTGAAGGAATTGTAATAATATTAACATTTTTTGAGAAAAAATTCTATGCTTTGGTCGACTCAGGTTCAACCATAAGTATAATGAAAAAATCTAGTTATATGATTTGTTAATAGGAAATGATTTCCTTCTTAAAAAACGTTAAAACCATTGATATCGAAAAAATGACAATAATTTTGAAAAATGGTGTGAATCTTCCATTCTATATGAAAACTATGCAAGAGCAAGTTTATTCATTAGATATAAGTGAAGTAAAGAACATCAACCTTGATCATTTAAAATCAAATGAGAAAAAGGAAATCGAACAAGTAAGGAAGGGCTAAGTTATATCTTTATATTGGAAGAAGGCGTGGTTGTGAACCGATTTCACCCATATTTCGTACATGTCATCAGGATGTTAAGAAAATATTATGTACCGAATTTCATTGAAATCGGTCTAGTAGTTCCTGAGATATGTATACTGTATATGGAAATGCCTGAAGAAAACGACTCTGTAGAGTTTGGTTGACATAGCTATAGTAGTTTCCGAGATATGTACAAAAAACTTAGTAGGGGGCGGGGCCACGCCCACTTTTCCAAAAAAATTACGTCCAAATATGCCTCTCCCTAATGCGATCCTTTGTGCCAAATTTCAATTTAATATCTTTATTTATGGCTTAGTTATGACACTTTATATGTTTACGGTTTTCGCCATTTTGTGGGCGTGGCAGTGTGCCGATTTTGCCCATCTTCAAACTTAACCTTCTTATGGAACCAAGGAATACGTGTACCAAGTTTCATCATGATATCTCAATTTTTACTCAAGTTACAGCTTGCACGGACGGACGGACAGACGGACGGACAGACAGACATCCGGATTTCGACTCTACTCGTCGCCCTGATCACTTTGGTATATATAACCCTATATCTGACTCTTTTAGTTTTAGGACTTACAAACAACCGTTATGTGAACAAAACTATAATACTCTCGTTAGCAACATTGTTGCGAGAGTATAAAAATTAGTAAAGCATTTCAATAAACTTATCTAATTAGAAAAAGTCACAGTAGATATAGCTCGCCTCTTCTAATAATACTGAAAAAGATAGATAATTCAGGAATACAAAAATTCAGGCTAGTGGTTGATTATAGGAGGTTAAACCAATTGACTGCAGACGATAAGTATCCTCTACCGAATATCGAAGGAATCTTAGATAAATTGGGCAAATCATAGTACTTTAGCACCATAGATCTAGCAAAAGGTTACCATCAGATTTTAATGGCAGAAAGGAACATCCAGAAAACGGGTTCAAAAATGCCCTAGCTACTTTTCAAAGATTTATGAATGATGAAGCAGAACAATTAATAAAATATTTAAATGCCGAAAATGTAGAAGTCCATCATACAAAACCAAATAGCCATACAGGAAATGCAGACATTGAGAGGCTACACTCAACCTTGTTAGAAAAACTAACAAGAATTGAGGATCCAAGTCTCTCAACAGAAATGAGGATACAGATCGTTATAGGTAACTACTATAATGATGGCTATCACTCAACCATAAAATGTACACCCAATAACGCAAGAAATAGTATTGACCCAACCATTTTAAAAAATACAATAGACCAGAAGAAACAACTCACCATACACAATAGAAATAGGTACAGAGAAGACTATATAGAACTGAGATCGACCGGACCGATAAAAAATTACAAAAGAGTACGGCATAAAGATCAACCGTATTACCGAATTAATCCACTACAGAACGTTCATCCGACTAATATAAAATACCAATGAAATTGGCAAATATTGAAAACCCAAACGAGAGGAATGAAGATACATTTAGCTTAAGGGCATTTAATGGGGATAATACGAGTAACACATAAAAAAAAACGGTATAAACATGAAGTTCAAAATAATATAGCCGCCGCTAAAAACAATTTAATACATCCGGGGATGTTACCTAAAGAAGAAATAGATAACTTTGACATAGATTTTTATAAACTGAAACTGGTCAAGGTAGAAATAGTAGCTTTCAAAAATGAAGCACTTGTGTTCGCCATTCAAAAACCAAAAGGTTTTTTTTTAAAGTATATGTAAAATTAATTATGCCTCTACCAAACAAACGAAAATTGCAAATAGTTCATGAGGATGAAAAAATTGTAACAATAAATAAAAAACATTATAAATATGAAGATAATACGTTATTAAGAAAACTAAAATTAAGTAGGAATTGTATTTTTTTTAACGCTTGTGAATTTAAATATAACAATACTACAATAATACAAGAAATAAGCGATGATACTTTAATCATCAAGAATGCAAAAAAAATTTGAAACTTATACAAAATTGTGATGGCAGAGATTTTGTACTGCAAAATAACTATATATTAAATTTTGAGAAATGTGAAATTAAAATTAATGAAGAAAAATTTAGTAACAACAAGACTAAATTTGTTGATAGACTGATACATCCTGTAAAAATTTTAAACCAAAGCTATGAGTCAAAAATAAAATTTGAAGATATTGTAACAAATCATTTCAAGACCATTAAAGAAATAGAGGAACTAAAATATCATAAAAACGTATCCTATGGCATAAGTGCCTCACTAATAATAACAATATTAATAAGTATAATTATTGTTACTATTTACTTATGTAAAAGAAAAAATGAAAAGATAAGTTTGAAAATCATAAATAAAAGAAGTCAGGAGACTTCTCAGAGTGGCTCTGGGGGAGTTACATCTCAGGTTACGTCTGACGGCATGCAGTTGTGCACCACATCGCATGATCAGCCAGTACGTGACCAAAACAGCAGACTCAGCATATTTTGAGTCTGTTGGAATGTGCGATACACCCACACATTCGGGCAGACTCGAGTTGCTGATCTGATGGCAGAGTCAGACTGATGCTTACTAACGAACAGTAAACTACGTTTTTTAATCTATAACTCGCGTCATGTGAGCGTTTATAACCGCTATTCGCAATAATCTATGTATATGAAGTTAAAATTAAATGCTTGAAAACCAAGTTCAACAACTGAAAAATTAACGACCGACAATGCCACTATCTTGCGAGTTTTAGGTTTGTTCGAGCGGAGGAATAAAAATGCCAATGATGTTGTTTCTATGACATTATATTTTATTCTCTGATGTTTCAAGTTATGTTCTGCTTATATAACTACTAAAGTGATTACAATTTTCTTAATCTATTTCTTTGTTTTGTTTATTTTCTTATGAAATACAATATTTGTAAAATGTAATCTTATTTTCTATTGAATGCAAACAAACATGACTGTGGGGTTTACCCGATAATGTTTGGGTTATCATTATAGTCAAACATAAGGACCAAAACATGTTTGTATGCATTTGCATTATGAATACAATATTTGTAAAATGTAATCTTATTTTCTATTGAATGCAAACAAACATGACTGTGGGGTTTACCCGATAATGTTTGGGTTATCATTATAGTCAAACATAAGGACCAAAACATGTTTGTATACATTTGCATTATGTTCTTTATCTCTACTTGTTATCTTATATTTTTTGTAATGTTTACTTGTTTTTCTTTAATCTTTTATTTTGTCCAATTTATAGTATTTTGTTGTGTGGTGTCTGGTTGGGATGATAGTGTACACATAACTCCTCCCTCCCTTAATGGAAAACTCTCCTGAGTTTGAATAGTATTGTTTTTCATTTTTTTAATTTTACAAGATATTAAAATTATTATTATAATCACAATAATACTTAAAATTGATATTCCAATATGAGAGATATTTTTGTGATATTTTAATTCATTAATTTCTTTTAAATTTTCTTCGTTTTTAAATACAAGGTCGTTAATTGTAATTTTGTTAGTGAAATTGTGAGTATCATAGTTTGGATAATAGAATCTCTGATTGTATGAAATTTTAGTATTTGAGAATGTTTGGTATAGGGTCTTAATAGTGCAGTTATTATAATGAATCAATGTAGTGTTTTTCAACTTAATTTTTCTGTTGTCGCAGTTCTGGTTTAGTTCTATGCCATTTGCATTTTTTATTAAAATAGTTTCTTCATCAATTTGTAAAATTTCTGTAATGCTATTTTTGATAAGTTCACAATTTAATAAGTAGATGCAATGTTTAGAAATTTGTAGTTCATTGAGTGTTTTAGCTTCTTCGAATTTATAAGTGACATTTTTGTATTCAAAAACATTTTCGATTTCTGCTGTTATTTCTTTACCTGCTGTGTTTGGTATAGGAATAATAGTTTTTAATTGTACCGATTGAAATTCTTTTGGGATTTTGACTACGAACATTAACAAATTTTCTTTATATTCCAAGGCGCATAATTTTATATATTGAAGTTTGTTGAGGTCTATGTTGTAATTATAAATTTCTTCATTTGTTAAAATGCTTGGGTGAAAAATACCATTTTTTGCTGAAATAATGTTTTCCTGAATCTGGTTTACTGCGTCTTTGAGAATGTTTATCTTTATTGTTTGTTCATGAAGAATCAATATTTTGTCTGTTCTCTCTTGATACACTAAAGAATTATTTCTTTCGTCTTCAATAATTTGTTTTAATTTTGTAAACGTGTTCGAAAAGAAATTATTAATTTTTATTTGGTGGTCGAGAGCTGTAATTGAATTATGTAAATTTTCATCTACTTTCTTAAGGTGATTTTCAATATCTATTCTATCTCCATCATCCATCGTTCCAAATAGAAATTTATGTACAGAACCTATACCGTTAATTAACCCTCTCTTTTTTCTACTAACTTCTTTTCTTGGGATTAATGTTTTGATTTTACCTCTCAAGATTTCAATTTCATTAGATAGGGTGTAGTAATGTAAATGTGAATATGTTTGCGAGATTTTTGTTATATTATTTAGTATGTAAAGAATTTCGCGAGGGTCAATTATGTGAATTACGAGGTCAGATGATGTAACAATCTGTTTAGTGTTGGTGATAATTTCTGCGTATCCATTGTCGGTATGTATTTCATGTACTTCCAGTTTGGCTGCATTGCTAATTATTACAATTGCTATCATCAATGTTATTTTGAAGATGTATTTGACCTAAAAATTTGTTTGGACGTTTAATATTTGTCGGGTGAATATTATCTAATGGTAATTTTCTATACCTTGGTTCGTATTTGTGCCGAACTGCTTTATAATTTTTTACGTAACCTTCTTTTTGAGTGTTATTAAACTCTTCTCTATTTCTATTTAGTTTTCCTATGCATTTTTCTTTAGTCTTCTGAATAGTGTCTTTAATCAAATTCTTATCAGTTTTTCCATTTATAACCTCAAGAGGTGTGGCTTTAATTGTAGAATGATAAGATTTGTTATACCATTCTATGCTTTGAAATACTTTTTCCGCTGTCGAAAGGCTTGGTTTTTCAATTTCTAGGACTCTAATTCTTTCGGATAGAGTATTATGAAATCTTTCGATATCTGAATTCCCAGTATGACTGTTTGGTTTTGTAAAATGAACTTCTATTTCTTCTTTCCTAAAAAAATCTTTTATGTTAATTGAGTTGAATTCATTATCTAATATTAACATTCTGGGTCTACCTTTGATAGAAAAGAATAATCTAAGCTTTTCTATAATAGTTATACTGTTTCTATCTTCTAGCTGAAATGCCATAGCAAATTTCGCAAATTTGTCTATAAAAGTAAGGAAGTAACATTTTTTATTTATGTATATATCCGCGTGAACTATTTCATTTATATCTGATGGTGTTTTCGTTAATTGAAATTTTGGTTTTAAAGGTTTTCTATCATATTTTGCTCTATTGCAAACGTCGCAATTATTTATATATTTTTGAATCAAAACTTTCAAATTTTTCCAGTATATTAGTTTTTTCAATTTTTCATAATTTTCGTTAATACCTGCATGGCCTGTTTCATTTTTATGATATTGAGCAATTTGTTTATAAACTTGTTCTTCATTTTTCATATCTTTAGCATGGAATTCACATCTAAAAAACTTTACATGTCTATTAAATATTTGAATAAGCTTTTGCTGAACTATATTGTACTGATTATCGGTTAAATAAGAAAAAATACCTACTTTTCCACTATTTATGTGCTTACGACAAAGATCTATGAAATTATTATTTTTTATATCTTCTGCGCTAATAAAAATTTTCTTCGTGTTGCCTAGTTCTTCAGATTCCATAATTTTCTTGTTTGTTAAAATGATTTGTGTATTGAAGCGATTTACAATAGTGTGTAAAATTGGAAAATGATCATTTAGTTCCTCCTCTTGAGAGTGGATTGTAGCATTTGTGCTTATGTTGTCTTCTTCCAATGAATGAATCTCGCCTGTGTTACTATCTATTCTACTTAGAAAATCGGCTACGTTATTTTCCTTTCCTTTCACGTAATTTATATTAATATTGTATTCACCTAGTTTAATTAACCATCTTTGCAATCTTGGGTTAATGTCTTTTCCCTTGTTTTTTATTTGGAGCCACTTAAGTGGTTGGTGATCGGTTAAGAGATCGAATGCTCTGCCATAAATGTATGGTCTATAATATGTCACTGCCCAGACAATAGCTAGTAGTTCTTTTTCTGTAGTGGAATAACTTCTTTCGTGTTTGTTAAGTGTTCGACTAGCATAGCTTATAGGATGACTGTCCTGGGTTAATACTGCGCCAATTGCAAAGTCACTTGCATCAGTTGAAATGCCAAATTTTTTGTTAAAGTCTGGATATTTCAATATTGGTGGGCTTACTAATAGATTTTTAAGTTTTTCAAAGGATGATATGTACTGAGGATCGCGAGTGTTTATTTTAATATCCTTTTTTAAATATTTTGTTAAACCATGTGCTACTTTAGCGTAATCTCTTACAAATTTTCTATAATAACCTGTTATACCTAGGAATGATTTAATTTGCTTTGATGTAGTAGGCAACTTTAGTTTTTGTATGTTTTCGATTTTGCTTAAATTTGGTTGTATCCCTTCTGTTGTTAAAGTGTGACCTAGAAATTCAGTTGTTTTCGCGAAAAATTTGCATTTATCTACCTGAATCTTTAAATTATGTTTTCTTAATGCTGAAAATATTTTGGTGATATTTTGGGTATGTTCTTCAATACTTGAACTAAAAATTAAGATGTCGTCTAAATAAACTACACATATCTTGTTGATATATTCCCTAAGAACTGAATTCATTAAACGTTGGAAAGTTGCTGGTGCATTCTTTAGTCCGAACGGCATTCTTATAAATTCAAAGTGTCCTTGGGGTGTAGAGAAAGCTGTTTTTGGTCTATCTTCTTCTTTTATTAATACTTGATGAAAGCCTTTTGCAAGATCTAATGTTGTAAAATACTGAGCTCTTCCAAGTTTGCTGAGTATTGTTTCTATATGGGGTATTGGAAATTTGTCATCTATAGTGACTTCGTTTAGCTTCCTGTAGTCAATAACTATTCTCCATTTTTTCTTCATTGAATTGTCTTGCTTTTTCGGTACAATCCAAAGAGGCGAGTTGTACGGGGAATTACTTTCTTTAATTATACCTTGGCGCAACATCTCGTTCATCTGTCTAATAATTTCTTCTTCATGAATTTGGGGATATCTATAAATTTTATTATAAGTTGGTGTACTTGTTTTTGTAACTATTTCATGCTGAATTTCATGAGTATGAGAAAGGTTTTTACCTTCTTGGAAAAATAAATCGCTATTTGCTTTTAGAATGTATTCTAATTTTTGCTTTTCTTCTTCATTCATGTCACTATTTGATAAAATATCTAGCAAATTCTCTTTACATTCTGTAAGTATATTAATATCTTCGTAATTGTAAGGGCATGAGTTTATAAATTTAATTTTATTGCCGTTTATTTCTACATACTCCTTTTCTAAGTTAATTATTGCTTTAATAGGTTTTAAAATATTTTGTCCTATTATTGCATCAAAGTTTTTATTTTTTATGTTGGTTAGTTTCCAATGTATATAACTTTTTTCATTGAATTCGTTTGGGGTTGGGGTGACTAACTCTTTATTTAGGGAAAAATTTTCCTTAATGGTGCTAAAGTGTATTGGTTTATCAAGCTCAATGCATTCATAATCTTTTAACACATTATATTTCAATAATGATGTTGTAGACCCTGTGTCAATAAGACATTTAATTTTGGAATTTTTTATGGTCACTTCTATTATCGGTAACGATTGTTTTGGGCTGGCAACCGAAAATTTGCTTGTTCTTGAACGTGATCTATTTCCATCGGTTCGGGGGGTTTTGTCTCCTTTGGACTGAATTATATCTTCTAGATTGTTGTGAATTATTTTGCCTACTTTGTCCAAAGCTAAATTGTTGATAATTGTCATTTTGGTTAGAATTGTTACGAAATTCTCTCGGCTGATTTTGTCCAAATTGAAAATTATTGGAATTTTGCATATACTGGTTATTATTGAAATTGCCAAAATTGTGAGACAAAGAATTTCTATTTGAAAAATTTCTATAATTATTTCTTTTATAATTGTTTTGTCTTTTATCAAATTGTATTAGCAAACCTGTCTCTTGAAGAACGCTAAAAGCCTCTCTAATGGTGCTTATATTTCTACTAATCACTACACTGCTTAAGTTGGGGTGTATCCCATTTAAAAATGTTTTTAGAATTAAACTTTCGTTGTTAATTGGGGAAAATTCTATAGGCTTTATCCTATCGAATTCATGTTTTAAATTTAGTTTATCTAAAATATCTTTTAAATTTTGGAAATATTGACTTACGTTATAGTTTCGTAGTACAATCGCCTGATTGTAAAGGGTGTGGTACGACTCCTTTACTCCAAAATTCTTTATGAGTTCTTCTCTCATTTGCTGCCATGTTGGTGTAGGTCCCAAAGGCCGGATGACACTTGCTGCTTCTCCTTTAATTTTTGTTTTGACGTGTCGCTGCGTTACAAATTCCAACATTGATGGGTTGGGGTTGAATAAAGGAAGGATCATGTCAACTTCCCTGATGAATGATGATAAATCTCTGCCGTCAAAGTCCATGATTCTTGAAGCTTCCTTCAAAATTTGCGATCCTGTCATCTGAAGTGGTTGCTGCTCGCCTGGATTCATTGCTGATGTATCCTCTTTTATTACAACTGAACTTGTTGTTGTTGCTTTGTATGGTGCACTTCGCTCTTTCTGCGTCTTCTGTGTGTGGGGCATTAATCTTTAATCCCACTCTTCCTGGTAATGTTGATGGGCGGAATGAAGCTATTCTTCGCCTTCACAAATTGTAGTCCTCGGAGTCGCTCTCCGACGTTCCAGATAACTTGTGTAGAAACTTAAATTTCTTAAACTTGGCTATCTGTGCCGACCGACTTATATATTTGTATATATAAGAGATCTTTTTAAAATGGGAGCTAATCTTAAGATTTGCTTCCCGTTGCTAAAGCTTACGAAACTTAAAAACTTCAGTTTTTAGTATCGCTCAACTTTGCAGTTTGTTTTTACCGACTGCGCCAGTTTTAGGTTTGTTCGAGCGGAGGAATAAAAATGCCAATGATGTTGTTTCTATGACATTATATTTTATTCTCTGATGTTTCAAGTTATGTTCTGCTTATAGATATAACTACTAAAGTGATTACAATTTTCTTAATCTATTTCTTTGTTTTGTTTATTTTCTTATGAAATACAATATTTGTAAAATGTAATCTTATTTTCTATTGAATGCAAACAAACATGACTGTGGGGTTTACCCGATAATGTTTGGGTTATCATTATAGTCAAACATAAGGACCAAAACATGTTTGTATGCATTTGCATTATGAATACAATATTTGGAAAATGTAATCTTATTTTCTATTGAATGCAAACAAACATGACTGTGGGGTTTACCCGATAATGTTTGGGTTATCATTATAGTCAAACATAAGGACCAAAACATGTTTGTATACATTTGCATTATGTTCTTTATCTCTACTTGTTATCTTATATTTTTTGTAATGTTTACTTGTTTTTCTTTAATCTTTTATTTTGTCCAATTTATAGTATTTTGTTTTTGTTGTGTGGTGTCTGGTAAAAATACTGTTGCTGGCTTGACTGTATATAAATTTAATTAAAAAACGGGTAATTTTGACATTTTTACACTTTAACATTAGGTATGTGTATAAAAAATGTAAATGCATTCGCTACATGCGAACGTGCGATTGAGATTCCACGGCGAGGAGACAAGATGAGCAAAAAGAGATGTGCAGAATCTCGGTTGAATCAAATGCTGAACGCAGCGCGCAAGATTCATCCGATCGATGTAAATATGCTGAAGGTGTCGACGCGGCGCAGTGTCAAAGCGAATGTTGATGGTCGGATTGTTGACGTGCGAATTGTATAGATCGAATTGTAGATAACTAATGTGGTGAAAATAATAGCAATGATTCAATCCTTTTGACATCTGATGTGGTGAAATCTAATGTGTCCCCAGGTGTGGTGTATTGGTGGTGTGGTGTGTTGGTGTCTAGCTACGGTGCGCCAGTTTTTCCCGGGTAGAGTGGGTGTAGGCTTATGTCATTTAAACATCCTGGGCCCCCTAGACGAATATTTTGCCTAGTATTACGTACATGCTGTTGCATGTATTTCGGCGTACTGCTGGTAGAGTAGCCGAGGGCGCAGAACACATGCTATAAATGTTGGAAACGGCTTTGGTTTTAAACATACTTAGTATTTGGTATGTACACATGCTTTTACGTGCGTACAATAAGAAACCATATTTTACGGATTTATGAGTTTGTAACTGCTTTTGCTCATATAATTGCGGTTGTTTCTTTGATAGGTTTATATTTGTGTTCTTATTTCAAATTTCTTTACCATCGGTTTGTAAAACTAGTTTTAGATTATTTGCCTTTTCTGCGATATCGGCTTATGAGGGATGGTAACTCCACGCCTGGCTCAGATGTGGCCAGAATGGGTACTCCTTAGCCCTTCAGTTAGAACTATGAAATTAGAGAGATCTTGCGAGAGAATGGCCGTGAATAGAGAACGGATTTGATTCGTAGAGAATTAGTTTGAAGCTTTATGCAGCTGATTCCCTTAACCTACCCATATGAGGCGCGCTTGAATAGATGCGATAAGAGAGACCATTGACTTTTGAAAGTGTAGGTGCGTCACTGTATCGCATTCGGAATTTGGTGATCCCTTAACGTCAATTTTGAGATGTCCCATATTGTATAATAGGTGTCGATTTTTCGACTTTTTGGAAACTTTGTATATATTAGTGCGTATGCACTAATTTGACAAGTATTAGTGCGCCACCGCTCTAGGATTTGTCCAGAATTTTTGTTTTTTTGTTTTTCCATTATTGGCGAAAGCCATCCTGCGGGGCCGAAAAGTAGTATGTCCTTTTAATATAGGGACTGTCAGAGGTATCTCTAACTTTGTTTTTTATACCAATTTGTGGAGTGTTGGAAAATTGTGGCTCTAGTGGTAGTGGTACGACGTACCGGCCATTCTTTGATCGAGTAGTCGGAGGATGGGGTCATGTGTAGAAGTTCACGAAAGTGAGGAAAGTTCTCTGATCGCCATTCACTTGGGAGTGGCCAGAAACGATTCTTTTACATATGACTCAAGCAGTTGAAGCTGTCCTCGTAAAAACAAAGGCTGACATCGCCGCCGTCCAAGAAATGCGATGGACGGGACAAGGACAGAGATGAGTAGGTCCTTGTGACATTTACTACAGTGGCCATATAAAGGAGCGCAAGTTTGGTGTGGGATTCGTGGTGGGAGAGAGACTCCGTCGCCGAGTACTATCATTCACTCCGGTGAATGAACGTCTAGCCACAATCCGCATCAAAGCGAGGTTCTTCAACATATCGCTGATTTGCGCCCACGCTCCGACGGATGAGAAGGACGATGTGACCAAAGATGCCTTTTATGAGTGCTTGGAACGCACTTATGAGAGATGCCCCCGCCACGATGTCAAAATCGTGCTTGGCGACTTTAACGCCAGGGTGGGCAAAGAAGGTATCTTTGGCACTACGGTCGGTAAATTCAGCCTCCACGAGGAAACATCCCCAAATGGGTTGAGGCTGATCGACTTCGCCGGGGCCCGAAATATGGTTATCTGTAGTACTAGATTCCAGCACTACCAACCATATCGATCTTGTTGTGATAGACGGAAGACACGTCTCCGGTGTTTTAGATGTGCGTGCGCTCCGAGGTCCTAACTTCGACTCGGACCACTATCTTGTTGCAGCCAAGATTCGCACCCGCCTCTGTGCAGCAAAAAACGCACGCCAACAAACACAAGGAAGGTTCGACGTCGAAAAGCTGCAATCACAACAGACTGCTGAACGATTTACTACTCGGCTTGCACTCCTGCTCTCTGAGAGCACTCATCAACAACTCGGTATAAAGGAACTGTGGGACGGCATTTCAAACTCCTTACGTACAGCTGCATCCGAAACCCTTGGTTTTCGGAAAGTGCAAAAGAACAACTGGTACGACGAGGAGTGCCGCGTCGCAGCGGCGAGAAAACAGGCTGCCTACCTCGCAACGTTACGATCGACCACAACACGTGCGGGATGGGATAGATACCGAGAATTGAAGAAGGAAGCGAGACGCATCTGCAGACAGAAAAAGAAAGAGGCCGAAATGCGTGAGTATGAAGGGCTTGATAAGCTGGCCGACAGGGGTAATGCTCGAAAATTCTACGAAAAAATGCGGCGGCTTACAGAAGGTTTCAAGACCGGAGCGTACTCTTGTAGAACCCCCAAAGGTGATCTAGTCACTGATGCCCAGAGTATACTTAAATTATGGAGGGAACACTTCTCCAGCCTGCTGAGTGGCAGTGAACGCACAACACCAGGAGAAGGAGAACCCGATTCCCCAATCGATGACGATGGAGCAGACGTACCATTACCCGACCATGAAGAAGTTCGAATAGCAATTGCCCGCCTGAAGAACAACAAAGCGGCAGGGGCCGACGGATTGCAGGCCGAGCTATTCAAACACGGCGGCGAAGAACTGATAAGGAGCATGCATCAGCTTCTTTGTAAAATATGGTCGGACGAAAGCATGCCCAACGATTGGAATTAAGGTGTGCTATGCCCAATCCATAAAAAAGGAGACCCCACAATCTGCGCCAACTACCGTGGGATTAGCCTCCTCAACATCGCATATAAGGTCCTATCGAGCGTATTGTGTGAAAGATTAAAGCCCACCGTCAACAAACTGATTGGACCTTATCAGTGTGGCTTCAGACCTGGAAAATCAACAACCGACCAGATATTCCCCATGCGCCAAATCTTGGAAAAGACCCATGAAAGGAGAATCGACACACACCACCTCTTCGTCGATTTCAAAGCTGCTTTCGACAGCACGAAAAGGAGCTGCCTTTATGCCGCGATGTCTGAATTTGGTATCCCCGCAAAACTAATACGGCTGTGTAAACTGGCGTTGAGCAACACCAAAAGCTCCGTCAGGATCGGGAAGGACCTCTCCGAGCCGTTCGATACCAAACGAGGTTTCAGACAAGGCGACTCCCTATCGTGCGACTTCTTCAACCTGCTTCTGGAGAAAATAGTACGAGCTGCAGAACTAAACAGAGAAAGTACCATCTTATATAAGAGTGTACAGCTGCTGGCGTATGCCGACGATATTGATATCATCGGCCTCAACACCCGTGCCGTTAGTTCTGCTTTCTCCAGGCTGGACAAGGAAGCACAGAAAATGGGTCTGGCAGTGAACGAGGGCAAGACGAAATATCTCCTGTCATCAAACAGTCGTCGCACTCGCGACTTGGCTCTCACGTCACTGTTGACAGTCATAACTTTGAAGTCGTAGATAATTTCGTCTATCTTGGAACCAGCGTAAACACCACCAACAATGTCAGCCAAGAAATCCAACGCAGGATAACTCTTGCCAACAGGTGCTACTTCGGACTGAGTAGGCAATTGAAAAGTAAAGTCCTCTCTCGACGAACAAAAGCCAAACTTTATAAGTCGCTCATAATTCCCGTCCTGCTATATGGTGCAGAGGCTTGGACGTTGTCAACAACTGATGAGTCGACGTTGCGAGTTTTCGAGAGAAAAGTTCTGCGAAAGATTTATGGTCTTTTGGGCGTTGGCCACGGCGAATATCGCATTCGATGGAACGATGAGCTGTACGAGATATACGACGACATTGACATAGTTCAGCGAATTAAAAGACAGCGGCTCCGCTGGCTAGGTCATGTTGTCCGAATGGACGAAAACACTCCAGCTCTGAAAGTATTCGACGCTGTACCCGCCGGGGGAAGCAGAGGAAGAGGAAGACCTCCACTCCGTTGGAAGGACAAGTGGAGAAGGACCTGGCTACGCTTGGAATATCCAATTGGCGCCACGTAGCGAAAAGGAGAAACGACTGGCGCGCTTTTGTTAACTCGGCTATAATCGCGTAAGCGGTGTCTACGCCAATTAAGAAGAAGAAGAAGTTTTGGCTTTAGAGAAGTGCTCACAATACTGATCCTTTAAAGTTTTGTTTGTAATGGAAGTTTCTTTAACTTTTGCGATTTACTTAATTGTGAATTAAGGTCTTTGTTCTCAACTTGAGTTGGTATGGTGGTAACTGCTTCTGTAACTAGTTCACTTTGTGTTTCGCTGTGCAGCGTTTGAACTTTTTGTGCCTTTGAGCAACATTTAGAAACATTTAGAAACAGTGGATTGTAGTCGTACAAATTCTTCACTTGTTTCTTTCTAGATTTTAGGCAAGTTTAATAGTGTCGTTACTTGCTTATCGACCAGTATTCTTTCGTTTTCATATCTAGCTTTTAGAGCTTCCCAAGCCAAATTGAAATTATCGTCATTAAGAGCGAACTGCTTAACTATTATGCCTGCTTGACCTTTCGTTTTGTATCTGAGGTGATACAAGTTTTGCGCTTGTGATAATTGAGGATGGTTTATGTACACGGCTGTGAACGTGTCCCGGAAGGACGGCCATTCTTCATAACCTCCGTGAAAGGTTTCTGTGTCACATGCGGGCACCTCGAGTTGGAAGCTTGAACTTGCCTTCTGACTGTCTTCTTGTGGCAGCTCTACTCTACTGTGGGCAGTAGGTGCAATTGCTTTTATGAGCTTTAGTTGATCGTAGATCATAGCTTTTGTTTCTTCGTACTGGTCTAAGCAGTTTTCGTATATGGCATAAGCAGATAATTTAAAATTCTGTGGTAGATCTGAATCGTCAGAGTGTACAATGGCGTCATGAGCCGCTTGGATTCAGATTTCAGATTTCGACTTTTTATTTCTAATAACGATTCCGAGTTTTCGCGAATCGGTTAAGAGGCAAATCTAGTGCAGTATCTTGTTAAACTGTCACTTTCTGAAATAAATTTAATAGCCTGTTTTGAGCGTGTAGCTCCTGCGGGTTTATTTTGATTTTTTTCGCTATTAACCATTTTTTATGCTAGACTTGCGAGATCATATTATTTATTTATTTTATTTTAATTTGTTTATATATAAAAATAATTAAATATTTTGTTTTTCTTTCAGTGTAACTGATTTTAATAAGGCAAAAGGGTGTTGCTTGAAACCGAATACTCTTTTATGTAAATAGAGCTTTGAATTTCGATTATATTGCTAATGTTAGTTTTATTAATAACGTTTTTTATTTACTTCCGATAGAATTAATTTTATTTTTTTTCTTGCGTTATGTTTAATTAATTAATATTTCTTATGCCCGAATGTTGTGTAATTAGGTACACCCTAATACGTGAACTTGTATGTACATGCGTATGTAGGTACTTATGTTTTGTGCGATTGAGAGCTCGTTGAAGAGATCAATGCGCTTTTTTGTATGCAATCCTCCTTGTTTTTGTTTGCCAAAGAACAAGGGGTATTGCCGGATAGTAGCCAATATGGACTTTGAATATTTGAATATGTGCGCCCACAATTTTTATTTAACCGCGATTTGATAATAGTTTTTAGTTAATAACAAGGAAATTTTACCGCCGAATAGTAAGTGAATTTTAAAATTACTGTTTTGGAATTTTAAAATTCTTAATTTTTTTTTATAATTTGCCAGTACCTAGTGTAGGGTAAGAGATAGGCGGATTCTACCCTGCGAGAAGCATACTGGTAAAATGACTAGTAAAACGACCTGGAGCCGTGACGGGGACTTTCCGTAAATCTTTCAGTCACACTCTTAAGAGCCATGGGAACTTTTTTGACCGTTTCTTTTCATTACGTACCTAATTGTGTGATTGTATATACCGTTCTTACTCAAAGCTTAGTAGCATAACAAAATGTATAGCTGCACCGCTCATTCACGTTATATGTGCCCGGTGTTTTACCAGTAAATTAACTAGTAGCTTTTCCGCAGATTTACTAGTTTACTGACGGTCATTTTTTGAGAAAATGTGTGGTGAAATGAGAGTAAAACTTCTAGTGATTTGACAATTTTTTTTTGACCGTCATTTTGCAGTTAAATACAAAGTGAAATACTAAGGTTTTTTACTTGCCATAATGGAATACCGCAAAATATAATTAGAAATAAAAATCCATTTTTTTTGTATGTTTTCTTTTATATTAGTATTTAGTATAAGAAAAATTTACAATTTTGTTATGTTTTTTTTGTTCAGCAAATAGCGTTTTTGCTTTTGCCTGTTGTGGCTTTGCTCAACGCTCTTTCGGACTTCCTTTTCGAAGTCGATGCGTCCATGCAGTTTGAAAATTTCTGAAACAAATAAAACATAATAACAGAAAACTTGGTAAATAAAGTTAACAATAGTATGAATTACCAAATAGAGCCACGCTAACTATTTTTAATTCTGAAAGCGATTTCTTCCCGCACCTCCCATCCCAATTGAACAAACTGAGGACTTCGTCGCCAAAAACTCGCTTCATAACTTCGCCAATATCCCCAGAAGTGCCCTTTAAAGTGAAAAGATATGTTATCTGCAAAGACATTTGTGATTTTGTTAATTCATAAACATGTGTACTCTAAGAAAAAAAAACAAAAACAATACTCACAACTGCATCTTCATAATTTTTTTCTAATATCTTCTCCTCCAAATCAAAGACCGCATCCAAGGTCTGCATTGGCATAAGAACTGCCAGTTCGGTGTGAAAGTCTTCGCAACTTTCTCCCGAGATGCGGCACACTGTCTGCTGCACCTTTTTTACTAGGACTTTCGTCTCTCGCACGATTTTGTGGTGGGCCATGACATCAGTTTTATTAATTATCTGAAATATGTACATATGTAGATAGTAATAATTAATATATACCATATATATATCAAAATTGAATTTTACTGCTATTTTTGCACACACAGATGTATGAAAATTTGCATTAAAAAATATATAAAATGTATACTTCTGTAAGGAAGTGACCTAAATATAATGATCACTTACGTTTTCTTCCAATTTGTCCAGGCGACTTTCCAAGTTCAATTGTTTTTCCAAAATTAAATCTAACTTGGCCATTATATCTGTAAGAATAAAATTATTTGTAGCAAGTTCATACTTCTATATACTAGGAATAATTAGTAAAAGTGCTAAAAAAATATTGACTTTAATGTTTTACGTAAAGTGGTTAACATTACCTTTGTTTGCATCTAAGCCCTCGGAAGCAGTTGCAGTTTCTTCAGAGCAAAACATGTTTTGGCTGTGCGGAGTGAGTACTGTAAAACATTTCATAAAGTCTGAAGAAAGTTATTTCTATATTTATTTCGAAATTCTTACCTTGACTTGAAGAGCTAGCGTAAAAATTATGCGATAGTTGCACTTTTTTCCTTTTTAAGCCCTTAGGAGTGGAAGTTGATGGTGGCGTCACATTAAAAATATCATTCGACTCCATCATATTGCTCCAACGATGCATTATTTTAAAAAAGAAAAATATATATAAATTAGTGAAATTCTAAGTTGAACAGATTTGATAAACAGCAGAATAAACATACAACTAGTGTGCAAAGTCATAAAAGAGGTGGTGTAAAATTGGAATTAAAAGAAAACGATTTTCATGAGGTACGCAAAAGTATTTGTATTTAATATTTTTTTTTGGAAAACGTATTAATTCTTCACTTAACCCACTTGCTACTAAAATGCCAAGAGCAGAAAATGATTCAAGGGGTTCACTAAAGTAATTACTGATTTTTTTAAAATTGTAACCGACTACTACTTCTGCTCCCGATTCAATACTCGTATTTATGACTTTGAAAGGTCCCGTCTCTTGACTGAAGCAAAACGAATCTTTCTCTTTTTTTAGGATTTATAAAAAACGTGTCAAACATTGAATTGTTTTCTTCTATTAAATTGTTTCTTTCTTCAATTCTTAAATATAGCTGTTGCAAAATATTCGTAGGGGATTTAATAAGTTTTTTTAAGCGCTGCATGTAATTTTCAAATTTGTAAGCAGAAAATGTGTCTAAGGGACCAAATTCTGTAGCACTTTCAGACAAATGAAGTAGGCCATGCAGGTTAAAACTTATCAAATGTTCCCCATAAATATTGCCAAACAAACTAACAAACTCCTCTAATAATTGTTGTACAATATTTGCTTCTCTTTTGTAAGACCTTTCGCAAGAGAGAATACGTATACTAGCATGTAGTAAAAGAAAATGGTAGTACAAATCTTCATCAACACAATTTTTTAAAATAAATATACCAGAGTATAATAAAAATTGTCGATATTCAGTAGATTTCCAACTTTTTAAATCATTGAGATTTCTGCAAACTCTTCCGAATTCAGAAGGAACCCAAGAAGAAACAAAATTGATCTTTTGATTCATTACGTTAACGTTTACTTTACTTACTATAAGGTGTAGCAGCTTTTTAGCTACACCTAAATCGACGAGGTGCATGGGATCTAAAGGGAATTGAGAAACCATTCCAAAAGCTGCTACTTCTAGCACGTTTTCTTGTTCCCGAAATTCTAAATTATGGTGTGCCGGATCATTTCTATTTTTGAATGAAAAATCTGTTCTTAATTCACTTAAATTTTTAGAGAAGCATACCCTTCTTTTATTAAATGTGCCTACTTGACAACATTTTGGGCAGCCGTGCTTTGAATTGTGATTTTGAACCCCAGTCACAAAAGCTCTCGCTGGCGAATCACAAGTAAACAAACGAATATTAAAACTTTTCAAAATTGGATTTATTAAACCGACTTTTAACCCGTTTTTTCTCAAGTACACTACCTCGTCACAAAATTCTTTCATAAATTCATTTGTGCTATTTGGTTTCTGTTTTCCTGAGAAGCAGGCAATAGTGAAAGGAGTGGTTTTCGGAAAGCCAACAATTGAACCAAGAATGGGCCATAGGGCTCTGTTCGAACTTTTAAATAGCCTTAAGCCGTCGATTCCAACATCTATTAACACTTCACTTTTTTCATTCAAAAATGGAAATGAATTTGATTTAAAATGCTTTTGAATGCCAATATACGTAAATTCTCCGCCGGAGATATTCTTTATAACGGATTTAATTTTTGTTGTTTCAAGCACAGTTTTTGCAGACAAGGGCAAATCATGCACTCCTATTTTTCTTAAAACACTGAGCAAATCGCTCAATACGGCTTGAGACACATTATTTTTAATTGCCCATAACTTTAAATGCTTGCACTTTTCTGCACTTGAAACAACTTCATTTTCATTTTCCGACTGGCATTCTGAGCCGGAAAATGAGAAAGAATCTTCAGGAGTAGAATGTAGCGCAGCCGCGGCAGCTTCGCCATCTTCCCCATCAGCACGCGCAAATTCCGATAAACTTTCGTATCGCACTGAACTTCTTTCACACTCCTTTTTAACTTTGCACATTTCATTATAAAATGTTTTCCTCTTCATTTTTTGTATAAATAATATCACTTTACTCACCTGATGTAATTGTTTTCTTCTCGTTAATTCACTCGCGCGTCTTTTTGCGGCTTTCGCGTTCACTTGTAAATATGCAATTAATTGTGATACATATGTCGTGCTGCCACTGACATGAAAATAAATGCCACAACAGGTGGAATTGCTTTCTCTTCTTCTAATTTGCCCGAATTTTTAAAAAAGCTTTGCAAATTAATTGATTTTGTCGATTGGGCAACACCATTTTCTTCGTTTTGGTCTTTTTCGGTAAAATGAAACATTGCTCCATTCCTATGCACACAATATGCGCGAATGAATAAAGCATAATGTGAAAGTTTGATGTTGTTTCTTTTTGCCAATCATTACTACAAATTTTCAACATGCTTTTTTATGTATTGGTAAAAATGCTTGAATGTGTTTGAGAATCGGTTATGGAATTTTTGCAGGGTATATTGTTGTACTCATATATAAATGTTCATATGAACATACACATGTTAGCACTGCGAAAAGAGCGCAAAAATGAGTAATGTGCAGGTACCCAGTTAGAACAGTGACGGTCACGTTACCTAGTGACATGCCGGTAACGCGTGCCGGTTTAATTGTCACTTTTTCCTATCACGTTCTTAAGGGCGAATCAAAAAAGCACCCAAAACTTTTGTATACATGTGACCTTGTATCATCTTCTCGCTCACATATTTTCTGCTGTAATAAAACTATATCCTTCTTTCTCACACTTTCATTCAATTTGGGATAATACAACAAAACTGCTCTCAGGAAAGCGTGACGGTGCATTCTACAATAGCCTAGTGGGTAAACCACTCGCTTGTTATTCCTTCAACCTGAAGTTCGAAACTCAAAAATATAAAGATTTTTTTTTTATAAAATATAAATTTTTTTTATTAATTTTAATAATAAAATAATTTTATTTAAATTTACATTAAATTCATTTCCTTCATCTTTTGACATTTTTTTTTAATAATATAAAAATTATTTCTATAATTTCTTATATAGATACAAAAAATAGTATATAAATATACTTCTATGCATTTTAACAATATATTGGATTACCATTTCCTTACACAGCCAAATTGTTTCCTTGTTGTTTTGAGAAGCTTGCCTCTGGGTTGTAGCAACCAGAAAGGTTGAATTTCTTCCGTTTAAATGTCAATTGTTCTACAATAACAAATGCGTAAAAATGAATTGAAAACTAAGATGACGATTTTACATGTACCTTTTACGGGAGTCGAAGAAGTTGTCGGGCATTCCTCCAAATAGGTGTCATCAAAAAGCGCTGGTGAATCCATCTGATTAAGAAATAAAAATTTGGCAGCATCAAAATTTATTTTAAATAACTTAACATAATATAATAAAATACGACCGGGCTACAATAATTTACATCTTTTTCACAAATTTTCATAAATTTAGATGCACTAAGATTAAAAGCCTTTTTTTCCCGGCTCATACATATGTATATGCACTAAATGTATATTTTTTCATATTGAATTAGTATTTGTTTTGCTCACCCTTTTTCCAAATATTATCTTGAAGACACAAAATATTCACAAAAGTTAAAGAAACACAATTATAATATCCGTAGGTTTAAATATTTATTTTAAATATAATAAATATGTACAAACACAAATCTGCACAATTCTCAACTATCGACGCGTTTGTAACCAAATTCTTTTTTTCTTCGAATTCAATTTGTCACAACGAACAAGCAAACGTCAAATTCACGGTATCATGCTGTACGCTTTCACATCCATCGTTTTCAATAAGCGGTGACAGATAAAAAATTTGTTTGTCTTCTTTTGTTTTATTTTTGCTTAACATCTGTTGAGTGAAGAGCTTATAATGTAAAACAAACAAAAGACACAATAGATTGACTTCTTACTCATTTCAAAGATTTGTGAGGAAGTGTTAGTGACAAGTAAAAATTGTGTAAATGTATTGGAGTTTCGGTCACGCAAGTTTTGCTGGGTATTAAAATTAATAAAAAAAATATATATTTTATAAAAAAAAAAATCTTTATATTTTTGAGTTTCGAACTTTAGGTTGAAGGAATGACAAGCGAGTGGTTTACCCACTAGGCTGTTGTAGAATGCACCGTCACGCTTTCCTGAGAGCAGTTTTGTTGAATTATCTCAAATTGAATGAAAGTGTGAGAAAGAAGGATATAGTTTTATTACAGCAGAAAATATGTGAGCGAGAAGGTGATACAAGATCACATGTATACAAAATTTTTGGGAGCTTTTTTGATTCGCCCTTAAGAACGTGATAGGAAAAAGTGACAATTAAACCGGCACGCGTTACCGGCATGTCACTACATAACGTGACCGTCACTGTTCTAACTGGGTATGTTCCCTATGCCCTTGTGTTTGGACATATGTATGTATAAGTATATATTTTTTCTGTTTCTGTTTTTATTTTTTATTTTATATATTCAAATATTTCTTTCTCAGTTGTTGTTTCAGTCCTGCTTATTACTTTATTAAGCATAAGGGGTACTGCCAGAAATTTCTCATAAGTAAATATTTGAATTTTTGGTTAGCTGAAGTTGGACCAAAGTAAGTATATATACATATATTCAAGGATATATACATGTACATATGTGTATATGAGATTATATAGAATATATATGTATGTACTTGACAGAATTTGAATTTTACAGTATAGTTTGGGAACTGATTTTCGCTAAGTTTTAACTAGGAAAACCATACCTTAAAACATATATGTATGCATATGTATAAGGTTGTCAAGAAAGTCTTGCGGTATTTTTGCTAGTTGGCGCTGAAAGTGCGTAGTTCTAGTTTTATTCGTCGTGTTTGATTGATTGTTTTTTTTGAGTCGTTCGTGAGTTATAGCGTCGCAAACATGGAGCAAAATAAAGAGAAAATACGGCATATTTTACAGTACTACTACGATAAGGGCAAAAATGCATCTCAAGCCGCCAATAAAATTTTTGCAGTTTATGGACCCGATACAGTTTCCATTTCCACCGCACAACGATGGTTTCAACGTTTTCGTTCTAGTGTAGAGGTGGTCGAAGATGCGCCACGCTCCGGAAGGTCTCTCGTCGAAAATTGCGGTTAAATCGCTGAATTGGTCGAAAGAGACCGGTATATTAGCAGCCGTAGCATCGGTCAAGAGCTGGGCATGAGTCATCAAAAACTCATTTCAATTTCAATAAAAAAAAAATTCAATAAAAAAACCGCAAGACTTTATATTGCACTTTTGTTTTTCTCCACGGCACTTTAAGGTTTTAAATTTCACTTTTATTCGCACTCCGTTTGCTTTTTGCTCTTTTTATAAATTTTTGTTTAGTTAAAATCCGAAGGTGCCTTTCGGTAAGGCTCGAAGGACCATATTTAAACGGGGACAATAAAAAATACTGTTGCTGGCTTCAGTGTATATAAATTTAATTAAAAAACGGGTAATTTTGACATTTTTACACTTTAACATTAGATATGTGTATAAAAAATGTAAATGCACTCGTTCAATGCGAACGTGCGATTGAGATTCCACGGCGAGGAGACAAGATGAGGAAAAAGAGATGTGCAGTATCTCGGTTGAATCAAATGCTGAACGCAGCGCGCAAGATTCATCCGATCAATGTAAATATGCTGAAGGTGTCGACGCGGCGCAGTGTCGAAGCGAATGTTGATGGTCGAATTGTTGACGTGCGAAATGTATAAATCGAATTGTAAAAAACGAATGTGGTCAAAATAAAAGCGATGATTCAATCCTTTTGACATCGGATGTGGTGAAATCCAATGTGTCCCCAGGTGTGGTGTATTGGTGGTGTGGTGTGTTGGTGTCTAGCTACGGTGCGCCAGTTTTTCCAGGTAGAGTGGGTGTAAGCTTAACTCATTTAAACAGTAAGTTTAAATTTTTTTTTAATTATAAAAATATTTACTTTATTATTTATTTTCATGGTAATATGATCCGATAAGACAAAAATTCATTTTTATCAATCTGATGGAGTTCATGATACTATACACGAGATTCAAACACAATTAAAATAAACCATGTTTCCCAAACTGTAAAGCAGTGGTTCCCAAACTTATTTTGTCTACCACCCACTTTGAGAACAAATATTTTTTTAGCGCCCCCATTTTTTCACCTATTTAAAAACCACTATACCTTCAAATTAATTATTGTGAATTCTAAACGAAACTTTTATTATAACCAGCAACTTGAAACCTGAGCGCAGTAGGTAACATACAACGGCGCTTAGGTCTCAAGTTAATTCTTACGAGCTCCACCTGCCAATAAGAATGATTATTGAAACACAACTTTATAGTATTAAAACAGAGAATCTTTTATTAAAAATAAAACTAAAATAATCGATCCATATATAAAAACTAATGTGAAGGATGAATCTGATGCTGTTTAATAAGTTTGTTAATATCAGGTTCCAATTTACTCAAGAACAGTCGCAAGTCGCCACGTTCGGTAACAAGCAAACGATTTATATTTTTAGTAAGTAGTGTAGTCACAGCACTAAATCTACGTTCACACAAATATGATGATGGGAATGCTATCAAGAATCGTTGAACGATTGACCACAATCCAGGGTACAATTGCGAGATCGGTTTTTGTAGCCAAAATTCTTGGTAACCATTTTTGAACTTGATTTTTATTTCCTCGTTTGTTGTCAATTCTATAAGTTCTTCTTCCAGCTGAGGTGACATTGCTGTGTGGACATTTGAAAAGGGATCCAACACCCAGTCTGGTATTTCCAAGTTCAAAATGTCCTGGTATCGTTCGGTGAAGTCAATGTGGAGGTTTTCCAAATGTTGGCAGTAGGCAAACAATTCGTCGTTACTGCATGATACTGATAAATTCGGAAAATTGTGAAACACACGTCTGTCCAGATTCTTTTTGTGTAGAAGCAGTTTGGCTGCGAAATCAGCAACGACGTTTTTTGTTTTAATTAAATTTAGTTTATCGCCTTGCAGTTGGAGATTCATGTCGTTGAACAATTTATACAGGTCTGTCATGTAAGCTATATCATACCTTAATGTTATGAGCTTGTCTTGAAATTCTGTATCTTTAGTTTCCAAGAACTCTATAACAGAGTCAAACAGGTTGTAGAATCGAGTCAGACAATTGCCTCTTGATAGCCAACGAACTTCAGTATGAAACAACAAACGATTGAAATCCTCGTCATTAGTAACACAAAGCTGATGAAATAATCTATCATTCAAAGAGCTGTTGCGGATTTTATTGACTGCTTTGATGACATATTGCAGTGATTGAAATAGTTTTTCACTTAAGTTTCTAGCAACTAAATGTTGTCTATGAATAACGCAAGGTACACCAAGGACATCTGGAATTTTATTTTTTAAGTACGCTATGAAGCCTTTATGGCACCCTATCATAGCCGGAGCGCCATCTGTAGCAATTGAAATAATATTTTCCAAAGGAATCTCTTTCTCATCGCAAAACTTTTCCAATACATTGAATATGGTTTCGCCTTTTGTATCGGTCTCTAAATTTCTATCAAATAATAGTTCTTCACATATGTTCTCATCTTAAATAAAACTCACGTAAGACAACAACAATGCTTCATTAGTTGGTAAAGTGGACTCATCCAGCTGAAATGAAAATTGGCTTGACCTCAGGTGATCGCACAATGATTCTTCAATGTTTCCAAAAATATGAATTCTTATTTTTCCTAGAAATACATTTGTAAAAAAAGGATCTTTCTCCTTTTCTTATTATCTTATTTTCCCCAGAAATACATTTGTAAAAACAAGGATCTTTCTCCTTTTCGTATTATCTTATTTTTTCCAGAAATATATTTGTAAAATAGGATCTTTCTCCTTTTCTTATTATCTTATTTTCCTCAGAAATACATTTGTAAGAAAGGATAAAGATCCTTTTTTATTTTCCGCATAAAAGATTTAAAGAGTTCAAAAGCTCAAAACGTGCGCTACATCAGCTACCTACCCGACGTCATATCGCAAGCGATAAAATAAATTATTCAAGAGCTCAAAGCATGCGCTACATCAGCTCGAACCTACCTACCCTACACCTTTGCCCAAATGATTATATTATGATAGCAAATGCCCACATACAGCTTTGGCAATGGCAATAGCAATACGTTTGACAGTTAGTATTCTATAAATTCTATCCTGTCCAGATGCCCCGTTATGAAACGGAGCGACCGATTGATATGATTTTAATTTTTTCTATATTCAATAAAATAGGACAGATATGCTTATGTATGAACTACGCGGAGAAAAATATAGAACCGAATTTGAGCAATCTTTTAATTCATATTAGTTGATGTTTACATGTTGTTGTTGAGAGTCGAGAGCTCATAAAAAACAAATAACCCCCCCGTCCTCTACACAACGCCCCCATTTTCTTTCTGGGTCTCTTACCGGCCCCCTTGACACCTGCAGCGCCCACAAGGGGGCGTTATCGCCCACTTTGGGAAACACTGCTTTAGATGAAAGCTATATCTGCAATTATGCATTCCACATTGTATATTTGAATTCATATTATCAGAAGAATTTTTAAAAACAATATGCATTATATCATCGTGTTTCTCAACTTTTCGTTTTATGGAGTTAATCGATGTGTGCACTGAACGGCTCATATCACAATTTATGTATTTGTAATTAAGCTTTTCCCATAACGATTTTCGAATCATCCTACACTGAACACACGTATCAATAAATGCTTTTAATTTCTGACTGTTTAATACTCGTAATGCGCCAACTTTAAAAAGTTCATCGTTACAAAAAATGTATTTCGTATTTTAGCTCCGGATTTGCACTGACGATCATATCATTTATGCACCTTATTACATTTTTCACGTCTTTGTTTACGTTGAGCTTTTTGTCAATTTTTCGATATGTGCCCAAATTTATTATAATTGTCGCACTTTTTCATATTCGTTTATTTCGACTTTTGTTACACGTCGCTGTGAATTTATGGGTACGTTTCATTCATATTTGTTTAAGGCTTCTCTTATTTCTCTCATTGTATTTTTTCGTTGAGCCGCTATTGCCACTTGTAGTCTACGATTTCGTAGTCCTTCTCTCTCGTATTTAACTATTGCTGTTTCACTCAACTTATAGCCCTGACAGACGAGCAAAATTACTGCGCCTTAAGCAACACTAATGCGCATTGAAATTTTATGGTGACAGACGGCAGACTTGTGCATTTAGACAGCTGATAGTGAAATTTGTTCATTTATTAAAAAAAACAAGTTAAATAAAAGTGTGCGAAAAAGTTAAGAATATTGGAAAAATGGATAGCAAACTGTGCGTTGTTTATTTTCTGCTATCTAAAAAGATTAAAATTTTTTTTTGTTAACATACTTGTACATAATTTAATAAGCAATATAAAAACTGTTTACCTCTGAAGCTGTAAACACAAACAAGACGGCAGATTTCAAGCGACATCTGTCAAACAATAGCAGAAACTAGCAATTTTTGGGCAGTGTTTCTTACTCAAATTTGCTGCCTCAATAACTGTGCCCCTAAGAACTTGTGTATTTTAATATTTGACAGATGTCGTTTGCAGTCTGTCGCGCTCTATGTGTTCAGCACTTGAGTGTTGTTTTCATACCTGTCGTTGAGCAATTTCTCTCTGACAATTGCCGTCAGGGATAATGGGATGCCCAACTTATTCCAGTGTGGGAGCGTCTCAAAATGAGCGTTTTTTATAACATTTTCCATTGTGGCCAGATCGAAGAAAATAAGAATTTTTGGGCATTTAAATTAAAATGCCCAATTGCACTTTAAACACCACCCAGGAGCTATGCAAAACGGCGCGTTACCGAGTTAGTTTTGGGTGCTCGGTTCCCCTTTAGGCCTATTAATAAATTTATTTACATTAATCAACAAAACGATAACAATTCATTAGTGTATAACGAAAAAAAAAAAAAACAAACGATAAAATTATACATATAACGATTAAAACAAAACAATAACAATTCATATAAAAAATATATAAAAATATCACAGTAATATAATTATTTACATATATTCTAATTCTCCTTAAAAAAAATTGCTTTCTTATTTTAGAGCCTCTTTATCCTAACTGTTTACAAAATTTTTACTTTTTTATTTTCTATCGTAAGTTTAAGTTCGCTTATTGTAAAGGGCTAAAACTATTTTTGGGTCACAATTATCACAACACAAAAATGGCCTAACATCTTTTATTTTATTAAAAATAATATCTCCTAATCCTATTTTTTGACAATTACTGTCAAATTTTTCTAAAAATCTTGTTTCCAAAATTTTTACAAATGCAATAAAATCATCAGGCGGCTTCACTAAGTTGCATTTTTCTATTTGATTTTGATGAAGATGAAAAAAAAAACAAAAATGTTGCAGCTCTCAGCTAACCTGTATTGGTCACTCAGAACCCACCGCGTGGAGGTGGCTGCTCTTCGGGTTCCTCCCAACCCAACCAACCAACCATATGTCAGGCTTGTTTTAGTCTGAGTCTGTGTCAAATTTATTGATAAAATCAGATTTTGTACTAAACTTTGGCTCTTGTTGCCTAGATTTCAGTGTAGAGCGTATAAAACGATCACGAGATTGGGGGCCAATAACTTTAGAAGATGCCTCTGTCACCAGTTTGACGGTTCTCTCGACTTCCACGGTGTGAGAGAGAAATTCACTAAATTTCCATACCTCTACAGTGTCTCCCGACTTTTATGAGTTCTTCGTTAGAAACTGAACAAAGAACTGGTGGAACAGTCAAGGTAACAGTCTTCCAGTTAATCATATCGTAATAATTATTAGCTTTGAAATTTAGCTTTGGCACTTTATTACATCTAACCCTTCCATTCACAGTGTCAGACTCTGCTTCTCTGGCTGCCAGAAGACGATCAAGGGCCAACTTTCTGACTTCTATCCGTTCGTCAGTCATCATACCAAGGAGAATGTTTTCTGGAAGAGCAAAGAAAGCATTCTGTTGAATGGATGAATCGACAACCTTGCGCAGTTTAGCAGGTAAGTATCTCGACCTTAGAATTGCAGCATAGAGATGGCGCGAGCCATCATGATTGAACCGTTGAATCTTATTGAGAACCACAAAGGTGAGTAAACTGTAAGTATGTACTTGACCAAAATCTTTATTTCCTTTGTTGGTTTGTCAGTAGAAATGTATAATCTCAGAATTCTATTTGCACAGGTGAGACAGCGAGATTTGCACATGTTACCTGGATGCATCGACGCTAAATCTGAGAAACATTGACCGGAAATAACAGCTTCTGATATTTTATAGAGATAAGCTTGGTCTGTGCTAAGTTGGGTCGGATTAATAACCTCAGAAGGTAATTATCAGGATGGAAAACTTTCAAATTTGACAACAGGCAACTTCTCACAATCAGGGAGCAGTTTACCTATGTCGCCAGAGAATGTATTTGGACACTTTGAGACACCATCTATGTGTTCGAAAAGAGCACGAAATGGAAGTTCGTTGAAATGTAGAAGACAACCAACCCACTGTAACGGCCTACCTAATCTTTCTTCTAGTTTCCGAATGATTCCACCTTTCCAACCTGTGTTCGTGTTGGTGCCATCAGCACCGACAACTTCTAGATGTTCCACATCAACTGAATTGTCTTGTAAATTTTGCCATATGGCTTGCGTCTCATCCTCAGCTGACCCGGAAAGAGAGGTGTCGTGGCCAAAGTAATGACAACCAGGTTCCACTATAAGAGAAATATGTTCCTCTATGACAGTGTCGCGGTAGTACTTTTCACCTTCGCTAACTTGTGTAAGTGTATTGTCTTTGCGGCCGTCAAAATACAGCCCATATACAGAGTCAATACTTTCGGTGTTTTGGAGCTTAACTTCAACACTTTTTTTTTGCCAGACTAATCTTGCATTTGTCAGTGGCAAAGCTAGCCTGATCCTCTGTTATCAAACCTGCTTTTTTGGCATCCAGAAAAGCAGATGAAACAATCAAGGCCGCTGCTCTATCACTTACTCCAAATCTTTGGGAAGCTAAAGCAGTGTGTTCTAATACTAGTGTGTTTTGTTTGGTTTTAGAGGATGGAAGAGAAAATTCATCATCAGCATCGTTTTTGGAAGAATCCATGTGGGATGCACCTACATTGTTGTCGTCGGTATGAGAGTCTGGCTGATCTGAATGGTCACGTGTTCTAGCTGATACTTTTCTGGTAAGTGTTGATGTTGAATGACGTTTTGAAAGCTTTTTTTTACGTTCATTTTTCTTTGTAATCTATTTTGTTTCAGGTAGATCAAAACTTTCAATGCGACTAATTCTTCTGGTTCTCTGGTCCAAGAGGAATGGTTGTTCATTGATAGGAACTAACCTTTCCTTTGGACAAGTGCAAGAAGAAAAATAAATGCATTTACAAGCAGCGATGTCAAATAATTTTCCGGCAGAAGAGACAAAGTCGTCTCCTTTAGAGCTCAAACCTATTGGGTTCCTTAAAAACATTTGTTTAAGAGTCAGAAATTTCTTATGGTATGTGGTGAGCATTTGTACAGCTCTGGTGAGTGAAACTATCGGAATAGATGACTTTTTGAAAGTATTTTCAACCTTTTTTGCAACTATTTCTGTAACCTCTTTACTCCTAGGTTCATAGTTGTCGCCTCGGAGTCGCCCTATACGAAATCTTTCAAACTGATAACACAAAAGAACATCCTGGTAAGTAGGTAACTGGGACTCAGAGAGACTGTACGGATATATGCCAAACACAGGACATTTCTGTCTAAATTTAAATTTAGATAGACATTTTGAGTTCTGGGTTCTGTTGAGAGAATATAAGTGGTAGCACTCAGCGAAATCAACGACAAGAGTGAAGGAACTTGATGAAAAAATATTTATGTGGAGACCAGTCCGAACGTGTCGTATGGCGCAGGGAAATGAATGTAAGTGATAGAACTCGGCGAAATCACCGACAAGAGTGAAGGAACTCGATGAAAAAATATTTGTGTGGAGACCTATCCGAAAGTGTTCTTTGGCGTAGGTGAATGAATGTGAGTAATAGCACTCGGCGAAATCAACGTCAAGAAGTGTGGCCGCAAGCCGATTTGCACCTTGCGCTGTGGCGCGCCGCATTTTCGCTCGTATCTCGAGAACGGTTCGTCCTACGGCCATGATCACGTGACAAAAGACGTGACAAATAACTTTTGTTTTATACATTTTGCCATGAGATGCGTATTTCAGGCGCTAGGTAGACAATTTCACGATTTTAGGCGAATTTCCAAAATTTCAAGACCGGAGTTGGGGTTGAAGAGGCAATCCGATCTCAAAACAAAAAGTTGCATTGGAATCAGGAAGTACTAAGGCAACTTTTCCGCACTATTAGAAATCCCGAATCGAAAACAGTCCGGAATCGACCCACCCTATTGGATAAACCATTGTCCAAACCTCATATTCATTATGAATTGAATCCCGATCCTCTGTTGACGTTTAGCACACATGCTCAAAATGTTAAATTTAGCCTCTTTGGTTGAGTTTATGTCATTTATATCTCATTTGAGGACGATTTTAATGTAATTTTCGCTGACGAATCTGTTCGGTTTGGCTGAATCTTTATGAAACTTTGGGTTTTGCAATAAAATCGCTCCTATAGCGAAATTGACTAGAAGAGTTCAACTTGGGCTTGTAGTTTTTTTATATACTTCAGTTAGTGCATGTTCATTTAACGTGATTTTTATTTTTGCACTTTGATATTCCACCGTACTCTCCTCTGAAGAACATAGCAAGTGGTTTGACTATGCCTGCAAATTCTTTATGAATTTTCGATAATAACTCCCGTGGCCTAGGAAGGATCTATTTGAATATATGCTCTAAATATTCTACAGATTTTGGAAAAGTAAGATTTCTCATTAGAAATCTTCACATTGCTATGTGGCCGACTTTCCTGAAAAGCTGGCTAAAACCCAACATTTTGAAATTATCAAGCTAAAGCTTAAAAAAGCTTCAAAGGGGCACTGCTGTGTACCGTCAAGAAAGTTGAGTGAGTTTTCATTTGTATTTTCCGGGTCACGTTACCCATTAAGTGTATCTTGTCGGAATGTGGCCTGCCAACAATAAAGGAAAAGGTATACGACAGAACGATGCAACTAATGCCAAAACTGATATACTCTCGAAATGGTACCCAACATACTTGTAGAACCGTAATTTACGTGTCACGACATAAACGGAACTTCAGGCTATAATCCTCTTAATGCTTCTATATCAAATACGGAAAATACTTCAGCTTACATCCGCCCCCAAAGAACTAGGAGCTCTACAATTAGCCGGAGTGGTTACCAACATCAGCAATTTAGTATTTCAGAAACTCTTCTTAGGTTTAATGAAAACCTATGAAGAAAACAATTGGACTACAATTTACATAGGCGGGTCCAGAGCGATTAACACAGCTTTCGCTCTCACCAAACCAAAGGGAGAATTTATTACAGGCGGTATTCTTCCTTGTTACTCGTTGATATTTACAGCCGAGGCTTTTGCCGCTTTCCAAGCACTAAAATATGCATTATAGGGTTTGTCCCCAAAGTAATAGGGCGGAGTCAATTTAAAAAATTTATTGAACCAATCGTTAAAATTCTTTAAAAACTTTCAAAATAGGCTCTTACTGCGTCGATGCAGCGCCGCCAGCGTAATTTCCAAGCATTGAAGGTGTCATGAAAGGCATTCTCCGGAAAAGCCTTGAGAGCAGAAATGCATGCTGCTCCGTTCCCCTCTGTCGTCTCAAAATGCAAAGGGGCCACATCCAAGCTGTAGGGCGGTTGCGGTGTCTTGTCGAACCCGATTGATTCTTCGATTGAGTCTCTTGAGTACTAAGTTAAGTTAAAATTAAGGAAATTATTAAAATGGACATAACAAAATCTGATGGCCAGAAAGGGAAGTGTGCTGAGTGTTAATTTGTGCTTGTCATCATTGGAGCAATGCCTTGCAGCAGGGTTGCTCTGTATCCTCCTAACATCCGCTCAGATCTTCTGAGTTGTGCAGGTTTCAACGTAATACGCAAAGATCGCGAGCGAGACAATGGTGGTGGCCAAGCCTTCATATTCCACAATACCGTGCAGTATCGTCTAATCGATGAAGACATCGACCGCAGGGATACTACCCTAGAATGTCAGGGTATAGCTATCCGGTCAGGCGATGTCGAGCTCGAAATATCTAATATATACATCCCCCGAGTTAAATGTTGCCCTACAGGATATGACCCGAGTATAGGCGCGCTTTGGCATTCCTGCCTGTTAAATGATCGTAGGGATGGAGCTGGCGGAACAGATTGACGATTCGACATTCTGCACAATGAATGACAAAGCCCCCACCAGAGTTATGGGCACCTGTAATAGCTCGCCCGATAATATCATTGCTAGCGGTGGTCTGATAAATAGCTTAACCTGGCGACCTATACTAACTCTCGCATCAGACCATCTGCCCATAATCATCTCGATCGAGAAACCTCCCGATTTCGTTTCTGTGGACAACCGTACCTTCAGTAACTTTAATAAAGCTAACTGGGTCGGCTTCACAGAAAGTACTGAGAGCACCTTTAACGCTCTACCCATTCATCCGAACGTATGCGGTGGCGAACGTCGATTCCGCAAGGTGATCGCAGCAGCTACCGCCCGCTTCATCCCGGCTGGAAGAATAGCGGAAATCCGCCCCAATTTCCCGGCCGAAGCAGCCTTTTAGCTAACGAGCGCGACACCTTATGCCATGCCGATCCCGGGGATCCCCAAATAAGGGATCTCAATTAGGAGATTGGGCGTATGGTAAATCACCATAAGCGGACGAAATGGATAGAGCACCTGAAGTCCTGCAACCCCTCCACCGGTGTGAGTAAACTTTGGGCTACTGTAAAAGCTTTGACTAACTCGAAGAGGCACGACGACCGAGTTGAGGTTCAATTCAATGGTCATGTTTCTTCGGACCCGAAGAAGTGCGCGAGCTATTTTAGCAGGAGTTTACACTGCACCCTTCGGTAGACAAAGCCAGGAGATGTGTTAACCGACGGCTGCGCAATATGCCAAACGACTGCGCGCCATTTACTTTCACCGATGAGGAGGTTCAGAGTGTCATCAACAAAGCAAAATCCTCAAAATCTATTGGCCCTGATGGAATTAACAAACTAATGCTAAAGCATCTAGTCTCGACGGGAGTAAGTTACCTCACCAAGGTCCTCAACCTGTAGCTGACCACTCTTCATATACCCGATGCGTGGAAAGTCGGAAGAGTGGTCCCACTACTGAAACCTGGGAAACCCGCCAACAAAGGGGAATCGTATCGTCCGATAACTCTCCTCTCCCCAGTGGTGAAGACACTTGAGGCCTTGCTACTCCCGACCGTCACTCACCACCTGAGCCTAGCCAGCCGCCAGCATGGATTTCGAAAAGTGCACAGCACCACCACAGCACTTAGCGTCATAAACGCTCAAATAGTTCGTGGCCGCAGCCAGAAACCACTCTGCGAAAGAACGATCCTCGTAGCGTTGGACCTGTCAAAAGCTTTTGACACGGTCAACCACACAACGCTACTGCAGGACATTGAAGAAACTACGCTCCCTCCAGGGCTAAAGAGGTGGACCATCTAAACTGAGAAGAATTAAACAGGGGGTTCCGCAGGGTGGTGTCCTCTCCTCGCAACTGTTTAACTTGTACATCTCGAAACTCCCGCAGCCACCAGAGTGGGTTTCCATAACCTCGTACGCAGATGATTGCACGATATTGGCGTCGGGAAATGGAATCGATGGAATGTGTTCGAAAGTAAACAGCTACCTCTCCGACCTTTCTCGTTTCCTCACTACACGGAACCTCACACTTTCCCCCACCAAATCCACAGCGACCATTTTTACGAACTGGACGAAAGTGTATAGACTTGATCTTAATATTGCAGTCGATGGCGTGAAAATTCCCACCCTAAAGATTTTATGTGTAACCTTTGATAGTCTATGCTCCTTTACTCCCCATACGACCGCGATTATTGCCAATGTACAGAGCCGCAACTAAATCCTCAGATCACTAGCCGGCAGCACAGGGGGAAAATACAAAGAAACGTTGTTGGCAACATACAAGGCAATCGGCCGGCCGGACCTCAACTACGCAACACCTATATGGTCGCCTGGATGCAGTGGTACGCAGATGAGGGAACTCTAGACCTGCCAAAATACCGCACTCCGGACCACGACGGGATGCCTTTTGATGTCTCCTATCGAATACCTACACAGTGAGACGCTTATGCTCCTAGTTAAGGATCATAATTAACTCCTCTCCAAGCAGTTCCTGCTGGGATGTTTTCGTAGAAATCCCCCTTGCAGCCATCTGCTGGGAGAGTAACCACTCCTAGGAGCATCAAAAGGTCTTTCCTTGACTACGTCGACGACGTCGTACAGTACACCTACCGGACTTCGGACGCAACTGACTTTCGACAGGTACTGACCGCCATTCACAGTGGAGCCATTAACACCTTCACCGACTCTCTTCCCGTGAAAGGCGTTCTTGGAGTCAAACCACCACCCATAGCAGACGAAGAGCTCGAGTTGCTGAGAGAAACACGGGTGACCCTAGCGCAGCTTCGTTCTGGATATTGTAGCAGGTTAAACTCCTGTTTATCCAGAATAGACCCAGACATACCCAATGTATGTAATGGCTGGTATTTAGAATAGTATCCTTCGATTTCGGGATTAATGGTAAAATAACATTGGTCTGTAAACACTGGGACAAAGGAGTACTACGCGAAAGTACTTCAGTCAGGCTGGGTATTAGCTCGAACAGGGTTATTTTTTTAAAGCGAGGCCTAAGGCCGCCAATGCAAGAAGGAGTAATACGCGAAAGTACTTCAGTCACCCCGAAATTACGTAAATGTTATAATATTATCATAGAGTTTTACTTATTTGTTTATTGAATATAAATCACATATTATACAAATACATATCAATGTATACGTATCTCTATGGAAAAAGTGTTCACAACTCAATTAAAGCTTGAAAAATGTTGAGAAAGTATTTTTTATTATAGTTAATATAGAGGAAAGAATCACGCAAAATACAAACAAAGAAAAATTGTTAAAAATCCTACATATTTGGTGTTTAAGATATGGCAGCGCTAGTTAATTTTTACATTAAGTAAAAATGAGTCAAAAGATTATATTTTGAGCTGCACCGAAATGTGTACTCTTTATTTATACCCTTCAGACTAACTTATTACATGGTTCTTACTTCTATTTATACTAACTAGTATATTTACTTATTACTAGTTGAAAGTTTGTTTCAATACAGATTGTATTACTTGTTTAGGTTTGTTTACATATATATTGTTTGCTTAGAAACATTTGCTTTGTTTTACGATAAGGTTGTTGTGGTATTCGAACTCAAGGTTGTTTTGATATTTGTTTGTTTAGGATTGTTTGTTGTAGTGATAGTGCATTTCAATTGTTCGAACTCAAGGTTGTTTCTGCATTCTGTTTACTGAAACAAAAGGTTGTTTTGATGTTTGTTACTATTATAAGGAATACATTCCTTAACCCTCCCCTCTGTTAAAATGAAATGTCCTCATTTCAAAACATCTAGGCTTGAAGTCGGCTTATAATAATTAATTATTGTATGTGTTTGATTAATTTTTTGTGTTTGTAATTAATATCTTTATATATTGTATAGTAAATAATTATTTTTGCATGTTTCTTATGATGCTTTCTTTTCTCTTATTATTTAGTTTTTAATTAGCGTCAATTTTCTAGAATTCAACAACCATTTTCCTTTTTGGCTTGCCTTGTGTTTGGTGCCTTTTTTGGAATTATTGGCTGTATTTGTGGAAATTTTCACATTTCGATTGAGGATAAATTTGTATAAATTCCTCTTGTTGCTTGTTCATAATTACCATCTTGGAGTTGGGTCATTTTTGCTTCTTCCTAACTGATAATTAACTGTCCACTGTTTCAAGATTCAACGTTGTCCACGTTTTCAGGGTCTATTGCGAATCTTGTTGAAAGTATTATCCATTACTTCAGGACCTACACTTTTTTACCTTGTTCCACTTTTTCAGGAATTGTCACTGTCCGCTCTTCCAGGATCTGAATTCGCCGCTGTCCGTTTTTTCGGAATCTGCTTTTCATTCATTCTGGAAGTATTGTTCGCTGTTACAGGACTTATACTTATATCCACTGCCATTTGTGCTGCTACTTCCTGTGGAGTTTTTTTGATTTATTCCTATCGGAATAAAATCTGGCTTTTTGGATAGCAATTTGGATAACAAAGTTGCTAAGGAGAGTATTATAGTTTTGTTCAATTAACGGTTGTTTGTAAGTCCTAAAACTAAAAGAGTCAGATATAGGGTTATAAGTGATCAGTATATACCAAAGTGATCAGGGTGACGAGTAGAGTTGAAATCCGGATGTCTGTCCGTCCATCTGTCCGTCCGTACGTGCAAGCTGTAACTTGAGGAAAAATTGAGATATTATAATGAAACTTGGTACACGTATTTCTTGGCTCCATAAGAAGGTTAAGTTCGAAGATGGGCAAAATCGGCCCACTGCCACGCCCACAAAATGGCGAAAACCGAAAACCTGTAAAGTGTCATAACTAAGCCATAAATAAAGATATTAAAGTGAAATTCAGCACAAAGGATCGCTTTAGGGAGGGACATATTTGGACGTAATTTTTTTGGAAAAGTGGGCGTGGCCCAGTCCCCTACTAAGTTTTTTGTACATATCTCGGAAACTACAAACGCTATGTAAACCAAACTCTATAGAGTCGTATCCTTCAAGCATTTCCATATACAGTTTAAAAATGGAGGAAACCGTATAATAACTACGCCCACCCCCCATACAAAGGTTATGTTGAAAATCACTAAAAGTGCGTTAACCGACTAACGAAAAACGTCAGAAACACTAAATTTTACGGAAGAAATGGCAGAAGGAAGCTGCACCCAAGCTTTTTTTAAAAATTGAAAATGGGCGTGGCGTTGCCCACGTATGGACCAAAAACCATATCTCAGGAACTATTTTACCGATTTCAATGAAATTCGGTATATAATATTTTCTTGACATCCTGATGACATGTACGAAATATGGGTGAAATCGGTTAACAACCACGCCTTCTTCCAATATAACGCTATTTTGAATTCCATCTGATGCCTTCTCTGTATAATATATACATTAGGAACCAATAATGATAGCGGAATAAAGCTTTACACAAATACGGTATTTGAAAAATATGTAAATGACGGATAATGAAATCTCGATTATCACTTTATCATGCGAGAGTATAAAATGTTCGGTGACACCCGAACTTAGCCCTTCCTTACTTGTTACATAAAGTAAAAATGAGTCAAAAGAATATATTTTGAGCTGCACCGAAATGCGTATTCTTTATTTATACTCTTAAGACTAACTTATTACATGGTTCTTACTTCTATTTATACTAACTAGTATGTTTACTTATTACTAGTTGACAGTTTGTTTAAATACAGATTGTATTACTTGTTTAGGTTTTTTTACATATATATTGTTTGCTTAGAAACATTTGCTTTGTTTTAAGATAAGGTTGTTGTGGTATTCGAACTCAAGGTTGTTTTGATATTTGTTTGTTTAGGATTGTTTGTTGTAGTGATAGGGCATTTCAATTGTTCGAACTCAAGGTTGTTTCTGCATTCTGTTTACTGAAACAAAAGGTTGTTTTGATGTTTGTTACTATTATAAGGAATACGTTCCTTAACTCGCTCGTTTTCCTCACAATTGTAAACAATCTACCCCTTTCAATGATGAGTGCGCTAAGTGGTTTTTAAATTAATAAATTTAGCTAAAACTTAACTAAAAGTTGAAATGAGGTAAATTTTAGAATAGCATCCCCCCGTTTCGCGTTGAAATGGGTATCAATAAAAAGGTGACGTTCTCCAGATCACGAACATATATTTATATAGTTGCAGCTGACTTTGCATTTAAAGTTCAAAAATTCACTACTTTGAACTTGATAATTTGTATGTTGTGAATGACTTTTTCACTTATATTATTCACTTTTTACTTATTAACACTTCACTATACCGTTTCTGTATATTATTTTTTTTAATATTTATTGAAAATAAAACTTTAATTTAATAATTTAATTTTAGTTAAATTCAATGCATTTGCACAATAACAAAAGGATTGCGTACTAGCAAATAAATGGTATTGTCATATTTGCCTATTTGTTAACGAAAGAAATTATTTGTTGGTTACAATAATTGTCTTTTAGAAAGAATCGTTTAATAACACGTCACTGTGATTCAATTCTTTAAGTGTGTGTCCCGTCTGGGGCGACAGAGGCATCTTCGGGATCACTGTGATTGACCCTTCGGTGCTCATACCCATGATCAGAAAGGCAAATACATATATGCCCTCCAAAAGTTGGTACATATAATTAACCCTTCCGCCTCGAGCTTCTTAATAATTGGTATGAGCACGTCAGCTGATCTAACGTGCTCGGGACACACTTCTAACCTTAAGTCCTCGCTCCCATCCTCTACCATACCAAGTACCCAGTGACCTTCAACTCTTCTACCTGAAATATGAGAAAAGGGTCGGCTTTAAAATACCGTCCCAGGATTTCGGAAATAAAATTATTTTCGTTTAAAGTTGAAAATTGCACATAGGAAAGGCAAATTTGTTATTTGCTCAGACACATTTTCATATCTATCTGTTGTTTGCAATATCCGCAACACTGCTTCAAAAAAAAACTTTCTGCACAAGCACGCTATCTCTTCACCTCATCTTTAAAAAAATGTTCGGCTTTAGCAAGTATTAGGCAAAAACACACATTTTTTTCGAACTATCAAGAACTGTTAAAACTTCTTTCGTTTGCATACCTATTTCAAAAAGTGGTAATTTTCAACTTTAAAGGCAAATATGTATCTCGATAACTATTTAATAGTTTCCCGCGGATATATATATATATAACTATATATATTCTTGATCTGGACAACCTCCTCTATCCGACTATACAAATTTTATTTCCGAAATCTTGGGAAGTATTCCAAAGCGGACCTATCTCTGGACTAAGAAAAAATCGATTTACTTTATAATGACAAAGAATTAACTGGGAAAGATAATATTAGTGGTACTCATTCAACGTGGCAATTATATGAAAATAGTAAATTTGCAATATGGCAACACAAGTTAAATGAGCGCTCTTTGGCAACTGTGGCAATATTACTGTAAGTCTGTCATTTTTTCATTTGTAGGTAATAAAAAAGCTAAAATGCCGAGAATCAGTAATAATCTAAATCTTTTGAAGTTATTGGAAATAGCAGCGTTAAATGATTTAAAGATTATTGAATTCATTTGTGAGGACAATGTATGTATTTAAATTAAATTGGTTTTATTTTAAATGACTACATTTTTTGTTTTGCAGAAGAGAGGACAAGTAAAGAAGATGAAATAATGGAGGACCTAATGCATGTATTGGCTTTAGGCGAGGAATGCAGATACAGCGAACAGTTTATTCAAAATAGTGTACCGAAATCCAGGGTATTTTTAAATGAAATCGTATAGGAACTTGAGGAAAACTTTCGACGCTATTTTGGATCTAATAAAGGGAGACAATTTTTTCAGCAAAATTCGGTCGGGCAAACAATTTCCTATTACAGTACGCTCCGCGTATAAGAAAAGTCCGTTTATAAGAAACAATTTTGAAACACCTTGGACCACTTAAGTATTTTCATCTAAATAAGACCGCTTAAAAGATAAACCGCTTACAAGAAAAAATCGGATAAAAGAAATTTTTTTCCCTCACGAAATTTATCTGCCCATACAAAGAAAACCTCTTAAAAGAAATAATTTTCAAAACTTTGTGCTGGCAATGTTATATCTTAAATGTATTAAAATTTGTATCTGGCAACGCTAAAATTTCCTCCACAGCTGTTTTTAAAAAAAGAAAATAATGGAAAAAAGCAAGAAATAAAAATGGAAAAAATTAAAAGAAACGCTTTGCCAATTAAAACAAAAATCAAAATTGTGGAAGGAGCAAAAATCGGCAAAGCCCGAAGCGAAATCTCCAAAAAATATAATATTGCAAGCAGCACGATTTCGAAAATTTTGAAACAATCGAAAGAACTCAGTGAAAAGAGCTATACCTGCCGGAACTTAGAGCAAAAGAGGACACGCATATCAAAATATGAAGCGCTAAACAAATCAATGTCCATTTGGTTCAGGCAAATGATGGAAGCAAACGCTCGTGTAACCGGCCCATTGACCTTTGAAAAAGCGCAGCAATTTGCAATCAAATTAGGCATCCTTGATTTTAAGCCTAGCCCAGGCTGGCTGCAAAGATGGAAGAAAAACGACGGCGCAGCTGCTTCCGCGGATAATCAATCGGCTTTAAACTTCAAGTAAAATGTTCTTCCAGTTTTACTACAGAAGTATTCATTAGAAGATATTTATAACGCCGACGAGACGGGTCTATTTTATAAAGCTCTTCCGACTGGTTCATATGTCGCGGGAAGCCAAGCCGTAAGTGGACTTAAGACATCAAAAGAGAGAATCACATTGCTCTTTATAACCAATGCGACTGGTACAGACAAATATGCGTATGCCATCGGAAAATATAAAAACCCAAGGAGTTTTCGAGGAAAGATCATTCCTATCCCATATAAATTTAACAAAAAAGCGTGGATGACTAGTTGCATCTGGAGAGAAATTATAAAAGAGTTTGATGATAAACTGGCAGCAAAAAATAAAAAGATTCTACTCCTTATTGATAACGCTTTATGCCACAAATTGGATTTCACGCCAAAAAGCATTGAAATTGTATTTTCACCACCGTGTACTACAAGTCTAATTCAACCTTTGGACCAAGGTTTGCTATACCAGCATTTGCCACTTTTAAGTTTCATGTCTTTTTATTTGTTACACTATAGGTATTATTCAGTCTTTCAAATCACATTATAGAAAGTGTCTAGTTCGCGAACAGATACTAGCAGCAGAAGGTGGATTTATGGCTAATTTCTTAAAAAGCGTTAATATTTTGAGAGTATTGTACATTGTCAAGCGCACTTGGTGGCTCGTGACTCCTCAAACAATTCGAAATAGTTTTAAAAAAGCCGGACTCAAATGATGATTTTTGCGAGATTCAAGACAATAACTATTTTTTCGAAAATTTAGCTGATTTGGAATAGGAGAACGGTTTTGGGGCTATAAACGTAAATAATATAATAGACGAAATACTAGAAGATGAGAGTGGAGATATTATAGAAGAATCTGCAGATAGTGCAGTGCATCTAGCAGATAACTTAGAAAATATTGAGAAAATTCTCTTTAATGAACGTGACAAATCTCTTGTTCAAAAAAAAAATAAATGACTTCTTTTCAACGTCAAAAAAATGATAAATTTATATGTACATAAACAAAACATGCAATATTTATTATAAAAAGCAACTGTCGCAAAGTGCCGACTTTTTAAGTTCCTTTTTGCTCTTGCCAACAGGTGCTACTTCGGACTGAGTAGCCAATTGAAAAGTAAAGTCCTTTCTCGACGAACAAAAGCTAAACTCTATAAGTCGCTCATAATTCCCGTCCTGCTATATGGTGCAGAGGCTTGGGCGATGACAGCAACCGATGAGTCGACGTTACGAGTTTTCAAGAGAAAAATTCTGTGAAAGATTTATGGTCCTTTGCGCATTGGCCACGGCGAATATCGCATTCGATGGAACGATAAGCTGTACGAGATATACGACGATATTGACATATGTAGTTCAGCGAATTAAAAGACAGCGGCTACGCTGGCTAGGTCATTTTGTCCGGATGGACGAAAAGACTCCAGCTCTGAAAGTATTCGACGCAGTACCCGCCGGGGAAGCAGAGGAAGAGGAAGACCTCCACTCCGTTGGAAGGACCAAGTGGAGAAGGACCTGGCTTCGCTTGGAATATCCAATTGGCGCCACGTAGCGAAAAGAAGAAACGACTGGCACGCTGTTGTAAACTCGGCTATAATCGCGTAAGCGGTTTCTACGCCAATTAAGAAGAAGATACATGTAATATGAATTTTCTATGAATTTAAAGTTTTGTTAATTTTCGTTAATGTTTATTGTTTTTTTTTTATTAAAAATATTGAATGAAATAAATGAAATCAAATAAAAGATTTGTTTTCGTGCAACATAACGCGATGTACGGTTAAAAGAAGTTTGTACATGAAATTTGTAAGATATTCGCATATAAGAAACTATTTCTTATATACGGACTCCGCCTAAAAGAAAAAACCGGATATAAGAAAAATGTTAGTGGCATTTTCAAAGTTTCTTATATGCGGACTATACTGTAAAACGAAACTGGCAATTGTGTTGTAACGCTTAGGTTCTAGCGATGAAGGAGCTACTCTTTCGAAGATTGCAAGTTTATTTGGAATAGGTGATGGTGAATCATTCAGGTCAGAATTCGTCAGTTTTCCTCATAATACATTATCATGTTTTTATATTTTAGAATTTAACTGAACGCATATTTAATGCGCTGTTGAAATATAAGGACCAGTATTTATCTTGGCCAAATACGGAAGAACGCAAAAAGCTCGTTTTGAAACTTCGATTGAGTTACCTAACTGCATAGGATACGTTGATGGTACCGAAACTCCATTGGCGGAAAACCCGACACAGGACCCAGAAGCGTACTTTTCACGATAACATATTTACTCCGTTAAGGCACAAGCCGTGTGCGATCATAGATTACAAATAAGGCACTTGGTGTTGGGCTTTCCAGGTAACGTTCATGATGTACGTATTTTTAATAACAGCGAATTGTCAATTGAAGCACATAAATTTTTTGGAGAAGGTGAATAGATTGCATGTGACAGTGCATATAAATTATCGAGCACTGTTATAACGCCATTTAGAGAAAAGTCTAGAAATTTAACACTATGCCAAAGGAATTTTTTAACAAAACATTCAGTCGATATAGAATTTGAATTGAACATTGTTTGGAATGCTGAAGGAAGGATTTGGTAGTTTAAAAGGCTTAAGGCTCCAAATAAATAATTAGAATGGTATGAGAAAAGTTAACAAATGGATTCTCTGTTGTGCATTGTTACACAACTTTATACTCCAACAAGACGATTATTTCGATTACCAACCTGAGGAATCGGAGCACAGTATTGACGAGTCGTTATGGGAACCAAATGCTCGTACCAATGAAGGGGAGATAAGGCGACGACAAATCTTTGAACAATTGTTTAATCAATAAATATCTTAATTTAAAAATTCTTTATTTATTTATTTTTTTTCAAATAAAATTCAATTTCTTTACATAAACAAGTAACATAAATTATTTGACTAGATATAACTTAATACGGATAAAGTAAAAAAAAGCAAGGTGGACCATATTCACTAAGTCACTATAAATAAAACACACCAACAAATGTATTAAGAAGAAAAATTTAAAATGTAAAAAATCTTATATTGGAATACAGATGATTATATTTTGGCAACTTATGAGCTATTTAAGCTTTTCAATCGTTCGCGTTCCAATCTGACTTTTTCCATTTCTACTTCCATTTCTTTTTCCAACCGTAATTTCTGCAATTGAAAATTGTTTTCCTCTCTCTTTCCCAAATTCCATTTTTTTCGTTTCTAGTTCCAACTTCTTATTTTGGATTTCGAAAAGTAATGAAAATGGATTTGAACTTCTATGAGATCTTTTCATATTTCTTCTTGATGTAGATGTGCATGTAAAATTAGCGGACGGACTAACTACTTCATCTGCAGACGGATACATACTAACGGACGGATTGGGTAACGGACTCGAAGAACTTGTGTCGGGGTCTATCTCTGGGGTAATATATTCTATATATGTATCCTCCAACGCTGACACCAACTCGTTGATTGATAAATCGCTGGTGGCTGAACACTTATGCGACGTCCAAATATCACGTGAAAGTCTTCATAAAAAGGACATATCCTTTTTATGTATTCTTCCACACTATGAGGATCACCACTTTCAAGTAAGCCTGCACCAGTCTGGCCTTTCCAATTGAGCGCAGATAAAAAAGTCATTTTCAAATGCCTCATTTTAGTCCTATGTCCCATTTAATATTCATTAGCTTTTTCGCCAATTTAGTTGTAAAACTTTTGTTCTGTTGGTTTCTAAAAGCAAATCGTAAAATGTAAAATTATGAAATGACAAAAAATATATCAATATTACCTCAAAATGGTCCCGATTCTCTTTTATTGCGTCCACTATATTTATCAAAAGGTCTTTCGTTTGGCTTTCTGACCAACGAAATGTGCCGTTTAGCCTTAATCTTTTTTTCTATTAAATAATCAATTGAATATTAATAATATCGGGTGATTTTTTAAGAGCTTGATAACTTTTTTTTAAAAAAAAACGCATAAAATTTGCAAAATCTCATCGGTTCTTTATTTGAAACGTTAGATTGGTTCATGACATTTACTTTTTGAAGATAATTTCATTTAAATGTTGACCGCGGCTGCGTCTTAGGTGGTCCATTCGGAAAGTCCAATTTTGGGCAACTTTTTCGAGCATTTCGGCCGGAATAGCCCGAATTTCTTCGGAAATGTTGTCTTCCAAAGCTGGAATAGTTGCTGGCTTATTTCTGTAGACTTTAGACTTGACGTAGCCCCACAAAAAATAGTCTAAAGGCGTTAAATCGCATGATCTTGGTGGCCAACTTACGGGTCCATTTCTTGAGATGAATTGTTCTCCGAAGTTTTCCCTCAAAATGGCCATAGAATCGCGAGCTGTGTGGCATGTAGCGCCATCTTGTTGAAACCACATGTCAACCAAGATGCTAACAAACTTTTTGTTGCCAAAAATGGAAGAACTGAACTTGGTTGACATGTGGTTTCAACAAGATGGCGCTACATGCCACACAGCTCGCGATTCTATGGCCATTTTGAGGGAAAACTTCGGAGAACAATTCATCTCAAGAAATGGACCCGTAAGTTCGCCACCAAGATCATGCGATTTAACGCCTTTAGACTATTTTTTGTGGGGCTACGTCAAGTCTAAAGTCTACAGAAATAAGCCAGCAACTATTCCAGCTTTGGAAGACAACATTTCCGAAGAAATTCGGGCTATTCCGGCCGAAATGCTCGAAAAAGTTGCCCAAAATTGGACTTTCCGAATGGACCACCTAAGACGCAGCCGCGGTCAACATTTAAATGAAATTATCTTCAAAAAGTAAATGTCATGAACCAATCTAACGTTTCAAATAAAGAACCGATGAGATTTTGCAAATTTTATGCGTTTTTTTTTTTAAAAAAGTTATCAAGCTCTTAAAAAATCACCCGATACAAGCCAATAATTAATTGTTATGAATTTACTTACCGCTTCCATTTCTTTTAAAACACTAAATAGACGCTTCCAGCTGATTGCGAATTGCGCAAAATGCTATGGTTGCCACTGAAAACGGTCTCGCATATTTGCAAGATTGTCGTAAAATAAAATCCATGTAAAAATTAACAGCTGTTTTACCAAGAATGATAGAAAAGAGATTACGCATTGCGCAGATCCGTAATACTTGAAAAATGTAAACAAACAATTGCTTACGTCACACGGCGCAGTAAAAAATTTGACAGCTATAAATTCGTGGTACCAATCAATGTGAATATAGAAACAATTTATTTTACCCGTGTGATTTTGTATTCAAATAATAAAATGAAGTGTGTAGTGAAAAACTGTGTCAATGATAGAAGAAATAAAAATGTGAAGAAAACATTTTTTATGTTTCCGAACCATAAAGGATAGCAAAAAAAGTGGATCCGATTTGGTAGAAATAGTCAATCATTTAAGCCGAAAACATGGCGAAGTTGCATGGACCACTTCAACGATAAAGACATTATTGGAGACGGGATGTACGAAATGGGTAAGTTGATAAATCACCTTTGTTTTAAAATATTTTAATTTTAAACTTTTCATAGGCCTTGCCGCCAAAAGGGCTTTGAAACCAGGAGCTATTCCCTGTCGCTATAATGTTGCAGCTATTGAAAATGAGCAGCGATGCACCAGAGCTGAGCGCAGGGAAAATAAGAAAATAGTGACTTCATTGTTGATAAATGTTGATCAACCTCAAGAAGTACGAGACAGTGTATACCAGGGATAATGGGATGCCTAACTTATTTCAGTGTGAGAGCGCCTCAAAATAAGCGTTTTTTATAACATTTTCCATTATGGCCAGATCGAACAAAATAATAATTTTTGGGCATTTTAAATTAAAACACCCAACATTTATTACGATTGAAAATTATTATATATTGCACTTTTAATATATGACGAAACTACTTAAATCCTTTTTTATGATTTTGTGGTATATTAAAACAACTGACTTTTGATTTTTCAATACTTATGCCCGGTTTCACAGTCCATACTTAAGTTGTGCCCAAATAAAATCTTAGCTAAGTATTGTTGCAAACTGAGTGGTCGTTTGCGTTTCACAGTCAATGCTCAATTTCTATAAAATTTTATTATGATATATGGCAACGTTATGGGCAACATATGTTTTACAAATGTCATTCATAAAAATATGTTTGAAATATTTAAATTATAACAGACAATACATAAATTTGCGAGGAAAATTATATCAAAAATTGATGAAAACAACAAAAGAACCCCAAATTTCATCACTAGCGAGTCGGAGCACCTATGGGAACTGAAAGAAAAGTATAAGCTGTTATTGAGTGCAAACGAGCGGACACTTGCCCTACGCTACGAAAGATGTCGCTGAAAATTCAAAGCAAATTCAAAACAAAAATCAGCTGTTATTTAAGCACTGCTTAAGTCTCCCCTTTTCAGTACTTAAGCATTACATAAGTATGAACTGTAAAACAATATTTTCCTGTTTTATCTTAAGTACAACATAAGTATGGACTGTGAAACCGGGCATTAATAAGGTGAATTAAGCCTGTTAGTTCTCAATTAATAAATGTTTTTAATCATTTGTAATTGCAAATTAATTCTATTATGCATCAAACTACAAAACTTTTCATGAAATATATTTAAATTTCGCATTTTCTTTGATTTTCATTGTTTTAAATTTTTATTAGCGATCTTGAACGGCGGCAACAAATTCCTCCGTTCACTTATAGTTTTGGTATAATTTCAATCTGGCCGTTCCAGTCATTCCAATTGCAAAACGTCAAAACCTACCCAATCCAGTCAACTGTCAAAGCTCGGTAGGTGAGCGGTCTCACATTTCCAGTGACAAGAGAGCTGGGGATCTCTTTATCTCTGGTGTATACCTGCTGAAGATTTTAACGTGACTGAGGATTGTGCAGACCTTTCAATGGAAAATAGTTTGAATGAACTGTGCACTGAAGAGGCTGCTATTAAAGAAAGTTCAGGCCAAGGAGACAAAATAAAAATGCTAGAGAAAAAAAGTGTAAGTGAAGATTTTTTTCAAGATGTAGCAGTACATATGTATTTAAATATAAACTTTATGCTTTTTATCACAGAAAACTACTTCAAACTGAAAATATGACTAAAATATAACTAAAAATATTTAAAAAGAAAAAAAACTAAATAATCTGCGTCGATTCATATTCAAATAAAAAACACAAGCAGAATAAAATAAAATACATTATAAAATCTGAATTGTTTAATTTAAATATTTCTTTTAATTTTAAGTTTTATGTTAAATATTCAAATTGATCTATAATTGTAATTATTTTCATATTTAACTTGCACTGTGATTTTTGTAAATGAGTTAATTTGCCATTTTTGTTTGGTGCGTATTTTAATAGAACAATTAATAAAAATATTTATATTGCAAAATAATAATTAATAAATTAATAAAAACCTAAAATCTCGCGGACCTTCAATATTTTATTTCATTTTTATAAACCAAAAACCAACCAATTATTATTAACAAGCAAAATTTACTTGCTACTCAAGCTCTTTCACGAAATTTATGAGCCGTTTACGACGTTTTAAGGTTGGTACGCAGCTCTCAAGTAATTGCTCAAGAAAAAAATGCATTATTTCTCAAGTAATTTTGACAGCTGGTTACGCATTGTGAATGATCCACATTAGAAGAGCAAGAAAGAATAAACAGAAAAAAACAAACTTTGTGCGTAATATGTATGTGTGTATGTGTATGGTAACATAAATATTTTCATTGAGATTTAAGAAATGTTGTTGATGATTGGTAGGTTTTATACAACATTTCAAAATGGAATATACTTCATAATAATGATTTCAACTAATTTAGGATGAATTTGACGATTACTTCGATTTTCCTTCAAGAAACAATTGTTGATTTGATGTTTCTTCGCAAAACCAGGTTTGCCATATTCACATTTTACTGAAAAAAAGTATTAAAAAGAAAGTATTGAAAAGAAAGATTACTAGATTTCTTGAGAGCTGCGTGCTAGCACAAGTAAATTTATCGCAGGAAAGTTTCTTGACCGTTTCTTAAGCGTTTTTTTATATGCAGTTTTTACGTTTCTTGAGAGCTGCGTACTAAGTTTTAAATGAGTGCCACTATTAATAGTCTCTGTACTGGCATGATGATGTTCCATTAGTCCGCGATTACATGAAGCAACTTTTGTTGCTAATTCTCGGGCGATTCTCTTTTGCTGTTGCGAGTTTTTTTCTCATTCTCTTTCACTTTACTTTAACCCATTGTCGTTTCTTTTTTCTTATAGGTATTTGGGCCATTCTATCACATATATTAATCAGCTCTGTCAATTAAGAAATACATTTTATTTATTAAAACAAAGATATATCACCCTTTTTACTATCGTCTGAATCAATTTGTATGGTTTCCTCCATACATTTCACAATATCTTTAATTAATTCGATTTTTTCGTCATACTTTATTTTCTAAAATATTTATATTATATTATGTATATTTGTATACATATTTGCAAATTACTTACCAAAAGATGAAATTAAATTTTTTAAATATATTCAAAATATTAATTTCAAAAAAAGATACGCAAATGCAACTATGTACTACGAAAGAAAGAACACGAATGCCGAAAAACGTCGCCGCGAACTGTTACGAATAAGAACACAAAGCGAGTTGCTGAACACTGGAAACTCGGCGCCCCCTCGCCCGTAAACCAAGAGTTGCCGCAACAAAAGTTGCCTTGTGTAATAGCGCTCTTACCAACAAACTTTGAAATTCTCAAACAAACTTGCACTGTCTGAACAGGTCTATGATGTACTGACCACAGTATATACTGAGGTACTGACTTTAATGTATTGTGTGAATGTAGTGCCAATGATTAGTTACAAACTTCTATAATACAAAATAAGTTGCTTCATTAGGGTTAGTGTACTAAGTTAAAATTAAGGAAATTATTAAAATGGACATAACAAAATCTGATGGCCAGAAAGGGAAATGTACTGAGTTTGTCATAATTGATGCTGAAAGTAATCAAAATAATGGTAAATAATTACATATATATTTAGATAGAATTGTATTGTTGATTTGTTTTTTTAATAATGTTCATATGTCTGAATAAGTAATATAATATGCGAAGTTTTAGAAAGCCCTCATCGAATTATGGACTCCCATGGGCAATTGTAGATATGTATATGTAATTGATTGTAGTATCCATCGATTTCGGGATTAATGGTAAAATAACATTAGTCTGTAAACATTGTGATAAAGGAGGGGTAAATTTTAGAATAGCATCCCCCGGTTTCGGCGATAAAATGGGTATCAATAAAAAGGTGACGTTCTCCAGCATAGACGAAAATATCTGTATTTATATACATAGTTGCCGCTGACTTAAGTTTTTATTTTGCATTTATAGTTAAAAATTTCGCTACTTTTAACTTGATAATTTGTATGTTGTGGATGACTTTTTTTTCTTATATTAAGCATTTTTCGGCACAATTCCGATTTCTTTGGCGCGGCGATTTGAAGGTACCGTTGGAAAGGAGAAGTCCTCCTGATTAAAAAATATACAGGGTGATAGGTACCGCAAACGCTTAGTTTACGATATATTCGACCTTAAAGTTCAAAAATTCCCAAAATTCGAACATTTCAACAAGCTAGTTTACCACATTAAACACACTTTACTCACATTGGTTAAAATTTAGAATAGCATCCCCGGATTTCGGGGATAAAATGGGTATCACTGGTAACGTTCTCCAGATCCCGAAAATATATATATATAGTTGCCGCTGACTTATAGTTTTAAAGATATTTGCATTTAAAGTTGAAAAATTGACAACTTTTACATTGATAATTTGTATATTGTGAGTAACTTTTTCACTTATATTATACCCGGGCACGATTCCGATTACTTTGGCGGAGGGTTAAAAAAAAACCGAGTTTCCGTATAAATGGGGTATGTACGGATAGGGGAGCTTCTCCAGAGGAGGAATATCCAAAAAGTAATGTAAAAATTACTAATATTTTTTAAAATATTCACGATTAAAAGTTCAAAAATTTGCACTAATAACACATGGTATTTCTCTATGTATGTTTCACTAAATTTTTTCACATTTTTTACTTCGTATATTTAAATACACACTCTAAGCTTTGAAATAAGCTTACATTTCACTTTTATTTTGCTATATTTTACCTAAATTTATTAATTTAAAAATCACTTAGCACACTCATCGTTGAAAAGGTTAGATTGTTTACAATTATGAGGAAAACGAGCCTTGCCACATCTTAAACAGTAAATATGTAGGATTTTTAACAATTTTTCTTTGTTTGTTTTATCGCGTGATTCTTTTCTCTATATTAACCATAAAAAAATACTTTCTACATATGTATATGTGTAATACGTAATTTATGTGACTGAAGTACTTTAGCGAAGTACTCCTTTATGCAATGGCGGCCTTCGGCCGCGCTCTAAAAAAATAACCCTGGCCGAGCGAATACCCGGGGTGACTGAAGTACTTTCGCGTAGTACTCCTTTCTTCGTTGGCGGCCTTCGGCCGCGCTCTAAGAAAATAACTCTGGCCGAGCGAATACCCGGGGTGACTGAAGTACTTTCGCGTAGTACTCCTTTCTGCGTTGGCGGCCTTCGGCCGCGCTCTAAGAAAATAACCCTGGCCGAGCGAATACCCGGGGTGACTGAAGTACTATCGCGTAGTACTCCTTTCTGCGTTAAAAATAAAAAAATATATACATATACGTTTTGTTATAAAGTGGTGAAAGTGGTTATATTCTTTGGTTATTATGCACTCATATTCAAACAAAATTTAAGTTTTCGTTATAAAATTGATAAATTTTGATTATTTTTTCTGTCAGCGATTTCCATTTATATTTTATATAAAATGGTTATATTTTACGGTTATCATGCTCTCATATTGAAACAAAAAAGTTTCGGATATAAAGTAGTTATATTTTTTGGTTATTATGCACTCAAACTCATATTTTAAATATAATAATACTAATATAACTACTTTATATCCAATATTCAAACAAAATTTAAGTTTTCGTTATAAAATTTATACATTTTGGTATTATATCTGTCGGCGATTTCAATTTATTTTTTATGATACATTGGTTTGTATATTAGGTGACGATATATACATATACATATGTATATTATTATATTTAAAATATGAGTTTTGGATATAAAGTGGTTATATTTTACGGTTATCATGCACTCATATTGAAACAAAATTTGAGTTTTCGTACTGTACTGTAACCTTACACTTTATTACGTAACATTATTATATAATATTACTTATACATATGTATACATATATAATATTATTATATAATATTATTAATACATGTATATAATATTACTTATTTGCTGAATAAATTTAAAAAAGAAAATATCCATATGCATGAATTGAGGAATTTTTGCGAAGAGAGGAATTTCAGCGAATTGTCTTGTCATCACATGGCAGCGCTCGATTTCTTCGTAATTTTTAGTAAACAAATGAGGTTCAAACGAGCGTAAAATGTATTTTTAAAATAAAGATTTTTTAAATAAAAAACCTGCTAAAAGTGTAAAATGTGGATTTATTTAAAAGATTATAGTGTAATTTAATTAATTTGAAGAGAAAAATGTGAATAAAGTGGGTTTAACGTGGTGAAATAGCTTTTTGAAAAGTTCGAATTTTGCGAATTTTTGAACTTTAAGGTCGAATATCTCGTAAACTAAGCGTTTGCGGTACCTATAACCCTATATATTTTTTAATCATGAGGACTTCCGTTTTCCAACGGTACCTTCAAGTCGCGGCGCCAAAGAAATCGGAATTGTGCCTATACCCGAGACAGACATGTAGTGACAATACCATAGTAAAGGTATCATGGTATTCTGTTTAAGTAAGTGTATTATATATCACGGAATTGTGCCTATACCCGAGACAGACATGTAGTAACAATACCATGGTAAAGGTATCATGGTATTCTGTTTACTACGTTGGTGACACACATGGCAATGTAGTAAACTCAAATACTAGCTTTGTTTCATAGGAATTAAATTAAAAAAAAAAGTGTAAACAATAAATATGTAGATGTGTGTTTGTAATTCATTTGTTATTCTTAAATAATCAAATTCAACAATAATTTAAATGTGTATTAAAAGCTATTTTTGCACTATATTATATAAAATAAATGTGTGCAAATGAATAAGTGATGCGTTAGTGTATATAAAAGTGAAAAATATAAGTGCAAAATTAATTTTATATATCGAAAATATGTAATTAAAATATTGCAAATTTTCAACTTAAAACGCGAATAACTCGAAAACTATAAGCTTCCTGCGGCTATAACCATATATATTCGTGACCTGGAGAATCTCCTCTATCCGACCATACCCATTTTATTACCGAAATCCTGGGATGGTATACTAAAGTCGACCCGAAAATTTTGCAAATTTAATTTTGCAATTTCTCGACTTATGGTTAGTTTTTCTTCCGTATTATGTACTTTTTATACACTTACAATTCACTACAATGTTTCTACATATTTATTTTTTATTAATATTTTAGATGTTTGCTTAAAATAAGCATTTTATATTTTACATAAATATTATTACACGCACAATAACAATAAGTGGTCCGTGTTGTCAAATAATAAGTGTATTATATATCACAAATGATTGAAAACAATAAAAATAAATAAAAAAAACTCAAATGCAAAAAGCAAAACCTCGGAAATACAATTGATATGGCCGCATAGAGGAGGTTCCCCAGATCAAGAATATATGTACATATATTTAGTTATAGCCGCAGGAAACCAATAGTTTTCGATACATTTTGTTTAAAGTTGAAAACTACCACTATTTGAATTACGTATTCTTATACCCTGAACAAGGTATATTAAGTTTGTCACGAAGTTTGTAACACCCAGTAGGAAGCGTCAGAGACCCTATAAAGTATATATAAAATTGATCAGAATGTTGAGCTGAGTCGATTTAGCCTTGTCCGCCGGTCTGTATTTCCGTCCGTCCGTCCGTCCGTCTGTGTATATACGAACTAGTCCCTCATTTTTTAAGATATCGTTTTGAAATTTTGCAAACATCATTTTCTCTTCAAGAAGCTGCTCATTTGTCGGAACTGCCGATATCGGACCACTATAACATATAGCTGCCGTACAAGCTAAACGATCGGAATCAAGTTCTTGTATATAAAACTTTTGCATTTGATAAGATATATTCACGAAATTTGGTATATATTATTTTCTAAGAGAAAAATGTAATCTCCGAAGACATTGTTCAAATCGCCTTACTATATCATATAGCTGCTATATAGACCGAACGATTGAAACAAAAGGCTTTTATGGAAAACTTTCGCATTTGACGTGGTATTTTCACGAAATTTAACATGGATTACTTCTTCTTCTTTATTGGTGTAGACACCGCTTACGCGATTATAGCCGAGTTAACAGTGCGCCAGTCGTTTCTGCTTTTCGCTACGTGGTGCCAATTGGATATTCCAAGCGTAGCCAGGTCCTTCTCCACCTGGTCCTTCCAACGGAGTGGAGGTCCTTCCCCCGGCGGGTACAGCGTCGAATACTTTCAGAGCTGGAGTCTTTTCGTCCATCCGGACAAAATGACCTAGCCAGCGTAGCCGCTGTCTTTTAATTCGCTGTGGCCAACGAACAAAGGACCATAAATCTTTCGCAGAACTTTTCTCTCGAAAACTCGCAACGTCGACTCATCAGTTGTTGTCATCGTCCAGGCCTCTGCACCATATAGCAGGAGGGGAATTATGAGTGACTTATAGAGTTTGGTTTTTGTTTGTCGAGAGAGGACTTTGCTTCTCAATTGCCTACTCAGTCCAAAGTAGCACCTGTTGGCAAGAGTTATCCTGCGTTGGATTTCCAGGCTGACATTGTTGGTGGTGTTTACGCTGGTTCCAAGATAGACGAAATTATCTACGACTTCAAAGTTATGACTGTCAACAGTGACGTGAGAGCCAAGTCGCGAGTGCGAAGACTGTTTGTTTAATGGCAGGAGATATTTCGTCTTGTTCACTGCCAGAGCCATTTGTATTGCTTCTTTGTCCAGTCTGGAGAAAGCAGAACTAACGGCGCGGGTGTTGAGGCCGATGATATCAATATCATCTGCATACGCGAGCAGCTGTACACTCTTATAGATTAAGTTCTGCAGCTCGAACTATTTTCTCCAGCAGCAGGTTGAAGAAGTCGCGCGATAGGGAGTCGCCTTGTCTGAAACCTCGTTTGGTATCGAACGGCTCGGAGAGGTCCTTCCCGATCCTGACGAAGCTTTTCGTGTTGCTCAACGTCAGTTTACACAGCCGTATTAGTTTTGCGGGGATACCAAATTCAGACATCGCGGCATAAAGGCAGCTCCTTTTCGTGCTGTCGAAAGCAGCTTTGAAATCGACGAAGAGGTGGTGTGTGTCGATTCTTCTTTCACGGGTCTTTTCCAAGATTTGGCGCATGGTGAATATTTGGTCGGTTGTTGATTTGCCAGGTCTAAAGCCACGCTGATAAGGTCCAATCAGTTTGTTGACGGTGGGCTTTAATCTTTCACACGATACGCTCGATAGAACCTTATACGCGATGTTGAGGAGGCTTATCCCACGGTAGTTGGCGCAGATTTTGGGGTCTCTCTTGTTATGGATTGGGCTTAAATTCCAATTGTTGGGCATGCTTTCGTCCGACCATATTTTACAAAGAAGCGGATGCATGCTCCTTATCAGTTTTTCGTTGCCGTGTTTGAATAGCTCGGCCGGTAATCCATCGGCCCCCGGCGCTTTGTTGTTCTTCAGGCGGGTAATTGCTATTCGAACTTCTTCATGGTCGGGTAATGGAACGTCTGCTCCATCGTCATCGATTGGGGGAATCGGGTTCGCCTTCTCCTGGTGTTGTGCGTTCACTGCCATTCAGCAGGCTGTTGGACCGACCCGGGTTATTTTTTTGAAGCGCGCAACGCAAAAAGGATATTTACGCGAAAAAAAAAACTTGAAACACCCCGGTGTTGGAACCTTTTTTTTTGAAACTCGGCCGAAGGAAGCCAAAGAAAAAAAAAGTTGTGCGCGTAAAAAAATTTGACACATGCATTGGTGTGAAGCTTTAGTGAACATAAAAATATAAGTGTAAACTTATTTTTAAATCGAAAAAATACGTAATTCAAATAGTGGTAATTTTCAACTTTAAACGCAAATATCTAGAAAACTATAAGTTTCCTGCGACTATAACTATATATTTATATTCTTGATCTTGAGAACCTCCTATATCCGACTATACCCATTTTATTCCCGAAATTGGGGGACCGTATACTAAAGTTTTCCCGGAACAAGACAACGGCTTCCCGACAATAGCTGTACCAGTCGCTGATGGTAGCTGTTATTAAAATTGCTACAAAACTATTTTTTTGCACTTCTGTTTAGCACCAATGCGAAGCGTAAGCGAACTTGAGATAAAATATTTGAGGCAATAGTATTTTCGTATTTTCGAACCAGATACCTTTGGCCCTCGATATAGTAGCCAGCGAACGACGATTGCCCTTACGGCATCTAAACGTGCCCACCGCATTATTCCCTGCTAGAGTTGGGATCATGAGCGTTTTATGTTTACGGCACAATTTACTGCTTAAAATTAATAGCCCTGACAGACGACAGCGCTAATATGCATTAGCGGGCTTAATTTACAATTACTTGGGCATTTGACCCATGTTAATGCAAGTTTGTAATGCACAAGAATTCCGACGTTTAGCTGAATTTACCAAATTTGAGTAGGCAACACTGCCCAAAAATGGCTAGTTTCTGCTCTTGTTTGACAGATGCCGCTTGAAATCTGCCGCCTTGTTTGTGTTTACAGCTTCAGAGGTAAACAGTTTTTGTATTGCTAATTAAATTATATGCAAGTAAATTAACAAAAAACAAATTTTAATATTTTTGGATGGCAGAAAATAAACAACACACAGTTTGCTATCCATTTTTCCAATATTCTTAACTTTTTCGCACACTTTTATTTCACTTTTTTTTAATGAATTAACAAATTTCACTATCAGCTTCTAAATGCACAAGTCTGCCGTCTGTCACCATAAAATTTCAATGCGCATTAGCGTTGCTTAAGGCGCATTAATTTTGTTCGTCTATCAGGGCTATAAGCCCTCTTCCTCCGCAAATGCAATGCATTTCTCCCTTATGCTAAACGTTTCCACAACTAGTGATGTTCCACATTTTTATTAGTTCTGCAACAGTGAGAACATTCGTTACACTTTTACGTACACCGCGGCTGGTGAAAGGTTCATCGAAGTACAATTCTTTCTGGAATTATTCCCGTTAAAGAAAATGAAGTGTTAAAAAGGGAGTTACACCCTTCACTTTCCAACCAACCTTCACCCATAACTTTTTATCCAAGACGATTTTGGATTTTTGGCTTTAAAGCATTATTCTAGTTGATCCAATTCCGTGAAATCCTTCATCGTCGATCCAACAGCGGGGAGTTCAGTGCTGTTTCGCTTAGAACTACTTTCTGCACTGGCGGCCTTTGGCCGCGCTTAAAAAAAAAATCAGGTCGATCCAACACCGTGGTATTCAGAGTTGTTTCGCGTAGAACTACTTTCTGCACTCGCGGCCTTCGGCCGCTCTTCAATAAAAAAACAACCCTGGTCGACCCAACACCGGGGTGTTCAGAGGTCTTACGCATAGAACTCCTTTCTGCAAATTTTTTTCTTTTATAAAAAATTGTTGAAGATTTTTGCGTTTTCCATTTATGTATGTATTTGCGGTATAAAGTTTTTCCTTATTTTTTTTCGTTGACAAATTTGCACGTATGGCAATACAATTTATTTGCTAGTATGCAACCCTTTTGTTATTGTGCGAATGCACAGAATTTAACTAAAATACAATTATTAAATTAAAACTTTATTTCCAATAAATATTAAAAAAAATTAATATACAGATACGGTATAGTGAAGTGTTAATAAGTGAAAAGTGCATAATATAAGCGAAAAAGTCATTCACAATATACAAATTATCAAGTTAAAAGTAGTGAATTTTTTGATTTTAAATGCAAATATTTTCGTGATCTGGAGCCTTTTCATTGATACCCTTCATCCCCGAAATCGGGGAATGCTATTCTAAATCCCAGCCGTGAAATGTGCACTTATTTTAATGTTTAAAGTGTGTATTTAAATAAACAAAGTGTAAAATGTGAAAAAAGTTTAGTGAAACATTGAGAAATGCTATGTATTAGTATAAAAATTTTTGAATTTCTAATCGGGGATATTTTAAAAAATATATGTAAGTGTTAGCCACATATTCTTCTTCTAGAAAAAACTCCCCTATCAGTACATACCCCTTTTAGACCGAAATTCGTGTTCTTTACCTGACCGCTAACGTAATCGGAATCGTGCCGTAGATGGGCGTAATGCGACCACTGTTACGTCCACAAATCTCCTTTAACCGAAAATTTATAAAGTGCCATAACTAAGCACCTAATTAGGATATAAAACTGTAACATGGCGCAAAGGATCGCAGTAGCAAGGGGTACCTGCTGATAAAAAATTTTGAAAAAATGGGTCTGGCCCCGCCCTCTAATATGCTTAAGGGGTTAGGGGTAGCCAGAGGCACGAAAAAATGAGAGTTTTCAGAATTGTTTTTTGCTATTAAATCGTGTTATTTTACAAAAGTAGTAATATGGCATTATTATAGAATGTGTTGGCTTGAAGTCACGAAAATTTCAAAAAAAAAAAAATTAATTTCCAAAGTTATAGTTGTTTGTGTTGACCCTTTTTCAAAAAAAGGCACTTGCGGTGATAACCATAAGTCCTTGGAGATTCATCTAAAATCAATCGGACAAAAAAATGAGTTTTATAAATAGATAAACTCGGGCTTGGTCGAAGGATTTTCTTTTGTTTTTCAAAAATTAACAAAATGGCGGCAAAAAAATCAACAGTTAATTGGTCTTCAAAAATCGAAATTTTCGAAAAAATTAAAATCCTTCGATCAGGCCCGAGATTATTATGTAATCTAAAAGCTGTATAAATTTCGTTAAAACCTACTAAGCGGGTTTCGAGTTACAGTTGTCACCGATTCAAAAAACATAGTTTTGAGAAAAACGCGTTTAAAGTTTCACACTAGCGCTTTGAAGTGCCCGAGCTCGCTTTGTTATTTGTCGAATAACTCAAAAACTAATTATCGGATCAACGTGAAATTTTCAAAGAATATTTTTAAGATATTACACTTAACGAAAATGCACAAAAAAAATAATTTTTTGAAAATTCTGACTACCCCTAACCTCTTAATGTCTCTTTTAAACCACTAAAGCTACAAAAACCAACTGTACTGGGCGCAAATATTATAAGAACTCCTACTGACAGTGTGAAAATTTATGAAATCGATAGAAACCCCTGCTCACTCCCCATATAACGGTATTGAGCAAACTACAAAAAGTGAAATAAATCAATAACTAATTACGTCAGAGACAATAAATTTTACTTCCTTTTTCTTTCTTTCTCTTTCCAGTACAGAAATCAATATGTAAATATCATTACCGAAAAAAATTTTGCAATAATAATTCCCTTAAAGAATGGCACCTTTTGACTAAAAATCGTCTTAATCCAACCAAAACTGTTCAAGACCCTAATACCGAAATATGTGGACTCCAGTATCTATAGTTGACTTTTGACCGAAAATATCGGTCAATGTGTGAGATATACAATTGAAATTCAGACAGAATCCATTCCTGACAGTGGAAATTCTGTGTATCAAAAATCGGGTCCATATAAAGGTTTTCGAAAATCCAGGTGACTTTATGCTGGATATATCAGCCAATATTTGAGTTATCTCAATGAAAATTTTAGAAGTATATTACTCATAACATTATGTCATTGTGTCTAAAATGGTTACAATTGGGCGAAAGCTTGACCTACGCCCAAATAACCATTACCAGAATTTTCGAACATCCAGCTGATTATGTACAAGGACTAGGTAGGTAGGTTGGTAGGAGTGCAGCCCTATCGGGCTCAATTAACACTTGATGTGCCATTTCGATGCACTGTCCGTAGAACCTCCTGTATCTGCTATTACGTTTCACTTCCTCTTTCAAACCATTTTGAGGTTTCGATGAAACTACTTATGTCCGATATGCTTTTAGTGGAAATCCATGGGCATTCACAGAGAAAGTGGAAGATTGTTTCATTGTTCCCTGCTACTCCGCAGCCACGGCAGATGTCGTTGTAGGGCATACCCATTTTGGATGCGTGTTCCCCAAATGGCCAGTGCCCTGTTATGGTAGCTGTTACTTTGTAAATACTTTTCCTTGACCTATTTAGTAAGTCGTTGGTTCTTTTCCTGTCATATCTTGGCCATAATTGTTTAGTTATGACGCATTTTGTGATGTTTTTCCACCTGTTATTTGCAATTTGTTGAAATTGTCTATTGATCTCTCCTTTGATTGACCCTAGCGGACTTGGTATTATCTCCGCCTCGGATTCGTTGAGGAAAGCTCCTGCCTTTGCCAACTCGTCTGCTTTTTCGTTACCGAAAATGTTCCTGTGGCCGGGAACCCAGATTAAGTTTAGTTGGAGCTTGTCTTTTATTGCGCTTAGTGCTCTCTTGCAGTTGTGTACTGTGCTGGAGTTTGTCATGGGTGAAGACAAGGCCAGGAGCGCCGCCTGGCTGTCCGTAAATATAGTTGATTTATTTATATTCCCGTGGTTTTCCAATAGAGCTTCGCAGGCTTTTTCTATGCCTAGTACTTCTGCTTGGAAGATGCTAGCCGAGTTCGGTAGACGTATAGAAAGAGATATGCCAAGATCAGTGGAGAATACCCCCGTGCCTACTCCGCAGTCCATTTTGGACCCGTCGGTATAGACTGAGATGGTATCCTCCTCTTCTATTGAGCCTCTTCTCCATTCTCGTCTAGATGGTATCCTTACCTGGAAGTGTCTATTGAAGTCCAGCTTTGGGAGAATGTAGTCTGATTTATTAATGGTGAGCTTGTTTAGAATTACACTAGAATTACACTATGTCCATAGTTCTGCTGGTTCCAACCTCCCAATTCTTTTATTCTTGTCGCCGCAATAGCTGCTGTTTTTTGAATAAAAATGTCCATTGGTAGTTGATGCAGGATCACGTTGAGCGCATCAGTCGGACATGACCTGATTGCCCCAGTAACACCCGCACATGCTGCTCTTTGTATACCATTTAATTTTTTAATGTTGTATTGTTTGTTTAACGCTGGCCACCATACCAGAGCTCCATATGTAAGTATAGGTCTAATGACCGCCGTATACATCCACATGACTATACTTGGTTTGAGGCCCCAATTCTTGTTGACGATTCTCTTACAAGTATAGTAAGCCATGTATGCTTTGTTTATTCTTTTTTCTATATTTATTTTCCAGGACAATTTGGTGTCAATCTCCACCCCCAAGTATTTAGCTGTGGGGGATAGAGATAGTGTTGTACCGTTTAGTACCGGAAGTTGAAACTGAGGTATTTTGGTTCTGCTTGTGGATATCATCAGTTGTGTTTTGTTCGGGTTAACTCCTAGACCATTGTGTTTAGCCCATAGGTTTAACCTACGAAGTGCTATTTGAAGACAATATTTTTTCGATTTATAATTCATTTTATACTTATATTTCATTCCCAAAAACAGGATAAAAATCCTACTTAAATATAAGGAAATTATTCCAATTACAAAATGTTCTATGGCTATCGCCAAACTATTAAATTCGTAACATTTTCGAGATTATTACAGTTGTCTCTCGCAAAAAAAATTTTCACTTCCCGCCATTGGGATGTGTCAAGTTTTTTTCGCTTAAAACTTTTTTGCGTGGGCGGCCTTTGGCCGGGTACGGTTCCAGTTACTTGGCAATGGGGAACTGAAAACGAATTTCGGTAGAAATGGGGTAAGTATGTGCTGATAGGGGATCTTCTCCAGAGGAGGAATATGTAAAAGTAATATTGCTAACACTTATATTTTCGCTTTTTAAATTAAAAAATATATAAATAACTCATGATATTTCACAATGTTTAACTAATTTTGTCCACATTTTTCACTTTGTATATTAAAATTTACACTTTAAGCATTAATATAAGTTCACATTGCATTTTTATTTCGTTTTCTTTTAGCCAAATTTATTCGTTTAAAAATCACTTAGCCATTCATGGTTGAAAAGGTTAGATTGCTTACAATTATGAGTAAAACGAGCGTATCTACATTTTAAAAACCAAATATGAAGGATTTTTCAACAACAGCGCTTTCTTTGTTTGCACTTACACGTCTTTTTTTTTAATAACTGTAAAAAAAAAAATCTTTCTAAAATTTTCCAAGCTATAAATGAGTTTGTGAAAAGTTTTTTCATATATATGAATAATAGTATGTAATTTATGTTTAATAAATGCAGATGAGTAAAACTATATTATAATATTATGAAATGTGTATGATTGTAATACAGTAGCGAACAACAAAAACGGGACACATAATTGTAGTGACTTTAAATCGATGTTGCGTTAACAAATCAAACTTTATTATACAAGTAAGTATTTTTTAGTAAGTATATTATTCAGATACAATAAAACGCTGTTATTTATATTCCTGAGTATACACATGGCTGCAAATAAAATGAAATGTGGTAAAAGTCCAAAATTGACTGAAGTTGATAAAATCAATTTTGGCTTTGCGATCGAAAAACTTGAGTATACGTAAAATTAGTGATAAAATAAATTTTAGCAAAACTACTGTCGGGGCTTTCCTTCAGAAATATGCGAAGACTAAGTCTTTAAAACGCAAAACGGGTTCCGGACGCCCGAGGAAACTTCTACCAAGGATGACCACAATGTTAAGCGGATTAGTATTCAGAACAGATTTAAAACACCTAAAGACATCAGAATCGAAGTTCAGGAATTAAATAGAACCGAGATCAGTACGCGAACAGTACGACGGCGCCTCCAAGAAGCCAGACTAACTGTCTGTCGATCTGCCAAAAAACCACTATTGTCGGTAAAATGCGACAAAAACTCCTCCAATGGGCGAAACTGCACAAAACCTCGACCAAGAAAGATTGAAAAGAAGTCATATTTTCAGATGAGTCCAAAATTAACACTTTCGGTTCAAACGGAATGTCGTACATTCGCAGAAGAGTTGGTGAACTTTTCAGTAATGAGTGTGTCAAATATACTGTCAGGCAGGGGGAAGTCGGATGATCTGGTGGTGTTTTTCCTATCATGGTGTTGGACATTTGACCTTGATTGATGGAAATATTTTCGCCATTAAATACCAACAGATCTTACAGGAAAACCTGGTCCCTTCAATTGAAGAGCACTTTTCCTATATGGACAACATAATTTTTAATTTTTCATTGCTTATCGTTAATAACATTTCACTTTTACAAAGACATGGTTAATACACATTTTAATTTTTTTCAGATAAAAAAATACTTAGCAGAATTGGGTGTTTTATTAATGGACTGGCCTGGGAACAGTCTTAATATAAACCTCATCGAAAACCTTTAGAACATCATGAAAGCGCGGATAACCAAGAAGAGACTTGGACATTGCCAGATCTTTACCGAATAATTGAAGAGATTTGTTATAACGGTATACCGGCACAAATTTTACAGTCGTTAGTTGATTCCATGCCCGAACGAACAAAAACCGTGATAAAAAACAAAGGAGGCGCCACGAAATATTGAATGAAGACATTTTGATGTCTCCATTACTATTACTAATTTATTTAAAAAAAATCGAGTTTTTATTATATCGCGTTTAGTTTTGAGAACATTTTTTATAAGTATCATAGTAGAAATTGAAATATCGGAAATATTTTGTTTCGGCTTCTAATAAAAAATAGAAATATTTATTTTGAATTGAATTATTTATTTTTGTTTCGAATACTTAAATCAATCAAGTTTCATGAAATTTTTTTTGTAAAAGTCCTTATTTTTAAATAAAATCAAATAATCACACATTTCTAAGGTGTCCTCTTTTTTTGTCCGCTACTGTATAATATTATTATATATTACAATAAAATCATGTCACAATATTATAGGACGTTTTTTATAACCACTGTAACATATAGCTGCCATACACACTGAACACGATCGGAATCAAGTTCTTATATGGAAAACTTTCATATTTGACAATGTATCTTCACAAAAGTTGGCACAGATTATTTTCTACGAAGAAATTGTTCAGATCGGCTTACTATAGTATATAGCTGCTATACAAACTGAACGATCGGAATCTAGTGCTGGTATGGAAAACTTTTGCATTTGACAAGATATATTCATTAAATTTGGTATGAATTATTTTCTAAAACAACAATGTAATCTCCGAAGAAATTGTTCAGATCGGTTAACTATAGCATATAGCTGCCATACAAACTGAATGATTGGAATACAAGCTTGCATGGGAAACTTCCTCATTTAACGATATATCTTCACGAAATTTGGTATGAGTTATTGTTTATAGAAATAATGTAATATCGAAAGAAATTATTCAGATCGACTCACTATAGCATATAGCTGCCATACAAACCGAAGGATCGGAATCAAGGGCTTGTATGCAAAACTTTCGCATTTGACGTGGTATCTTCACGAAATTTGACATGGATTCTTACTGCTTAAGGTAATAACTTAATATCCGAAAAAGTTGTTCAGATCGGATTACTCTAGCATATAGCTATACATAGTTACTAAAAGAAATGCACCTGTGAAGGTTTTATTAGCTTCGGTGCAGCCGAAGTTAACGTTTTTTCTTGTTTTTAAATGTTACTTGCTAAGAGTAGATATATTTATAATGGCAAAACGTGAGTCTGTTAGATCAAATGTGCTGGAATGGGAATTCATCGCAAAGGTAATTTTCCGTGAAAACTGAATACGTTTAAACTGATATGCTAAATCGTTAGAACTCAAAGGAATTCGGAAAATCAAGCATTCTTCCCCCTTGTATTCGATAGCTGCGTCACAATCAGTCGGGTTCCAATACACAGTTTCGGCGCATGAAGATTGCGAAACATAATAATGACAAATCAAACTTTGAGACGTTAATAAAGCGGCGGCATACCAAGCCTCTCCAAAGATTTTAAAAATTTCACTGGATAACTCACGCATCATCTTTATTGTCATGACGATCGATCGATCGATTTGTATGAACACAAACCTCCCGGAATTTGACTTTAATCTTTCAGTTTAAGTCACTAATATTGGTATATTTGGCAGCTATATTTGCGGGTGCACTATAGCAATCGTGGTTACGATAATTTGGCCAATGATCGGATAAACATTCGGGATGAGTTCATCTTTCGTTAAAGTGAATTGACAAAAGGCAGGTGGAATTGATATCAACCCGCTGGAAGTATCAACCGAAATTTGCCCATTTCCAATTCTTAGCAAATACGATGTAAAAAGTATTCCGCAATGTCATTTTTGTTCGTATCCCATAATTGACGAGGATTTGAAGGTTGATATTTCGAAATGATCATCGCGAAAAGTGTACGAACTTCAGTGGCACGCGAAGTAGCTATCGCATCGTCCATTGTTTGATTCCAGTCATTATCATGTTTCAGCAATTGTAATTGTTGACATGCTTCTCGAAAAGTTGCACACACCGTATCATTCACAGTACGCAATGACTCAAATGAAATTCAACCGCGTACAATAATCAATAGCAACCGAAAATAGAAGCAATCTGTGTTTTTGGGTGGATTGTATAAATTATTCGTGATGTATTAGTTAAAAACACACCTGGATATCCATCTACTACTTGGCCTTGCTTTCTGCGTATTCATTTCGACGATGCATTCCATGTATAATATCGAGTCATTTCCGAATAGAGCAATGCAAACGGATCACTGACGCAAGTTGAGAAAAAACACCGTCAATGTCGATTTTATTGTTGGCAGTATTTTCGTTGGCTGTACTGTATTCTCTGGGTTGAAATACACTCTTTGGCCTTCTCCAAATGAACTGCGAGATGCACAACAGTCGAAAAACGGTCATGAATTGCTAAAGTAAATATCTTACAAAGCGCTTCATTGCAGTTCACGCATCAACCCAATTTATACTTGCTGATCTCATCTCGTTTAAGGTCAATAACCGCCATGTTGCTTTCGTTGGTGAAGTACTTGCAAAGGTATTTGATTGATTTCACCAAACTGCAATACTCAACATTGATATGAGTTTTGAATGGGAATTAGACAATAGTGGCGAATGTGGTGTTGTCAATTTCGATATTCACTCTTCTAAATTGAATGCTGAAAGTTCTACCATTAGCGTCTGGTGAGCGTCGCCGTTACAGGGATATCCATCAAAGCATGTGGATAGTTTTTCATGCATTTATTGTCACACATACAAAACGAAATGGAATTGTGGTGTCCGCAAGGTCCATAACCATATTGGTTTTCACCACTTCGTATAATTCTGGACCTATCTCTGTATCAGGAATTTCCGCAGAAATTATTCGCTGTGGCCAACGAACAAAGGACCATAAATCTTTCGCAGAAATTTTCTCTCGAAAACTCGTAACGTCAACTCATCAGTTGTTGTCATCGTCCATGACTCTGCACCATATAGCAGGAGTGACTTATAGAGTTTGGTCTTTGTTCGTCGAGAGAGGACTTTGCTTCTCAATTGCCTACTCACTCCAAAGTAGCACCTGTTGGCAAGAGTCATTCTGCGATGAATTTCGAAGCTGACATTGTTCTAGATGTTAATGGTGGTTTCACGATAGACGAAATTCGAAGTTATGACTGTCAATAGTGACGTGGGAGCCTAATAGGGCATGAGCAGCTTGAATTATTTTCTCCAAGATTTGGAGCATGGTGAATATTTGGTCGGTTGTTGACTTTACAGACCTAAAGCCACATTGAGGCTTGCTGTTTCCTTTCATTGGGGGTGTTTTTTTTACGTGGCGGGTCCCAAACTCAGCACCCAACCCTGCTTAGGGGATGTTTCGCCTTCTCACTTTAGCTCGCCTTCAAACGGATGTTCTTAGGCTACCCAGAGGATACTTGGTCAAACACCGGAAGTCATGAGCTGCTTGAGCCATGTGTAAAAGAATCGTTTCTGGCCACTCCCAAGTGAATGGCGATCAGAGAACTTTCCTCACTTGCGTGAACTTCTACACATGACCCCATCCTCCATCGACTTCGCCAGGGCCCGAAATATGGTTACCTGTAATACTAGATTCCAGCATAAGAAAATTTATCAAGCCACCTGGCTGTCTCCGGATCGAAAAGCCATCAACCAGATCGATCATGTTGTTATAGACGGAAGTGACCGATGCCCAGAGCATACTTAAATTATGGAGGGAACACTTCTCCAGCCTGCTGAATGGCAGTGAACGCACAACGCCAGGAGAAGGCGAACCTGATTCCCCAAACGATGACGATGGAGCAGACGTTCCATTGCCCGACCATGAAGAAGTTCGAATAGCAATTACAGGCTGAAGAACAACAAAGCGGCGGGGGCAGATGGATTACCGAGCTATTCAAACAAGGCGGCGAAGAACTGATAAGGAGCATGCATCAGCTTCCTTGTAAAATATTGTCGGACGAAAGCATGCACAACGATTGGAATTTAAGTGTGCTCTGCCCAGTCCATAAAAAAGGAGACCCCACAATCTGCGCCAACTACCGTGGGATTAGCCTCCTCAACATCGCATATAAGGTTCTATCGAGCGTATTGTGTGAAATATTAAAGCCCACCGTCGACAAACCGATTGGACATTATCAGTGTGGCTTTAGAACTGGAAAATCTACAACCGACCAGATATTCACCATGCGCCAAATTTTGGAAAAGACCCGGGAAAGGAGAATCGACACACACCACCTCTTCGTCGATTTCAAAGCTGCTTTCGACAGCACGAAAAGGGGCTGCCTTTATGCCGCTATGTCTTAATTTGGAATGGCCGCAAAACTAATACGGCTGTGTAAACTGACGTTGAGCAACACCAAAAGCTCCGTCAGGATCGGGAAGGACCTCTCCAAACCGTTCGATACCAAACGATGTTTCAGACAAGGTGACTCCCTATCGTGCGACTTCTTCAACCTGCTGCTGGAGAAAATAATTCGAGCTGCAGAACTTAATCGAGCAGGTACATTCTTTTATAAGAGTGTACAGCTGCTGGCGTATGCAGATGATATTGATATCATCGGCCTCAACACCCGCGCCGTTAGTTCTGCTTTCTCCAGACTGGACAACGAAGCAAACCAAATGGGTCTATCAGTGAACGAGGACAAGACGAAATATCTCCTGTCATCAAACAAACAGTCGTCGCACTCGCGACTTGGCTCTCACAAGACTGTTGGCAGTCATAATTTTGAAGTTGTCTATAATTTCGTCTATCTTGGAACTAGCGTAAACACCACTAACAATGACAGCCTGGAAATCCGACGCAGGATAACTCTTGCCAACGCGTTGGCCACAACGAATATCGCATTCGATGGAACGATGAGCTGTACGAGATAGACAACGACATTGACATAGTTCAGCGAATTAAAAGACAGCGGCTACGCTGGCTAGGTCATGTTGTCCGAATGGACGAAAACACTCCAGCTCTGAAAGTAATCGACGCTATACCCGCCGGGGTAAGCAGAGGAAGAGGAAGACCTCCACTCCGTTGGAAAGACCAGGTGAAGAAGGACCTGGCTACGCTTGGAATATCCAATTGGCGCCACGTAGCGAAAAGAAGAAACGACTGGCGTGCTGTTGTTAACTCGGCTATAATCGCGTAAGCGGTGTCTAGGCGAATTAAGAAGAAGAAGAAAGCCACATTGATAAGATCTAATCAGTTTGTTGACGGTGGACTTTAATCTTTCACACAATACGCTCGATAGAACCTTATATGCGATGTTGAGGAGGCTTATCCCAGGGTAGTTGGCGCAGATTGTGGGGTCTCCCTTCTTGTGGATTGGTCAAAGCACACTTAAATTCCAATCGTCGGGCATGCTTTCATCCGACCTTATTCTACAAAGGAGCTAATGCATGCTCCTTATCTATACTTGAATAGATCAGTCGGCAATCCATCGGTCCCTGCCGCTTCTTCAGCGGGTAATTGCGATTCGAACTTCTTCATGGTCGGGCAATGGAACGTCGGCTCCTTTGTCATAGAATGGGAATCGGGTTTGCCATTCAGCAATCTGGTGAAGTGTTCCCTTCATGACTTTAATATGCTCTGAACATCAGTCACTATATGACCTCCGAGGGTTCTACAAGAGTATGTTCCAGTGTCCTATTAGTCTGCGTATATTTTCGTAAAACTGTCGGCTAGCTTGTCAAGCTCTTCATACTCACTTATTTCGGCCTCTCTCTTTTTTTTGTCTGCAAATGCGTCTCGCTTCCCTCTTCAGTATGGCACTTCTTATCGTACCAGCTGTTCTTTTGCCTTTTCCGAAAACCAATGGTTTCGTTTGGATATGTACGTAAGGAGCTTGAAATGCCATCCCACAATTCCCGACTGTCTGTTGTGATTGTAGCTTTTCGACGTTGAACCTTCTTTGTGTTTGTTGACATGCTTTTTTTCAGGTTTAAAACACTGGAGACGTGTCTTCCGCTGCTTGAGCTATATGTAAACGAATCGTTTCTGGCCACTCCCAAGTGAATGGGGATCAGAGAACTTTCATCACTTCCGTGAACTTCTACACATGACTCCAACCTCCTAAACATTAAATTACATTCCTTTAATTTATTCTTGAAAACCACTTGTTTAAAAGACATTAGAAAATTTCAGATTTCTACAGAATAATTATTGAATTTTTTTACGATTAAAGTTTGTTTAGGTAAGCTATAACTAGGTCTGTGCACAAGGGTTAATAAGAACTGTTGCAGAATCCGACAGTTTACCATAATTGAAGTTGACCAATAAATTTAGTATAAATTATGAACTGTGATGTTATTGGTTTGATGATCGAACCCTATGTTTTATTAGTAAGTAGTTCAAAATTAAGAATACTTTTAATTTATTTTTACTTTTTGCTGGTCGCAGGATATCATACTTATACTGAAATAAAATATTGATTTATATGTATTTAACAATAATAAAAAAAATTTAATATTATTTTCCAGAACCATCACGTCCACTTTTAGACGAAAAAGATCTTGATAGTGAAGATGACAATGACTATGAGGTAAGATGAAACGAAAGTGCCGGGAATCCCCTGCGTAATTTCAAAATAATGTAATGTCTGATTTTGTTTATGTTTAGATAAATTTATGAAATCCTTAAAGATTGCAGGAAAGAACCCAGATGACTAACACTTGCTGAAATAAGATTTATTAAATAGATTTTAGATTCTACTTTTTTGTTAGCATTAATTGTGAAACATTTTAAAATCTTTGTAAAATATAATAAAAGCAAGTAACAAAGGGCTAAGCGTCGCCACAATTTCATCGTTCTTGAACGAGTCAGAGGATAGCGCGCAGGCATGCTATTATCAGGAAAGGAGTTTTTCCGAACTGATATAATATATGTCACCGACTGATCAATATTTTTGAGAATGAGTTGAGTCATATTAGATATCTGGAAGTTTGAACAGTTCATTACAAAAGCGCTCATTTAGAGCAGTTCAGTGTCTCTGATGCAGTCTGAGTAATTATCCGATTTCATTTCAAAAACAAATTTTAATCATCGAAAATCTTTTAGTTTTTCAAAATATTCTCCATTAAGATCTATACACTTTTACATGAGCTTTTCTAGTGGTATGGTTGAGGTATGTTCAATTGTTCCAAAAAACAGGTAACGGTTTGCTTGGAAGTGGTTCGTGTGCTCATGATTTACTTTTCTGTGTTGTTCTAGTAGTATAGTTGAGATATGTCCAATTGTTCTAGGAAACATGCAACCGTTTGCTTGGAAGTGCTTCGTGCGCTTAGAATTTACTATTCTGTGTTGTTTTAGTGGTATGGTTAAGGTATGACCAATTGTTTGCTTGGAAGTGCTTCGTTCACAACAACTTTTTTTTTGGATTCGGCTCATCTCGAAACACCAACACAAAACGCCATTAAATGAAAACTTAAAAAGTGACATAACTAAATATTTAGTTAAGATACAAAACTAATTTAGTACAGGGAATCGCAGTAGAGAGGCACCAATATTGGACCTGGACTGTACCAATATTTTTTTTGAGTAGGCGTGACTCCATCCAAATGGTTAAATTTACATATCTTCCAAACCACCGAAGGTAAATCAACCAAACTTGCTGTGAAAAAGTTTTTTTTTAGCATTTCTTCATAACTGATAAAGTTAGTAAATTAATGAAAAGAAATTGGAAGTCGAAGCAGAAGCACAGAGAGGTGGTTATTCTTCGAGATAGTTTAAATTAATAGCTTTAAGTAAATTTAATTATAATTTGTTTATTGAGGCCCTATGTTCCACCTAGGAACTACGGGAAAATATATATATGTATATATTTGTACCAAGTTTCCTGAACGTATTTCAATTTTTACTTAAGTTACAGCTTGTACATTTTTCTCGTCACCCTGATCATTTATGTACGTATGTACTTATGTATATATATATATAACCCTATATCTATCTCGCTAATAGTGCCCATACACGAGCACACAAGTGCGTTCGATCGGTATGAATTCTGCACGGACGCTTCTTGCTTTTTTTGACTTACGCTGCTGATCGAAAGCAACAGCGACAAAAATCATAAGTAGCAAAAAGTCGAATGCATTACTTTTCGCGACTGAGACTGCCGACGACTGTCGAAAATTGTCGATAGCTGCTGCGGCAACTTATGGATACGATCGAAAGCTACAGCAAAGCAGAAAGCAGAAAAACGAAAAACGGCGACTTATGCTGATTTTCGTAGCTGTTTGATTTTTGTCTATGCTTCGACTGCGACTTCTGATTTTTTCAGAAGCAGTAGCAGAAGCAAAATCATATGAACTGAAACTTGCCGCAGTTTTTTAAACGCTGTACACGACACACAAATCCATTTTGCGTCCGTTCTTCACAGAGTTAACATGTGCGACAGGCAAGCGGAACATTTCTTGGAATTTATTTCTAATGTAGCATTTTTATCTATTTCATGGAATTTCGTTAATAAGTTATTCCAACTTTTATTTTTCTTACACTATGTATGTATATATATGAGCGCTTAGGCAAAAAGCGAAAACTTTGAAGCGTGATTTCTCGGTTTTTCATTTTTACGATTATTCTTAATTGGCGGGCAGGATAGAAAAAAAAACTAAACGTCGGATGGAATTAGGGCAAAGTATATTATCATTGACATAAAATTATCTTATATTTAAACTAAAAAAAATATTAAGAAAAGTCAAGTTTTAACATATTTTTAAACAGCATAAAGTAAAATTCTTTTGATCAAAAGCCACTACTTATTAAATTTTTAATAAAATTTTAAATTTTACACTTTTTTTTGGAATTTTTTTAGTTTAACTAGAAGATAAATTAATAAAAAATATGAATCTCTTTGAACTTTTTGTTTCCGATAGAAATTGCGACCTGCATCCTGGCCGCCGTCCGAAAAATGTACATGCGAGATGCATCGGGTAATTGCTTCCCAAAGGCAGAATATCAAAGATTTCGTATCCAAAAAATTTGAAAGAAAAAGAAAGATGTTCAAATATATAACTATAAAGCCTAGAAATTTCGCTTGAATCAATAATTTGTTTCCCTCCCAAAAAAATCCTCAAAAAAATCGATTTTTGAAGCCTCGAAAGCAGGCTCTCCCCTTAACTCTTGCCATTGTCCGCGATCTTCACTGTTCGGCGACACGAGAGAAATGAGATTTTGTGCGCCGACAACGCCATACACGATAAACATGTTCGCGCACCGATCGTAAAAAATCAAACATTTTCGCGAACATGGATCGGTACGCGAACAAGCCCATACACGATAAACCGCAAGCGCACACATACCGATCGAACGCACTTGTGTGCTCGTGTATGGGCGCTTTAAGTTTTAGGTAATATGTACAATAGGGTGCACCTTAGCTATACGGGAGAAAAAAATATAGCGTACAGGGCATCACACCCCCCCAAAAGTTGCATTAGAGTATAATATTATGTTCTGCAAAAAATTTTGCCGATTGGATAATGGGAAGACGTGTCGCAACGAAGGTAAAGTGACCATGTTTTACAAATTTTGAATAAAATAGCACACTGAGATGTTTTGTTGTTGTGGTTAAAAAATAATCACATCCTTATCTCGACCGCATCAGAATGGGATTTTTATACAATATGGACAATGCCATTGCACGCACTCTGCATATTTAACTTGAAAATCGAGTTTTTTCAGTTATGACACTGTTTAAAAGATATTAACTGCTAAACTTTGATTATTAAAAAAAAAATGTTTCTTATAAATTTTAAATTTTAGTTGTATAGGCAATTTACTTGATTTATTACTGTGATCAAATTGAAAAGTGAATTTTGTCCATTTCAATCGCTGCAATACACTTATGCCAACGAATTTTCCAGTCATCATAGCACTTGGAACAATCCTCCGTCGTGATGGCCATCAGAGCCTTCTTCGATTCAGCTTTTATATCCTCAATTGAGTCAAAACCGCATCCTCGGAGTAGTCATTTGAATGTGCTGGATAGCAGGAAGGTAGATAAATCAGGCGAATGCGGTGGTTGCAGTACGATATGAGTTGAAAATGTGGCGAAATTAACACGAATAACCAATTTAGTATGAGATGGTGCATAACGCACTTCTTTGTTCAATCAATTCAGACATAGTAAAAATCGAAGAATTCACTTTTAGAGTCTCACAAAACGACGCGTATCTCAAATACTAATAAATATTTTGATGTAAAATTTTGTTTTTTCAAAAATTATTTATTTATTCATGAATATCTATTTTGTCCCCTTCAAAGTAATCCCCATGAGATATTATACACTTGTGCCAACGGTTTTTCCAATCTTCGAAGCACTTCAAAAAATCATTTTTTTTTATCTTCTTCAGCTCCTCCTTCGACGACGTCTTTATCTCGTCAAGAGAAGCCTAACGTCGTCCTTTCATGGGCCTCTTCAGTTTAGGGAACAAGAAAAAGTCACAGGGGGCCAGATTTGGGGAATACGGTGGCTGCGGCATCATTAGTGTGTTGTTTTTGGCCAAAAAGTCGCGCACAAGCAACGATGTGTGAGCAGGGGCGTTATCGTGGTGCAAAAGCCAATTTTTGTTCTTCCACAAATCCGGGCGTTTCTGACGGATTTCTTCGCGCAAATTGCGCATAACTTGCCAATCGATATGTTTAGGTCCTCAGCAACTTCTCTAACGATGATTCGACGATTGGCCAATACCATTTTCTCCACTTCATTAATTTTTTCGTCTGTTGTTGAAGTGCTCGGGCGTCCGGCACGCTCTTCGTCGTTCACATCTTCTCGGCCTTCTGAGAACATTTTGTACCACCGATAAACGTTGCTTCGGTCCAAGGTAGCTTCTCCGTATGCCACAGTCAACATTCGGAATGCATCCGCGCACTTAATTTCGTTTTTCACACAAAATTTGATACAGGTTCTTTGATCCATTTTTTTGAATAGGTAAAAATCGAAGACGATCCAAAACACGTGCAAGCAAAGAAGCTGTCAACAATTAAATGAACATTCAAAATGGCCGAGCTTGTCGGCATAAGTGAGAGACATGAGTACCAACATAACGCCACAAAAAATTCGAAATTCGAATATACGTAACCCGCGAAAATTCAAAATTCGCGATACTTTATGAACACACCTCGTATATATGTAAATGATCCTAAGCTACTAAAGCTTTAACAACCAATTTGCAGACCGCAAATCTTATAAGATCATCTACCGACAGTGTGAAAATGAAAATCCCGCTCACTCCCCATTAGGTGAAATTGGGCGAACACTTTTCCTAGCCCCCATTCGGGTGACTTTACTCTACTGGTTAGTTTTTTAGTATGTGGCATGTTAATGTTTTGTGATATCGGTTAATGATTTTCGTTTTTCTAACAATCTTTATGTGTCTACACTGACACACTGAGTTACATATACATATATAGTATCTATATAGAATTACTTGGATTTCGATCCTCTGGTTGAGGTTTTACACCTTATACCCGAGACAGACATGTAGTAACAATACCATACATATATGGTACAAATGCCATATGTGTGTCACCAAATACAGTAGACGCTCGGAAATTAGAACCACTTTATTTTTGGGGTAGTTCTAATTTCCGAAATGTTCTAATTTCTGGACGGTTTTTTTTAACGTAAATAATAAAACTAATAGTCAAGCCATTTCCAGAAACTATATAAAAATATTTTTTTTATTTTTTTCTTATTTTATTTAAAAACATAACAATTCAGTCCTTACATAACAATTATGAAAAAAAAAAACAACTTAAAATTTCAGAAATTAATTAAAAATTCAGGATAAGGGCTCAGTTCAAAATTAATTTTTGTTTGACATATAATCAGTAATATTTGTTTTTTTTTTTGGTTTCTTTAAATCCGATATAACAATATCGTTACGGAGGGACAAAAGATTGGCCATGTGCTTACTGGAAGACAATTCACTCTTGTTGCACCAATTTATTAAATTGTTAACGCTTTCAATAGCTATAGCATTTGAAATAACTGGTGTGTCATCAACAACTTCATCTTCACTGCTATCAGAAAACTCAGCACTGCTACTTAGGTCATAACCAGTTCCGTCTTCAAACTCATCTTCATTCCATTTCTCGATGCCATCAATACACATGAAACTGTTTGTATCAATTTATGCTAAAAGATTTTGATTTATTTGGAGAGCTTCATTGCAGTCCTCATTTTTGTTAAGCAACTGTGCTAGTGGCACATCATCATCGCTGTCGTATTGGTCAGAGTCCCAATTTAACAACTTTGACCAAGAATTCCTCATCACTGTTTGCGCTATCTTAACCCAAGCTTGTTTCAGAAATATTATTGCCTTTCGGATGGAATGGGATTTCAACAGACTATTCAGTGCACCACCTTTAGCTATTATTTCAGCAAGTAACTTACTTCTGTAAACAAGTTTTGTTAACTTTATGGGATTTTGATCCATTGGTTGCACAGCTGCTGTCACATTTGGCGGCAAGAAATATGCAACTATGTTGCCATCTTTGCTTTGAAGATGTTCAATTGGTGCATGCGCTGAGCCGTTATCAATAAGCAAAAGAGCCTTCGGAGACAAGTTATTTTTTTGAGAAAACTGGTGTCGGGTGTCACCGAACATTTTATACTCTCGCATGATAAAGTGATAATCGAGATTTCATTATCCGTCATTTACATATTTTTCAAATACCGTATTTGTGTAAAGTTTTATTCCGCTATCATCATTGGTTCCTAATGTACATACATTTATATTATACAGAGAAGGCATCAGATGGAATTCAAAATAGCGTTCCATTGAAAGAAGGCGTGGTTGTGAACCGATTTCACCCATATTTTGTACATGTCATCAGGGTGTTAAGAAAATATTATATACCGAATTTCATTGAAATTGGTATAGTAGTTCCTGAGATATGGTTTTTGGTCCATAAGTGGGCGACGCCACACCCATTTTCAATTTAAAAAAAAAAGCCTGGGTGCAGCTTCCTTCTGCCATTTCTTCCGTAAAATTTAGTGCTCCCGACGTTTTTTGTTAGTCGGTTAACCCACTTTTAGTGATTTTCAACATAACCTTTGTATGGGAGGTGGACGTGGTTATTATCCGATTTCTTCCATTTTTTGACTATATATGGAAATGCCTGAAGGAAACGACTCTATAGAGTTTGGTTGACATAGCTATAGTAGTTTCCGAGATATGTACAAAAAACTTAGTAGGGGGCGGGGCACGCCCACTTTTCCAAAAAAATTACGTCCAAATATGCCCCTCCTTAATGCGATCCTTTGTGAAAAATTTCACTTTAATATCTTCATTTATGGCTTAGTTATGACACTTTATAGGTTTTCGGTTTTCCCCATTTTGTGGGCGTGGCAGTGAGCCGATTTTGCCCATCTTCGAACTTAACCTTCTTATGGAGCCAAGAAATACGTGTACCAAGTTTCCATGATATCTCAATTTTTACTCAAGTTACAGCTTGCACGGACGGACAGACAGACATCCGGATTTCAACTCTACTCGTCACCCTGATCACTTTGGTATATATAACCCTATATCTGACTCTTTTAGTTTTAGGACTTACAAACAACCGTTATGTGAACAAAATTATTTTCTCTTACTTCATTAATAAATATCTTGTGAAACCAATCATGAAATTCCCGAGGCGTCATCCAAGCATTTTTGGAAAAGTTGTAATGAAGTAGATTATTAAAACCTTTGAAGCTCCTGGGATTTTTGGCTTTTCCAATAACTAAGGGCACTAATTTGTGAGAGCTATCAGCATTTGAACCAAGTAAAATTGAGATTCGTTCTTTTTGAATTTTGTATCCAGGCGCACTTTTTTCACAAGCAGAGACATATGTTTTATCTGGCAGGCAACGATAAAGTAATCCGGTTTCGTCCACATTATATAATTGCGACTCCTTTAACTCCATCTCAGTGACTTTTGCATGGAATCTGTGAGTAAATGGAGTGATCCAGGCAATATCACTAGAAAGAATCTCGCCACCAATCTTTAAAATACGAATGCCGTGTCGCTTTTTAAATTTAGTAAACCATCCATCGCTTGCTCGGAATGCATTTTTATTTTTATCGGGGTATTCTTGACCAAAAATTTGTTTAGCTTTTTTCTTTAATATTGTTCCTGTCAATGTACACTTCCTTTCGCATTGTTTTAAAAACTACTCATAAAGACGACTTTCCATTTTCGGATATTCGGCACTATGCATAGTTTTATTTGATGCTTCCTGATAAGTGTTGAAACGTCATTTAATATAGATGAGCTATTTGATCTATTTGGCTTGATATATGTAGCTGATGGCAGATTTGCTCACATTGAAATCTAGCGCTAGACGATTCCCTTGAACTCCTTTTTCCAGCTTTTCCAATATCTTTACTTTGGTTTTTAAAGATAAAGTTGTCTTTCTACGCTTATTTGACATTTTTAGTAAGTTATTTTTAGTTTTCAGTAGAGTCTAGCAAAATATATCCACGTGCATCAAATTTCAAATAGGAATGACAAAAACACCAAAAATATGGCAAAATAAAAACTAAAAAGGAATTAAATATATACTTGGGGATTTCCCTTTCTATTTTACCTTTGTTCAGTGAAATAAAAACCTAGAATGGGAATTCCTTTGTGTTAAAAATTAAAAAAAAAAAACTCTCAGAAATTAGAACCTCAAGTTCTAATTTCAGAGCGTCCAATGCATTAAAAACTCTGGTTCTAATTTCTGGATGTTCTAATTTCTGAGAGTTCTAATTTGTGAGCGTCTACTGTACTAGCAAAATACCATATGAGCAATGCTATTTTGCTGGTAACAATACTATGATGTTTCATTGTGGTATTTGTATAAACACAGCTAAAAAACAGGTAACAAACTTTGCTAAAATCTCTTCGAAATATTCTGCCAAAATTACTTAAAAAATTAATTATTGAAATGGAAAACAAAACATTTTTCACAATTTTTTTCCGGAAAATCAGGAAATACCTCATTTTATGTGAGGACTTTAGAGAAACCTTAACCAAATCGTTTTTTTGCGATGAAAATATATTAATTTTAGAGTATTTTAAATAATTGAACTTATTTTCTCCACAACACACAACATCATATTTATTGTTTTTTTTTTGTAATATTTAATGCCTATGAAACAAAGCTAGTATTAGAGTTTACTACATTGCCATCTGTGTCACCAACGTAGTAAACAGAATACCATGATACCTTTACTTGCATTGTTACTACATGTCTGTCTCGGGTATTAAAGTGTTTCCCTGGCTTTGATTCTTTTTTATTTCTCTCGATCATCAGTTGATGTTGATGTCCGTCCTGGACGTGGTGCGTAGTCATAGTGTACTCGACCCTCTTCGAATAATTTGTACCAATCAAAAACGCTTGCTCACGACAAACAATTGTCACCGAAGGCTTTTTCCGACATTCTGAACGTTTCGGCACCAGAAATTTGATTCCGTACACAAAATTTAATGGAACTTTTGCACTTTATGTACTAAAGACGAAACACTATGATTATTTGTATGTAATAGTTGGCGCAGAAGTGAAAGCATACTCGCAAGCTTACATTAGTAAAATGCTGCTCAGGCATTCTCTATGTCCGACTTTAACCCTCATCGAGACCCTCTGGTCTGGCCAGGCATATTTTGTTTTAAATGTTATATATTATGTAGCAAACGACTTGCGCTTCCAGGTAGCTTCCTAGAATTTTATTGTCTATAGAATTCAGAAAAAAGATTCAAGGATATCGTATCGAAAAGGACGAAAAAAGGATATTATAATATTACACCTTAGTGCACCAATGGTGCTTGGCTAGACCCCATATATTTTGTATGAAAATATATGAACTTTGGTATGTTTCTATCACTTCGCACGGTTGATTTATCTGTTTTCATGTTCGTTAGATGTCCAAATTGGTTTGAATGTTTATCTAGGTCAATTACTTTAGCCGCTGGAGCGTTTTAAAGGTTAAGAAAAATGTAATTTTTCTCAAAATGTTACATTTTTTGTAAACGTTATTGCCACGCCCCTGGTAGGGATAGAGGGGAGATTGAGGGCTTTCCGGAAAGCCCCGGGGATGAACTAACTCGCAAAATTTTTTTGATCCTCCCTCTGCCCCCAAACCCCCAACTGTAGTGAAACAAAAGGGGGGACATGATGAAAACACATTTTCGCCTATTGCCACGCCCCCGGTGGGCCTTGGGGGGCGAATTATACATTTCCTGAAAGCTCTTTAAATTACCTAACCGGTGCAATTTATTTGACCCACGTAGGTTACATTACATTTTTGTGAACGCTATTGCCACGCCAAGCGTGAACAAGGCAGCCAATATGATTTCAACCAAATCCAGAGGTAAGAAATTTCAAAAATGTATCTATATTGTACATATATGAGCGTAAATACAACACGTATTTCCATACAAATGTATGTAAACTAGCCTAGGCCTAGCCAAGCACCATTGGTCTCGACTAAGTGTATCAGACCGTTGGTCTCGACCAGGGTTAATGGTATACGTCATTCTGTTTTGTTTTTTCTTATGCCAATATATTTAATTTCGCCCATCTAGTGGAGCATAAATTATCAAAAGTAGGAGCGAGTAGGGTTGTTATTCGGTAGTGAAAATAACAAGTTTCATGTACATATCTCCTAAATCAACCCCGCCCTCTAACAAGTTTAATGTACATATCTCCTAAATCAATTAAGCTATAACAAACAAATTTGGTAAGTACAAATCTTATATGAACTTCATCCAACAGTGTGAAAATTGATAAAATCGGGGGATAACCCCTCTCATTCCCCATATAAGGGTACTGTTACAAACTACAAGCGCGATAAATCAATAACTAAAGGCGCCAGAAACATTAAATTTTACCATCGAAATGGTATAAGACAGCTGGTGTGGAAATTGGACGATGGACGTGTCAACTCCCACTTTCATCGAAAATGTAGGTCAATGTGTTATATATATAACTGAAATTAAGGGATAATCCTTCTCTTAAAATGATATGTTTGTATGTCAAAAATGAGTTAAATCCCTTAGCCCCTATATACTTAATACAAAAGTTTTCGAACTTCTGGTTGACTTTCTACTGCATATATCGGCCAATATTTGAGTTATCCCAATGAAAAGAAGAGAGCGTGTTTTGCTCATTACAGCCTTTATATAACTAACATCAGGATTTTCGTATTTCCCCTGCAAGTTGCAAGAGTATTAAATATTCGGTTGCACCTGAACTTAGCCCTTCCTTACTTGTTGAGTATAAAGCTTTACCAGAGTATAAAATGTTCGGTTGCACCCTTTTTTACTTGTTTTAATGAGATGTGAACAATCCCACTAGTAGAATCTGACTACTTAATAATTGATTATGAGTTATCGCGAACATACCTGAGTGGAAGACGTGTAATCTAGTTAGAATTATGTAAACATATCTTCTAGAAGTTATTCACTTTTGTAAAAACTCGACTAATAAATAACTGTGGATTACCGCGAGCATTCCTGAGTGAAAGGAGCTAAATCGTGTGATAAATCTTGAAATATATCGTCTGAAAATTTCTTTTACATTCTTATATTTTATTGAGTCATGTTCTCCAAAATCTATACGAGATTGTCTTCGAAGAACATTTTTGGTTATGTTTATGTGGCTATGAAAAACTTCGAAAAATAAATAAAAAATATAGTATATATTTCGAAAAGTCTAATTTATGAAATCTTGGTACCCTTTCCCCTGTTATTTGCGTTTATAAATGTATGTATATTTTTTTATGAAAAGTAATTCTAATCATTGTTTGTTCATCTTCATAATCATAGTTATGATTTTAGCTATAACCATTTATCTGCTAACATGGCGTTTACTTGTTTTTCTTTAAACAAAACAAAAACCTTTGCTTAGAATATTTGTCATATAAGTCTAGCAGATTAATATTATACCCTATTTAATCCAGAGGAAATTAAATAATTTCGAAACTCGATGCAAACATGTAATATATTTTTTTATTCTGCTTCAAACCAATTTTTTCGGTTAGTAGATTGATATCCAAATAAAATGTAATGAAACTGCTACAATTGTTTAATACGTATTTATATAGTTATTTATATAACTTCTTTCAATAGGCTAAAGAGAATTATGAAGGCTTAAATGGCACCAATCGAACAGTCACATTACAAACATTAATGAGTGCAAATGTTTTGCAACCAGGTAAAGCGGTAATGACTATAGACTATTTGGGCCAAAAATTTGTCGGAGATTTGATGCCGGACGGTAAAATAAAATCACAAGAATCTGAAACATTATTTCTTACTCCAAGTGCGTGGGCAGTGCATTGCAAACGGTTTATAAATCCGGAGAAAAAAAGCGGATGTGGTTGGGCATCTGTGAAATATAAAGGAAAAAAGTTAGATGTCTATAAAAATTCATGGCTACGAAAGTGTGCCTTGCAAAAAGATGTCAATTTGGATGATTCAGAATCAGGTGAGTTCTATATTTTGTGAAAATTTTACAAAGCAGTTCTCAGAAATAATCGAACTGAAACAATTACGATATTACGAAAACATTATTATGTGTTTCGATCACTACCGATTACAAATATAAAGCAATATAAATTTCAGAGTGTAGGAGCAAGTGCTTTTCTGTTTAATTCCTATTTTATATTTTATATATAACCTAATACTTCAGCTGCAGGGAGAGGCATGTGTTGATGTATGTATATAGGTGTATCAGTATGATAAGGAATGCTGAGTTCCCTAACTGTTCCCTATGTTAAAGTAGTCGTTGTACTTCCATTTCATATAGAAACGATGTTGAACGTTTACTTCTTTCAAGTGTCTTTATTCAACTGACTCTTTACAAAAATTCTTATTAGCTAAAAGCTTAACTATTTTACAGTAATATTAATGAGTGTAGGAGAGAGTAGAGTTAATAATGTATGTTCGGGAATATGTTGTATGTATGTTTAGTGTGGTGGCGAACGTGTGGGTGTAGAGTGGGAGAAAGTATGTAAAGTGTGATTGGGAGTAGTTTAAATAAGAGTAAGCATAGGTAATTAAATATAAGAGTAAGACTAAGTTAGAATCAAGAGTACGATTAGAATAAGTATAGGTAAAGTATATAGGGCTATTATGTAACTCCTCCACCCTTAAGGGGCTATACCTGTGTGACACTTTCAAAAAAAAAATTTTTGTTTTTGCTTTTTTCGATAGCTTATATATTCAAAAATATCCTGTGAAATCGGCGAGGTCGTATTTTAAATAGTTTTTGAATGGCAGCGTTCTAAATAGCGACCGCTCAAAGGTGCAAACATATATAAGTGAAACTTTAAACGCGTTTTTCTCGAAACGACATTTTTCAAATTTGCTGACATTTTAACTCAACGAGAAATTAACCGATCGACTTCAAATTAAAACTGGATATAGTTGAATACATTTGCTATACAATAGACTACGATCTTTTTGATTGGCTGAAAATTGTCAATTTGGCATTAAAAAAACGACAATTTTTTTCGTAAAAAAACGATTTTTTTTTTCAAAATGGCGCCATTTTCTTAATTTTTGATATTTTTCAAAGATCGTAGTCCATTGTATAGAAAATATATTTACGTTTAATAAACATTTTGAATTTTTTTGTTTCAGCTACTCAATCGACCGGAATCAGTTAACATTTTCATTGTTCAAATTATATTTTCGTTTAAATTGACTTTTGTAATATTTTATTTTTCTATTATTCGAAGAATCCACAACATAATTACCTTGGCGATAATACTTTTCAAGTTTCTTATATTTAGGTTTAGTTTTCGCAACAATTACAATGTTTTCTATTTGATTTCGTTCAGACTTTCTACTTTTATTCAATTTATTTACTCTTTGAATTTTTGTTGTTCAAACTCTTTACATAATTCATTTATCTCTTCTTTGTCAAAGTTTTTTATTATAAAATCAATTGGTCGCTTTTTTGTGGTAGAATGAATTGTTCTATTATATGCGTTAAAAATTTCAAAAAGTTTGTCGTCTAAGTCTTTCGTTTTATGGCTAGTGTCTGCTTCTAATACCCTTAGATGCTCATTAAGTGTACCGTGTAATATTTCAATGTCAGAATTACCTGTCTTTAGGTACGGCGTATTTACGTGAGACTCAATATTTTGTTCACTTAAAAATAATTTAACAGCGCTGTGTAATATACAACGATCGTTATCGAAGATAAGTTTATTCATTTTCCCTAAAAATAAAATACGCTCTTTTAAAGCTGCTATTATTGCAATCCAATTTCTATCATTTAATTTATGAAATGTTGCATACATTTTATTCCTACAAGGGTACCAAATGTCTATATGGACTATGTCATTAAGGTGTGTAGGGGTTTCTGTAATTTAGTAGGGAAGTTTTAGGGGATTTCTGTCGTGCTTAGCTATAGTGCAAATTAAACAACTATTAATATAAAGTGTTATTGTTTTATAAAGCTTCGGGTAAAAGTATTTATTCTTCAGCTCTAAAAATACTTCTTGTATGCCTCGGTAGTTACTGCGAAGATGCTCATTTTCAATGATAGTCAATATATCGTTTTTGTCAGTAATTTCAATTAGCTTTAAATTTGATCGATACAATGTCAAAGATCTGTTACCGAAATTACGAACAAAAACACTTTGAAATGTGATAAAAAGATCATCATTTTCGCAATAGATACACATGATGCCTTTGTCTATTAATATACCTTGCATAATATTGAAAAGATCAGATTCCGGAGTAATTTCTACGTGATTTTGAAACTTTTTGTTTACAATTTTTACTACACATTTTTCTTTCTCTCCATAACTTAAGGGGGGGTAAGGTTTGTTTCGTCGAAAAAAGACCTTTTTTCGTGAATTTTTTTAGAAAAAATTATTGCTGTAGGTTTATTTTACTTATTATAATATGAAAGTACAACATTTGAAGGATACTTTAAAAAAATGTTATCGAAAAATAGCGAGGAATAACGGAAAAATCGGCCTATTTGTTATTGTAAAATTCTTAGAAATTATAATTTTTGGAAAGACTCGACGTCATTCGAGAGCTATGTATATGTAGAATATTTGTACAAAATTACAAAACGATCGAAGCGGTAGTTTTTTCTGTAGGCTGGTCACCGACTTTAAAAATAACATATTTGGGAAAATTTTGTACACTCAGCGCAGGTAGTTAGAAGTACCGTTATTCAACCTGCTGTAACTTCGTTAGTTTTTCTCCAAATGACCTAAAACTTTAACACAATATTCTTGAGATGTTGATGGCTCAGAAAAAAAAAAAATTAAAAAAATGGAAAAAAAAAGTTGTCAAACCTTACCCCCTTAAGTATATTTGATTTTTGTAATAATTGATTACTTTTTCTGTTATAAATGTATAATCCAAGTTATCTTCAAATGCGCTATGTATTGTTGCAGCTGTTGACATAATGTCAACTCGTTCATCACTTTCTCTATTAACTTGGTTTTCTTCACGTAATTGGCTATTAAAAATATTCACATTTCCTAAATGTTTAACCACCTTTGTAGTTTCATATTTGGTTCTCTAAAATTATGTAGCCAAACTAATGGTCGGTGGTCAGTCTGAATTAGAAATTTGCGACCGTACAGATATGTGCGAAAATGTTTCACTGACCAGACAACAGCAAGTGCTTCTTTTTCTATGGTTGACCAGACAACGTTCGAGATGGGTAGCAAATTGGGTGGCCTTGTTGGCTTAAAACTGACCCAATTGTGAATTGTGAAGCATCAGTTGTAAGGATGAACTTTTTATTAAAATCGGGGGCTTGTAACACTGGCTCACTAGTAATAAGTTTTTTTTAACGTTTCAAATGAATTTAGGAATTCTTGGCTTCTATAATCCAATACAGCATTTTGCTTTAAAAGACGAACCATGGGGAATGCAACTTTCGCATAGTCTCGCATAAATTTGCGGTAATAACCGGTGATTCCTAAAAATCTTTTGATTTCCTTTATGTTTGAAGGTGGTTGCATTCTGTTTATTGCTTAAATTTTTGAGGGATCAGGTTTAATACCTTCACCTGTTACAACGTGTCCTAAAAAGTTTGTGGTCAATGCAGCAAAATGACATTTATCTATTTGTATCTTTAAATTTGTATCTCGTAAAGTGCTAAATATTTTTTTAATGGACTCTATGTGTTCCTGAAAACTTGTGGAAAATATCAAAATATCATCTAGGTATACAACGCAAATTTTATTTATATGATCTCTTAATACATGATTTATTAATCGTTGAAATGTTGCAGGGGCTGTTTTAAGGCCAAATGGCATACGATTAAATTCGTAATGGCCACTTGCAGTTAAAAAAGCTGTTTTAGCCCTATCGTCGGGGTGCACCTCAATCTGGTGGAATCCCTTAGCAAGATCAATTGTGCTGAAATAACAGCATTTTCCCAACTTATCAAATAAATCTTCTATATTTGGAAGTGGGAACTTGTCGTCTATTGTTTGTTCATTTAGTTTTCTGTAGTCAATTACAATTCGCCATTTTTGCTTACCACTGTTATCTGGTTTTTTGGGCACAACCCATAATGGGGAATTGTAAGGACTACAATTCGAAGATATAACATTTTGCGCTAGCATTTCCTATATTTGCCTGTCCACTTCTGCCCGATGTATGACAGGGTACCTATCAGAGATGTACACGAGTTTATTCACTTTTTTCATATGTATGTACTCACTGTCTTTGTTTTGTTTTCAATCATCAGCATGTGCTAATAACATTGCTTTCTTTAAATGCCGCTAGCAACAACCACTCAAAAATTATAACTGTGTTTTGAGTTGTAAGCAAAACAATCAAATGATTCATAAAAGCTCAGATTACATAGTGCAAAATCAGGGCGTTAATTTCTTTTAAATAAGTTTTCAAGATGAACTCTGAAATAATATAAAATATTGAAAACGGTGTTTTTCGTATTGTAAAAAATAAACAAAGCAGAAGTAAAATTTGGGATATTTTCTGTCAAATTGAAAATGACGAAAGTAGGCTTATTGATGGAATGGTGATATGTGAGAAGTGTAATAACATATTAAAATATAATGGAAAGCAAACATCTAATCTTATCCGTCACAAGTGTTATGCTGTAAGAAATTGCAACGTTGCTGTAAAAAAAGTTAACAATGCAGATAAGGAAATTCTTTTATTGGCGTGTTCTCAATGGGTTGTAGAGGACTGTCGTCCATTTTCCGTTGTAGACGGCGAAGGTTTTAAAAAGGTCGTGGAGGCACTCTTAAATATTGGAACAAAATATGGCAATCATTTAGACGTCTCCGACATGTTGCCCAATTCCAGAACCATATCACGACGAATAAACAACATAGCAGACGATAAAAGAATACTGATGATGGAGGAATTGAATTTAGCAATAACAAGCGGAACGGCGTCCATAACATCAGATCTCTGGACTGACAATTTTGTAAAAATAAATTTCTTATGTACCACATTTCATTTTATGAAAGATTTAAAGTTAAAAGAAATTGTTTTAGGCGTAAAATCAATGGATTTAGAGAGAAGCACAGCAACTAATGTTTTAACGAAATTGAACACCATTTTGGCAGATTTCGAAATAAATAACATGGAGAATATTACGTTTGTTACTGACAGAGGATCAAACATTGTGAAGGCTCTTAAAAATCAAAATAGGATTAACTGTGCAAATCACCTATTGAATAATGTTTTGGATTGTGGTTTTAACAGCACTACCGAATTAGTTTCATTTTTGGATGCTTGCAAAAAGTTAGTAAAGTATTTTAAAAAGACTTCCTTTCAACACATGCTATTAACTTCTCTTAAAAATTATTGTATTACTCGGTGGAACTCGCATCTTAATTTATTTGAATCAATTTCGAATAATTATTTCAAAATTCAACACCGTCAGATCCATTTGCGAAGAAAGAGATACTGGTATGCAAGTAATAAAGGCATTAAAAAGAAATATTTTAAGAGAAATGGAAACAAAGTTTTTTGTATCCACCTACCAATTTTTGTCTGGACGAAAGTAAATTAAATGAAGTTAAAGAGTTTTGTGTCTCCGAAATAATGAAATCGGTTTCGTCGTCCGATAGTCCAACTAATTTTGCAATCCATAATGAATCACACAGGATTTCCAATTATTTTTCTCATCTTTTATGACCTCAATTTAACCGTCCATGGCAGAAAGTATATCTGATGAAATAAATCGTTATAGTTATCTAAAAATAGGACTTGATGTTAATTTTAATGTTATGCAGTGGTGGGAAAGTCATAATTCAGAATACCCTCGGTTATATAAGTTTGCCCAAAAAATGTTGGCTATACCAGCAAGCAGTGCCGCTTCAGAACGAGTTTTTTTCTGCCTCAGGTAATATAATAACTGAGAAACGTAACCGTATTGGGCCAAAAACTGTGAATAATTTGCTTTTTTTGAATTCAGTGTACAAATATGAGTAAAAATATAGCTTTATTAACAATTACAATAATTTATAAGAACAACAATATATATACATATATAATATACATATACATATATAATAATATATATTATATATCTTTAAATAATAAAATATGGAATATGAAATATTACATTTTTTTTTGTTTTAAAGGCTGAATTTTGTAATTATTTTTTTTTTAACATTATCATTAATACTCTCACTCTGTTAATATATACATATGTTTAACCACTATCAAATAAAATTAAGAACAATAAAATCAAAAAGCTCTGGGTATATTCATAACACTCATACTGATTCAATGCTTTTGTGAATGGTATGAGCTTACCGAATAAGCAAGCAATGATATGCATTTTGTAACAAACCACTCGCTGAGGTGAATCATGCGATGACAGCTTTCGTTTAGTTTATGCCTAGTGCTAACTCAGTTTTCATTTTTACAAAATACTAAATATGTCATTTGAATGGTATTCATGCACATCTCTGGTACCTATACAGTTTACTATATATAGGAATGTCAGTTTTTGTAATTATTCGATGACGAATTTCACTACTGAAAGGTAAGTTTTCACCATCTTTATAAAAAAATATCTTTAAACTTATTTACAACAGTCTTTAAAACTTCTTGATCTTTAGAATTTAAATGATTAGGAAACATACTAAGTGACGAATGTTCTACTATTTCCTTTTCTTCATTAATAAATATTTCCAAATGTTTATTTTTTTGATAACCATCTACTATTAATTCTTCTTCTTCGCAAAAATAAATTGGTAATGTTGCATCTTTTGTTATTAAAACTCTATTCTCGTAGTCGATTTTACAACTCAAATTAAGCAATATATTGTTACCTATTAGACCATCAAAGTAGTTATGAAATTTAAATTCTAGGAAATTAACATTAAAATTTGGTTTATGAAATTCTTTAAACAATGGAAAGCTATACTGTACGTCTGTAGTAACAGTTCGATTTATAACTTTTAAAGTAATAGAACGTGATTTTATTCTCCATTTGGGATTACAAATATTTGGGTTTATGATACTAAATTCTGCACCTGTATCTATTATGAACTTAAGTTTTCTCACGTTTGTTTCTACTGTTATATCGTGTAACTTCCTTGGCCCTCTAATTGAAAATTTTGTTCGTTTTCATTGACTCCTATTTCCATAGGCTCTACAACTGTTTCACTGCGAAAACGATTATTACTTCTGTTATTTAAAAGTCGTTCATTATTGTTATTATTATTCTGATTAAAAAAACTACTCGAGCTGCGATTAGTTCTGTATGTTTGGTTGCTGTAGTTGCTATTAAAACTGGGTTGAGTAGAAGAGTTTAGATAGATTCTGTTGTCTATGCTGTTGATTAAATGTATCGTTTGCTCTATTGCTGACTATTCTGTTGATTAACATAATTGCTCATTTTAGCTTCTCTGTTATAATTATTAAAAAATTAAGAAAAATTCATGTTATTAACATTATGTTCACATTAGTTCTTTCCATGAGCTGTTTGATGATGCTTATAGTTCAAGTAACCATTTTATTTTATAATTTCATATGCGTCGTTTAAAGGTTTTGGATCCCTGCTTACAATAATGCTTTTGACAGGCTCGGGTAAACCATATTTAAATGAGTTTAAAGCAATCCTAGCATTATACTCGAAGAGCTGTTGCCACAAAAAGTTGATGCGTTATTTACCTGACATAATAAAGTATTAAGAGAATTATAAAAAGTTTCAATTGTAGAAGTACATCTACAAATTCTAATTTTGTCAATGAGTTCATCAACTGAATTCTTTTCGCCATGATTATCTATAAGGACTTTTCTTATTTCTGGGCATGTAAGTGAATTTCCATTAATTAAAATAGATCTTCTAGCACTTCCAATAATTTTATCTTTAATCTGGCCAACTAACAGAATTTTATATTCTTTATCAGTCAAACTGTCTAACATTGGACACATGTAATCTATACGCTGTACAAAATTTAATAGTGCATCTCTGTATCCGTAATATGGAGGTATGCTATTTATGTTGGTGGAAATGAGCTTAAATTTTACGTTAATGTTTAAACTATCCATATTTGCTAAACTAAATTAAATAAAATGCCAAATAAATGGATAAATTTTACTTTTTTAAAACTACGAGCTTTAACGGGTATGTACACAAAGGTGTGTTTGTATTGCTCTTAATGCAAATTATATACTACATATGTACGTATCCATATACACCTATATGTATGTACATACATAAGTGTGACCAACTTTGTCTTGACTTCCAGTTGCTTTTCTTTCCAAGATTTGCTGCAGCGTTGATGAAGGTGATGAATTCGGCCAAAGGTGACCTTGAATTCTAGACGAGAGGGGAAAAAAATTTGCTGTTCTCTTGTGCTCTAACCATACATCTCCATACAAGCGTTGTACTGCTCTGATTTGTTTTTGCAGTTTCCTTTTTTCTTACTGCCTTCGTTGTCGTGTAATAACTTCAATACCTCTCTTGTTGTTCCTGCTATTTATTTGTTGTTTTTTATTGGTTAGTTTTTATTTGGTTACTTTTTTTTCTGTTCTGCCGTAAGCTGTCTTTGAGTCTTGAGAAATTATTCAAATACTCGTAAAATGATTTCTCTCTAAAACGGATTATTTACTGTTTTTTGAAACGGCTTCTTGATTACAGTTTTTTTCTTTTCTTAAAATTATATCAAAAAAAATATTTTTTTAATTTCTTTTGGATTTCAATATAACAAAAGTTCTTATGGAAACATTTTGTCGTTTTCATTACTTTTTATTTTTTTAAAAGTAATTTATTTTTCTTAAATTTTCTTTCCGAAAATATGTTCTTCAGCTTTCCTCTTTTCGAGTCAGGTTAATCACAACAAGTTTTATTTTAAAACAAATATTCTTTTCGAACGTTTTGTCACGTTTTTGTTTTTGTGTAATTAACTTTTTATTTAAATTTCTTTTTTTATTAAATTTTTTTTTGTTTTTTTTTTTTAACTTTCTTTACGAAAATAAGTTCTTAAGCTTTTCTCTTTTCGAGTCACGTTAATTACAATAAATTTGATTTTAAAACACGTGTTCTTTTCGAACGTTATGTCTTTATGTAATTAACTTTTAAATTTTTTTACAAAACTTTTTATTTTAAATTTTTTTCCAAAACTTTTATTTTAAATTTGCAGTGCGTGTGGGGTTCGCAATTGACTGCGACGATGTTGAACGTTTACTACTTTCAAGTGTCTTTATTCAACTGACTCTTTACAAAAATTCTTATTAGCTAAAAGCTTAACTATTTTACAGTAATATTAATGAGTGTAGGAGAGAGTAGAGGTAATAATGTATGTTCGGAAATATGTTGTATGTATGTATGTTTAGTGTGGGGGCGAACGTGTGGGTGTAGAGTGGGAGAAAGTATGTAAAGTGTAAGTGGGAGTAGTTTAAATAAGAGTAAGCATAGGTAATTAAATATAAGAGTAAGACTAAGTTAGAATCAAGAGTACGATTAGAATAAGTATAGGTAAAGTATATAGGGCTATTATGTAACTACATATATACTTGCTCGAAGACTCGGCGTGTTTTTGTTCTGTTTTAACTTGGTAACATTCACATGAATTTACTGTGGCATATATATGTATGCATGTAAGTAATTATAACCCAAGAATAGCATAGTTTAAAAATTGTAAGGGGTGTTCCTCAATGGGAATTGGGTATTTACACATTTCCTGTATATGAAAAAATTTATAATTAGATATGGATGCTAGTATTTTCAAATTTTCAATTTTATTTGTTGGTCAAGGTTAAAATATGTCTTATTATCTAAAGTATCGCTAATATTAAATTTAATTAATTTTCAACCTGACATTTTGACGGTTCCATGTATGATTTTCGTCAATTATAATATTGCCATGATCTAATATTAATGATGGCACATTGTTTTCTTAAATAATGTTACAATATGCTGTGACATTATTTACTAAAGGAATGTTGTAATTATCTTATAATTCTTGTTTACATACTGTTACAAATTATTTGCACATTTTGCAATTTTTCTTTCAATTTGTAATTTTCCATTCTTGTGGACTAACAGAAATAAATTGTATAATTTACATTTATTTTTAATGATAGGGTATTTATTACTGCATTCCTCTACATACAAACTTGGGTATTCCAATATTCTAATATATTTATGACAGGAAAATCCAAAATTTCATTTGATATCAATAGTGAATATTGTTAAATTTTAAGTTCCCGAGTAAAAATTTCGTAGCAAAATGAATTGTATTTTCTTTGTAAACTTCTCTTATTACAAATTCTTCTACAACCGATTTTGAACTAACTGTTCTAATATTTTGTCTTTTCTAATAAATCGTCATTGTCTGGTGTCCCTATCACGAATTTTATAATCGAGCCTGAAAAGTATAGTGAAACATCGTGCCTTGACTGTAGGTATTAATTGCGAATAGCGTCTTCTTCATTCGGATTTGCATTGTAGTTGTTTCTCATAATAATTACGTACGGTGTAAGTGTAGCTTAAATTGGCTACATGGTACAAAAATTGTGTGTCCTCAATCGTACCGCGTTAAGGGATAGTCTCAGTGTGACCCTCCGAAAAATCACTGATTTTCGCAATTTTTTTTTAATGTTGTAATTAACTAATCGGTCCGGTTTTTTATAAATAAAATTCATGACAAATACAAAATGATTTTTGGTTTTATGTTTATTTATTGGTTCTAAATGAAATGTTGAAAAAAGATCATGTACGATGTCCACGATTGCGGCCGGAATTTTTGATCGAAAACAAAAATTTCGAAACGATTATTCATGATCTGTAGGAAAGTCACTATCGCGCTATGGAAACTTTTTTTAATTTGACAAAATGGCAGCCCTTTTTTTCAATACTTTCAGTGTATGCCACCTTATGACTTAAAATTGTCTAAATCCAATAAAAACTGTTCAAGTCCCAACGATTACGCTCCTCCCGCCCAACCGATGCGAGGGACGCAATCCGCAAACGAGCGGAATTAGCCGAGTCATAAAAGGCAAGAGAGTTTTAAGCGTTGCGATCTTAAGCTGCTCAGCTACAGAAACAAAAATTTCAACAGCCAAAATTAAAAATTAGATTAAAGTAAGTTTATTATTTTTAAATGTTACTTGTTAAGAGTAGATAAAATATGTTTTTAATGGTAAAGAGTGAGTCTGTTAGATTAAATGTGTGGGATGAGAATTGAAATCGTGACATATGCGGCGGAATGGTTCGTTTAACTCAAAATTTGTTCTAAAAAATGTTAAAAGTAAAAGTCTAAACTGCCTGGTAGAGAGAGTGGGAACCTTAAAATTAATATCAGATAAGAGAGATGAACTACAGACTGACCCATTCATGAGTTTTACAAGAAATATTATACCAAGCATTTCCCTACGACTAGCGAGCGTGGGGAGATTTATAAGTTTTAAACGGTTAGTGCAAGGGGGAAGATTTAACTTGGAATCCCAATGCAAATGATTTAAAGCAAAAAGTAAAAATTGCTTTTGGACGGACTCTAACTTTTCCGAATGGACTTGATGACTAGGGTTCCAAACCACAGAACCATACTCTAATATAGGCCTCACCACAGATGTAAAAAGAATTTTTGTAGTAAGCGGATCTCTAAATTCTTTAGACCAACGCTTAACAAACTAAGAGCGCCTTTAGCTTTAAAAACCGTGGAAGATGCGTGAAGATTAAAATTGAGTTTGGGGTCCATAGTTACTCCCAGATCAACAAAACTGCGTACTTTCTCCAGCCTAAAGTTTTGTATTAAGTATGAAGTAGGGTCTACAGATCTACGTAAAAAGCACATCGTTTTACATTTTTTAAGGTTCAATGGTATATCATTTCTAACACACCAAGAAACTTAGGTTGTTTAAGTCTGTTTGCAATTGACATCTTTCACTATTTAAAGTATATGTACGAGTATAATTTAAAAAGTTTTACATCGTCAGCATATAATAAAACTCTTGAATATTTAACAACAGATGATATGTCAATAACAAATAACAAGAACAGAATTGGACCAAGATGGCTACCTTGAGGAACGCCTGAAGGAACATTGATTACGCCAGAAGAAGTATCGTTACCGGGAATCATATCTGGGCCATAACTAAATGATTGTTCTAACATATTTAACTGATATAAGACGTCTGCTTCGGAAATGGTGGGTGCTTTAATGACAGAAATCGGACATAACTTGTGCTCATGCAGAACATTTTTTGGAGATTTTGGAGAGTAATTGGACCTAAAGAATTCAGCGAACATATTAGAAATTGTGTGAATGTCACTAGACATACTGGACTTATATTTCATAGCGGACGGAAAATTAGAAATCTTGCGTTTGGAGTTGACGAAACCATAGAACAATTTTGGATTACTTATTATATTATTATTTTTTGTTTATATAATTATTATAACAAATTTTGTTAAGTTCAGCAAATTGTCGACGGAATTTAGAATATTTTGAATAGTCAACAACTAAACCAGTTTTTTTTAAAAAGTTGAAAAGCAGGAGATTTTCTATTTTTTAATTTACATCAGACAACGGAGAATATTGAACATTTATCAACATAAACCAGATCTAAGAACTTATCAAACTTGTTTGAAATTAAATTAATTTGGTTAAGACCCACTCCGACATTTCATCTAAGAAAACGTTAAAACATAAGCGAGTACTTACAGGAATGATGTAATTTCCCATGATACACCGGGAAATTGAAATCTTCCAAAACAACAACAAAATCAGTATTATTAGCCATGGAGTATTATTAGCCATGGAGAAAACATTATTTATTAAAGAAGCATGCAGTATATACACAGATAAGTTCGATTGAGGTGGTATAAAAGATAAAGTTAGGTAGATATGGCCACTATTGGCGCAAATTCGAATGCACTTAAATTCTATGAAATCTGCATGTGAAACATCGACTTCTTCAGATGGAATTGAATAATGAACAGCAAACAGACACCAACTCCGGTCATATCTAGAAATTCGCTATTGAATATCTCATTATCAAAAATGTGGGGCTTTAGCCAAGTTTCTGTATAAGCAATGATTTTAAAATTATAATTAATGCTAGATCAGATCAGTAAGCTTTGTATTAAGACCTCTAACATTTTGATAATAAATACTCAGAGAATTATTGTTAATTAGTTTTTTGTATCAACGGGTTTTCTTGGCATTTTAGTGACAACTACGAATATTGTAGCGGATATGTCGATCTTAAAAGACGAAATATCTCTGTCTTATTTGAAATTAAATTTTCGGATGAATGTATCGTCCGTTTTTAATTTCGACGAGATATAATTCTTTATGTCATCGGCTGTGGTATCCGGAGCAAGTTTTGAAATAAAAGTTCGACTTTTTCCGCGGTATTACAACTAAATTTTTGTTACCTGACTTACAGGCGGATCCTAAGAAGTTTTTCACTTACCATGTTCAGTTACAGCTTTCTCTGTATTCTGAGCAGACGAAACCTTCTCTCCTTGAAAGATTGATGAGGGCAAAGTTGGGTGGGGGCAATCTTTTTAAGGAAGATGCAGTGGTCGTCTTCGTTTAGAGAAAGATTTTGGATTCTCTTCTTGATCATTTAGGCATTTGAATGATTGAAACAACGTTTCATAACGCCTAAATTTTTCGGTAAGGATTTCAAGCTCACTGCCAACCTCCTTAAAATTGTTGCGCGCCTGCCTAATTTCAATTTCTGTCGGTCTGCATTTGATACAAGCCCAGCGCAAGTCCTTATTATAGACAATAGAATCCAATATCCTGCCTGTCAGTCCAGCACATTTAAGATGGGCTAGCCCGTCACATAGCCAGTAAGAAAAAAAGCGTTCCGACTCGCCTTTCACAGAACAACTCGGGAAATTGCAAGTCATTATGATAAAAAACAATATTAAATAAAAAATTTACATAACAAAACTAAAAAGAACAAAGACAGAAATATTTATACAAATAAATGCAATAAAAATAATTGGTTATCAAAGGTAACAACCACTGTAGCGAGCAGGTTGAGATGCACTGTGACACACGAAAAGTAAGAAACTCGCAAACAGCTGTGAACAAAGATGGAAAACGAATAAAAACAGCAAAGAAATTTAAATAAGCAATATAAATTAATACTAACAGTTGCACTATTTAAAAATGTAGCAACAAAAACAAATTGGCGGAATAAATTAAAATTAGGCAACACACAATTAAAGTAAATTTCAATTACTTTAATATTACAATATAACAGTGATACTTATTTTAACGGATCACTTAATCCAGATATTTTCCACAAAGTTTTAAATATAAATTAAACAAATTTGCAAGAGCAGGAAATTTCACAGCTGAACACCAGAGGGTTGCCAGATCGGTCAATGTCTGAGATATATAATTGAAATTCTGGGGTAATTCTTCCCTGACAATGGTATGCCTGTATGCCAAAAATGGTTAGAATCGGATCTTCCCTTAGCCCCCATATACCTAATATAAAGATAATCAAACTTCCGGGTGACATTGTACCGCATATATGGCCAATATGTGCGCTATCTCAATGAAAATTCATACTTCATATAACGGTTTTCGTTTTTCTCACAAACCTTATGTGTCTGCCTGTGTATGAGTTGTATATTGTTGAATATATAATATAAACTCTGGCAACACTCGTATGTTCGAATATTCTAAGTCAGTACTTTTCTATTTTAATGAATACCGAAAACTCTGTCTATACAAAAAGTAGTTGCTAATAAACTGTCGTTGAACAAACATCGTCGGCTTTCAATTTTATTTCGTCAACAGGTTATGGGCCCAGGTCAAACGCAGGCTGGGCAGTAACAACGCGGATAATTGTAAAACGTTACAAATTGTGCCGCGAAATAAATTAAGCAAACCGTGAACAGTTTTTTGTGAAAAATCGTAAGTGTAGTAATGACTGAAAGAATGAATTTCAATATCGAAAAACTAGACGCAAGCAATTATGACACTTGGTGTCTGCAAATGCGTAGTGTTCTTGTGCATCAAGATTTGTGGCCAGTGGTTTCCGAAGAGTTAACGGAAACAGCGGAGAATAGGGCAGAATGGTTGGTGAAAAACAATAAAGCGATCGCAACTATAATGTTGTGTGTAAAAGCAACCAGCCTTAATCACATAAAAAAGTGTACAACAGCGCCACAAGTGTGGAGAGCGCTAAAAGATTTGAACAAATCAAGTGGTCCCGTACGAAAAGTCTCACTGTTTAAGAGGCTGATTGGTCTACGAATGTCTGAGGGCGAAGATGTGCGCGAGCATATGAATAAATTTTCAAAAATTGTCGACGAGTTGGCAGAAGTAACCATCGAGTTACAAGAAGAACTATTGGTAATCATGCTGTTGGCAAGCTTACCTGGAAGTTACGAGAACCTTGTAGTAGCATTGGAAGCAAGGGATAATTTGCCAAAATTGGACGCGTTGAAAATAAAAGTAGCGGAAGAAGGCGAGCGTCGCAGAGACAACTGTACAGACGCGAGCCATAACGGTTTCGAAAACACACAAGCATGCGCTGCACGCGCAAATTCAAAGAAATACAACGAAACCAAAACGCTTAGTAACAATCGCAGCGAAGGAGAAAGAACGAGTACGCAAACCGAACACAGTAGGAGCAAAGCGAAGCGCAACTTCAACTGCGGTAAGAAGGGGCATTATGCGGCGCAGTGCAGAGAAGAGAGGGTAAAGGAGAAATCGTTAGCAATTTTTGCGGAGGCAAAGCGGCAGCAGCAGAATTCTAACGTTTGGTGTATCGACAGCGGCGCGACGTCGCATATGTGTACAGATGAACACTTATTTGTGCGAATGAACGAGCATAGCGAAAGAATAGAATTAGCAGGGAAATACTCCGTTGATGCCAAAGGCATTGGCGACGTTGTTGTAAAAACGTCTGGTTGGAATTTTAAACTGACGAAATGTTTGTATGTACCAGATTTGCAAATGAACTTTATATCAATACCAAAAATTGATGAGAAAGGGTTTAAAGCAACATTCGAAAATGGTTGTGCAGTAGTGCGAGATAAAGAAGACAATTCTGTTATATTTAAAGCAAATAAAGAAAATAGTTTGTATGTAATACGAGACAAAATACAGTCGTGTAATATAACTAGAGCCGAAAATACTGTAATGTGGCATAATAGATATGGGCATATTAATTTTCGAAGCCTAAGTGAACTTTCAAATAAAAACATTGTGAATGGAATAGATTCGATATCAAATGCAAACGATATTGTGTGTGTGTCATGCGTTAAGAGCAAAATATGTTCTCAACCGTTTGTAGCTTCAGAAAATCGTGCAAAAAACATTTTAGACTTGGTGCATTCGGATGTTTGTGGTCCGTTTAGTACGCAATCGCACGGTGGGTCACGATATTTTCTGACCTTTATAGACGATAAATCGAGGTCGATGTTTGTATATTTTTTGAAAACAAAAGACCAAGTGTTTGAAAACTTTAAATTATTTAAAGCAATGGTCGAGTTACAAACCGGTAACAAAATAAAAACATTACGCACGGATAATGGCCGTGAATATGTTAATAATAATTTTAAAAGATTTTTGGGTGAATGTGGCATAAGGCACCAGCTCACAGTCCCATATACTCCACAGCAGAATGGTGTGGCAGAACGTGCTAACAGAACGCTGGTAGAGATGGCGCGTTGTATGCTGGTACATTCAGGGCTGAGTGAGAGTTACTGGGCAGAGGCAATAAATTGTGCAGTGTACATTCGAAATCGGTCGCCATCTAAAGCGCTGGATGGTGTTACTCCATACGAAATATGGGTTGAACGAAAGCCTGTGGTAAAGCATTTCAAAGTGTTTGGATGTCTTGCGATAGCCTTGAACAAATCGCAGCATAGCAAATTTCAGCAAAAAGGCAACGAGTACGTCATGGTAGGGTACGACAGTGCATCGAAAGCATATCGCCTCTTTGATACAAAAACGCGAACGGTAATTGTTAAACGCGATGTAAAATTCGACGAAACAATTTTGATGGGGAAAAATAAGGGTGAACATTTTTCGCCAATGGAGGTCGCACAGTTTACATTGGAAGGAGCTGATCCGATTCAAGATGTAGCAGAAGAAGAAGAGCAGTCCGATTATGAAGACGCTGTAGAGAGTAACAGTTCAATCGATGATGAAATGCGCGATTGTCCTGAACATCAGCAGATGCGGCGTGGTAGGCCACGGTTAATTAGAACTGGTTTACCTGGCAGACCAAGAAAACAACAAAGTGCAGTAAACTTAGCATATACTGAAAATGTTAAAGTACCAGTATCAGTTGAAGAAGCAATGAACAGCAAGCAGGCGCATGAATGGTGGTGCGCTATGCAGGAGGAGTATAACGCTTTAGTTAACAACGATACATGGGAGCAAGCAGCGGTACCGAAGGGCCATAAAGTTATTGGCTGCAAGTGGGTATTTGCGGTAAAAACAAACGCAAATGGTGACATCGAGCGGTACAAGGCGAGGCTAGTAGCAAAAGGTTGCGGGCAAACGTATGGCGTTAACTACAACGAGATTTTCTCACCTGTCGTGAGATATGCAACTATAAGAATGGTGTTGGCTATAGCGGCCGAATACGAGTTACATGTTCATCAGCTTGACGTGTCGACGGCTTATTTGAATGGCAAGCTAGAAGATGACATTTATATGAGACAGCCAGAGATGTTTCAGCAAGACAACGACCGCGTTTTGAAGCTAAAAAAATCATTGTACGGCCTTAAGCAGTCAGGCAGAGTTTGGAACTCAAGGCTTGATGAAGTTTTAAAAGAAATGGGGGTTTCTGCATGTAACAGCGAGCCGTGCTTGTATACTAAAAATCAAGGGCGCAAATTGAATATAATTGCAGTATACGTTGACGATCTGATGATTGCTTGTTCAGATCTTGGTGAGTTGATGCAGATAAAACAACAAATTTCTAGTATTTTTCAGATTGTTGACAAGGGTCCCATTAACAAATTCTTGGGTATGGAGATCGAGCGAGTTGGTTCAGTTGGGGCAATATCAATTTGCCAAAAACAACAATTGCAACAACTATTGCATAAATATGACATGGATGTGTGTCGTCCAGTATATACACCACTTGAACCAAGCTTTCAAGTCAATTGTAATGAAAGCAACTGTCGAAAGGTCAACGCAGCTGAGTATCAGAGTCTAATAGGTTCACTAATGTTTATCGCGGTGAACACAAGACCCGACATATTGCACTCGGTGTGCAAATTAGCGCAGCAAAATTCCGATCCACATTGTGAGCATCTTGCAGCGGCAAAGCATGTTTTGCGATACCTGAAAGCGACTATAAATTTGAAGTTGCACTACAGAAAAACTGGCGAGTGGATGAAGGGCTACGTAGATGCCGATTGGGGTGGTGACGCAACAGACCGCAAGTCATATACAGGCTATGCATTTTTCCTTGGTGGCAGCGTTTTTAGTTGGGAGTCAAGAAAGCAACCAACAGTGGCTTTGAGCAGCACGGAAGCCGAGTATATGGCGCTCTCGGCAGCAGCGAAAGAATCTGTTTATCTAAATAAGTTGTGGACAGAAATGAAAATGTACGATAAGGGTGGTTCGATCGTGATCAACGGTGACAATATGAGCGCGATGAGCTTAGTAAAAAATCCTGTTTATCATGCTCGTAGTAAGCACATAGACATTAAATTTCATCATATAAGAGATGTTTACAGTAATAATGAAATTGAATTAAACTATTGTCCAAGTAATGCTATGGTAGCAGATGTATTAACGAAAAATTTAAAAAGGGTTAATCATTGTAAATTTACAGAGATCTTGGGGTTAAAATAGTAATAATAAAGAAATATTTATGTAAATATGTAAAACATACAATTGTTGAGGAGGAGTGTTGAATATATAATATAAACTCTGGCAACACTCGTATGTTCGAATATTCTAAGTCAGTACTTTTCTATTTTAATGAATACCGAAAACTCTGTCTATACAAAAAGTAGTTGCTAATAAACTGTCGTTGAACAAACATCGTCGGCTTTCAATTTTATTTCGTCAACATATATAGTATAGTATATGTATGTATAAATTGCGATTCTAGGTTGACGTTTTACACCATAAAGTATTTCCTTGGCTTTGATTCTTGTAAGTTGCAAGAGTACAAAATGTACGATTTTTCCATGCTTTACGACGGGTTGTGAGTACCCCAATTATATCAAATTAATTTAGTGTTTTTATTTCATATTATGCTAAAACGTAGCCATACGACATAATTATCTCTTTGGCATTAATGACTGCAGAGCCATGTAAAGTTTTTGTTTTGAAAGCTGCAATTGGTATTGACTTACTATACATTTTACATTTATTGCTAATAATGGGTTGCCAAAAAAGTCTTGCGGTATTTTTATTGAATTTTTTTTCTTTTTTTTATTGAAATTGAAATGAATTTTTGATGACTCATGCCCAGCTCTTGACCGATGCAACGGCTGCTACTATGCCGGTCTCTTTCGACCAATTCAGCGATTTTATCGCAATTTTCGACGACAGACCTTCCGGAGCGTGGCGCATCTTCGACCAGAACGAAAACGTTGAAACCATCGTTGTGCGGTGGAAATGGAAACTGTATCGGGTCCATAAACTGCACAAATTTTATTGGCGGCTTGAGATGCATTTTTGCCTTTATCGTAGTAGTAGTACTGTAAAATATGCCGTATTTTCTCTTTATTTTGCTCCATGTTTGCGACGCTATAACTCACGAACGACTTAAAAAAAACAATCAATCAAACACGTGTTAGCGCGTGAAATGAGCTTTCCAAAAAGGTTTAGCATGACCCGATGCGACGAAAAAAACTAGAACTATGCGCTTTCAGCGCTAACTAGCGAAAATACCGCACGACTTTTTTGACAAACTAATATATTTTATTTCTGATCGAATAAAAGTTCATCTTCGTGTTGTGATTGGTTAGGGCATCTGCTGCTGCTACTGTGATTTTTATGCGTATGATTCCTAGTGCGCTATAGTATCTGAAATGGTTGGTGAATCCGTTTATACTATCCATCTGTATTGGTTTTGTTTCCATCGAAACGTTGAGTGCTTTAAATAACGCCTCGTGTTAATCGACTATTGTTATTCCTTTAAATGAACTACTAATTAATTCTTCTTATCATTACTTTGCTGCTGCAAGGTTTGAATGTGTATCTCAATGGAGGCTCGTAGCTGGGACATTCCTAATGTCATCGTTCAAATTGTTTTCGACTGCCGTGAATTTGTTCTCTTTTTTCCTTCCGTTTCAGTTTTCAGAGTTTACTTAGTGTACCGAAGTGTGATTGGTATTCCAAATGTGTTTCCTTTATTTCGAGAACTGCAATGATTTTCTGTTGTTGTTCCAATTTTTCAGAAAACCAGTGTATCTATCTCCAAGACTGTGGAATTTGTTCTGAGTCTGAGTTCAAAGTCTGCCTGTTGGATACCAAGTAAATTGCAATCTCGATGGAGCCCCTAGTTAATTAATAAATATCATTTATTATTAAATATACATATGTATATTACATATTTGAACTAATATTCCTACTTTATGATGACAATACTAAGGCTACATTACAACTATTTATGCTGAGGCAGAACTTGATGTTCTTCTGTTGTGTTCTTATCTGTTGCTGGTAAATATGTTACGATGATAAATATGTAATAATGCATTTTTATAAGCTACAGAAAGATATGTTTCGATACATATTGTTTGTTAACAGCTGATAAGGATGTGTTGATGTATATACTTTCTAAGATCATCATAAGATGAAATGCATAGTTAACGATTCTATATATTGGAATGTACGGACTATGTTCGGGTATAATGGAATACGAAAGAAATGTGGTGATATAGACCTTGCTCAATAACCCATACCCCTTAACCTACTCTGGATGAGTGTCTATATCTCAATAAAAGATATCTCAAGGAAATTATATGATTATATTGGGTAGTCGAAAAAGTCTTTCGTATTTCGCATACTGTCGTCGAAGTGGGATATCTCCAGTGCTACCAATCACATTGTATTATACCATATAGTGTTGGAAAGGAAATTAAATTCGGGGAAGTTGAAAAAAAGTTAAAAAATTAGTGAAAATAACGAAGAAATTCGCTAAATTTTGAAAGTTTTGTATAAAAAAGGGAAGGACGACACTCAAGCCACCAATGAAATATGTGAAGTTTACGGAGACGATGCTGTATCAGTTCGTGTAGCACAACAATGGTTTGCTAGCTTCCGTTCTGGAAATTTCGATTTACACTGATGGAATAAAGTCTCTAGCGGGAAAAATGGCAAATGGAAATGGAAAAATTTATTTATTATTATAAAAATATAAGGGAAAAATAAGTTGAAGTTTGATTAGAAATACGAAAAGTCTTTTTCGACTACCCAATATTTATTTCCAAATCACCAGTATGATGATTGTATATAATTTTTTTAATTAGGTTGAACACGTAGTAATGAAAGCAAGTTAGTATATAATTCATAATATATATTAAGGGGTTATATACGTTGTGTTGCGGAAAAATAAAGGAAAGTTTGAGAATTTTTTAATGGTTGTAGCGATCATTTTATTGAATATGAGCTATGAGCTTCGAACGAACATCGCGAAGTGAAAAAATACATTTAACCATTCAGAAATAATGAAAAACATCGGAGTTAGTGCGCTTTCCTCAAAGTGCGATTTGGGCGCCAGTCGTTTCTTCTTTTCGCTGCGTGGAGCCAATTGGATATTCGAAGCGTAGCCAGATCCTTCTCCAACAGAGTGGAGGTCTTCTCCTCTGCTTCCCCCGGCGGGTACTGCGTCGAATACTTTCGGAGCTGAAGTGTTTTCGTTCATTCGGACAACATGACCTAGCCAGCGTAGCGGCTGTCTTTTAATTCGCTGAACTATGTCAATGTCGTCATATATCTCATACAGCTCATCGTTCCATCGAATGCGATATTCGCCGTGGCCTACGCGCAAAGGACCATAAATCTTTCGCAGAACTTTTCTCTCATCGCAACGTCGACTCATCAGTTGTTGTCATCGTCCAGGCCTCTGCACCATATAGCAGGACGGGAATTATGAGTGACTCATAGAGTTTGATTTTTGTTCGTCGAGAGAGGAATTTGCTTCTCAATTGCCTACTCAGTCCGAAGTAGCACCTGTTGGCAAGAATTATCCTGCGTTGGATTTCCAGGCTGACATTGTTGGTGGTGTTTACGCTGGTTCCAAGATAGACGAACTTAGCTACAACTTCAAAGTTATGACTGTCAACAGTGACGTGAGAGTCAAGTCGCGAGTGCGACGACTGTTTGTTTGATGACAGGAGATATTTCGTCTTGCTCTCGTTCACTGCCAGACCCATTTGTATTGCTTCCTTGTCCAGTCTGGAGAAAGCAAAACTAACGGCGTGATTGTTGAGACCAATGATATCAATATCATCAGCGTGCGTCGGAAGCTGTAGACTCTTACAGAAGATTGTACCCGCTCGATTAAGTTCTGTAGCTCGAATTACTTTCTCCAGCAGCATGTTGAAGAAGTCGCACGATATGGAGTCGCCTTGTCTGAAACATCGTTTGGTATCGAACGGCTCGGAGAGGTCTTTCCTCATCCTGACGGAGCTTTTGGTGTTGCTCAACGTCAGTTTACACAGCCGTATTAGTTTTGCGGGCATACCAAATTCAGAATTCTCAGCATAAAGGCAGCTCCTTTTCGTGCTGTCGAAAGCAGCTTTGAAATCGACGAAGAGGTGGTGTGCGTCGTAGATTTTCCAGGTGCGTTGTAGACAGCGTTTAAAAAACTGCGGCTAGTTTCAGATCATATGATTTTGCTTCTGCTACTGCTTCTGAAAAATGAGAAGTCGCATGCTTTGACTGGCGCAAAAATCAAACAGCTACGAAAATCAGAAATCAGCGTAAGTTGCCGTTATTCGTTTTTCTGCTTTCTGATTTGCTGTGGCTTTCGATCGTATACATAAGTTGCCGCAGCAGCTATCGACAATTTTCGACAGTCGTCGGCAGTCACAGTCGCGAAAAGTAATGCATTCGACTTTTTGCTACTTTTGATTTTTGTCGCTGTTGCTTTCGATTAGCAGCGTAAGTCGCGCGTAAGTCCACGCTGCATTTGGCGCCATAGCTGAACACGTGTGAGTCTAGCAGCGTTCTAATTGCAAGTAAACGCAAAAGAGCAAAAAGAACAAGACGGCGACTGCTGGTGACTTCCACGAATCGGACGCTTCTTGCTTTTTTCGACTTACGCTGCTGATCGAAAGCAACAGCGACAAAAATCAAAAGTAGCAAAAAGTCGAAAGCATTACTTTTCGCGACTGTGACTGCCAACGACTGTCGAAAATGGTCGATAGCTGCTGCGGCAACTTATGTATACGATCGAAAGCTACAGCAAAGCAGAAAAACGAATAACGGCGACTTATGCTGATTTCTGATTTTCGTAGCTTTTTGATTTTTGCGCCAGTCAAAGCATGCGACTTCTGATTTTTTCAGAAGCAGAAGCTAAAGCACTTGCATACTTCTCGATATCGCTCGCAGTTGAAGTAGCGAATAGCAACAATATTGCGACTTCTGCTAATTCGACTGCAGTTTTTTAAACACTGGTTGTAGATTTTCCGGGTCTAAAGCCACACTGATAAGGTCCAATCAGTTTGTTGACAGTGGGCTTTAATCTTTCACACAATACGCTCGATAGAACCTTATAAGCGATGCTAAGGAGGCTTGTCCCAAGGTAGTTGGCGCGGATTGTGGATTGGGCAGAGCACACTTAAATTCCAATCGTTGGGCATGCTTTCTTCCGACCATATTTTGCAAAGAAGCTGATGCATGCTCCTTATCAGTTCTTCGCCGCCGTGTTTGAATAGCTTGGCCGATAATCCATCGGCCCCCGCTACTTCGTTGTTCTTCAGACGGGGAATTGATATTCGAACTTCTTCATGGTCGGGCAATGGAACGTCTGCTCCATCGTCATCGATTGGGGAATCGGGTTCGCCTTCTCCTGGCGTTGTGCGTTCACTGCCGTTCAGCAGGCTGGAGAAGTGTTCCCTCCATAATTTAAGTATGCTCTGGGCATCGGTCACTAGATCACCTTTGAGGGTTCGACAAGAGTATGCTCCGGTCTTGAAACCTTCAGTTAGCGGCCACATCTTTTCGTAGAATTTTCGAGCATTACCCCTGTCGGCCAGCTTATCAAGCTCTTCATACTCACGCATTTCGGCCTCTTTCTTTTTCTGTCTGCAAATGCGTCTCGCTTCCCTCTTCAACTCTCGGTATCTATCCCATCCCGCACGTGTTGTCATCGATCGTAAAGTTGCGAGGTAGGCAGCCTGTTTTCTCTCCGCTGCGACACGGTACTCCTCGTCGTACATGCCATGCCAAAGATACCTTCTTTGCCCACCCTGGCGTTAAAGTCGCCAAGCAAGATTTTGACATCGGGGTGGGGCAGCACTCATAGAAGGCATCTTTTGTTACATCGTCCTTCTCTTCCGTCGAGGCGTGGGCGCAAATCAGCGATTTGCTAAAGGAAGAATGTTGATGCGGATTGTGGCTAGACGTTCATTCACCGGAGTGAATGATAGTACTCGGCAACGGAGTCTCTCTCCCACCACAAATCCTTTATATGGCATCTGTTGTCAATGCCACAAGGACCTACTCGTCTCTGTCCTTGTCCCGTCCATCGCATTTCCTGGACGGCGGTGATGTCAGCCTTTATTTTCACGAGGACATGAACTAGCTGGGCAGCGGCACCTTCTCAATTAAGTGACCGGACATTCCAGGTGCATGCCCTCAATTCGTAGTCCTTATTTCGTTTGCCATGGTCGTCGTCAAAAGGAGGGCACTCATCCGAGGCTTGTAGTTTCCTTTCACTGGGGGTGTTTTTTTACGTAGCGGGTCCCAAACCCAGCGGACAACCCTGCGGAGGGGATGTTTCGCCTTCTCACTTTAGCTCGCCTTCAAACGGATGTTCTTAGGCTACCCAGAGGATACTAGGTCAAAGACCGGAAGTCGTGAGCTGCTTTAGCCATGTGTAAAAGAATCGTTTCTGGCCACTCCCAAGTGAATGGCGATCAGAGAACCTTTCTCACTTGCGTGAACTTCTACACATAACCCCATCCTCCTAGTTAAAGTCATGTTTACCGATTGAAAAAATTTTATTTAAAAAATCTTAACATTGCAATTTAAATTTATATAAAAAAAGGTTTCGTTGACGGACTGCCTACATTAGTTATGAACGAATTAAAAAAAATAAAGAAAATCGGTGATATAGATTGTGTGCAATCGTGCTCACGGCAATGGCACTTTTGGAAAAAACGATTTCCAGATATTCACGTTTAAAGCGGCATGTGCTAGGCTTTCGTCCTATGACTACGTGCGTTATGTAACGCTGTAACTTTGGTTCTAATGCACATATCTTTATGAAAATTTGGGAGAACATTCTTTACGACTTATACTTTCTGATGGAGCAATGAAAAAATTTTCGATTAATAGATAGCAAATATTATCTTTTAATGCTTCTGTCGAATAACACATGCTCTTCAAAAACATTATTCATATTACGACCTTATTCATGAAAATATTGAATGTGCTGTTGATTATATGATAAATTAATATCTAATAATTTGATCATAAAAATCTAGTTTTGCAGTCATGATTAGGCTTCTTTCAACTTTTTGGTGTATGCAAACATCACGTGATCTCCACGTTAAGCCCTCTTACCGAAAATATGCAAAATCGTTTAAGGTTTTACTAAAATCCAAACATGGAGATATCTATACTTACGGCCTACATAATGTCCTGTTTTACTCGCTTCGGTTTCAAAAGTAATTCGTGTATATAATCATGTCGCCAAGTACTCGGATGTCGGTACAGTCTACCAATAGATGCCTATAAGAGGGTAAAACATCTATACCAAAGTTATTTTCTCAAATGAACTCAGAATATGTAATCAAGTTAGAATTAATTAACCAATCTTTCAAAGCGTTGCAAGTGGGAAAACATTGTTTTAGGGACATTTGTAGAAAATTTGCGAAACTTATTTTTGAAAAGTTGAAAGGAGGAATATTTGGTACAACAATTACTAAAAGAAAGATGCAGATGTCTAATTTATGAGTGTTCTGAAAAGTTAATTGGGGGATAGTTTTGTATTCATAGTCGAAAATTTGCTAGGTAACTAAATTATGAATAAATCGTGCAAAATATGCTCACAAACTGTCAGACTATACTGCAAATTTGAATATTAAGTTAGGCTATATCGGTAAAAAGTTTCAGAGGTATTGAAAAATTATAGTGATGAACTGAGAGAGCGGCTCAGTCAGAATCTAAATGTAATGGAATAATGGTATTATCGTTGTTGAGGTCGTCATATAATAGCAGATTACTGCCAGTCCTTAAAAAGAAATGGTCAACTAAAAAATTATATAAGGAATGCTCATGAAAATAGTTTAATCAAACTATAACATATGTTTCCAATAATTTTCTTTCTACTTACTAAAATGTATCCTTATTTTTCAACACAAGGCGGACGTAATAAATAAATAAATATACGTTAATTGCTTTCATGTTTTCTGATTTATGTAATGTGAAATGGAAATAAAGATTTAAAAATAAAAGATAAAATTTTACAAAACCATAGACACTTTCATGAACTGTGGGCTACAAAAAAAGTTTGGTATATCAATGAAATTATTTATTCCTGTGAAAGTACAAGATGCCATTATGTATGGAACTCGATTTATTTTGAATGGCCACCACGGGCACGCTTGCAGTAGTCAAATTTTCGACGGTTTTCGAGCATAAATGGGCCGATACCGCTGCAATTTCACGTTCGATATTCGAACGAAGTTCATAAATCGTCGCTAGATTGTTGACATAGACCATAGACTTAACGTAGCCTACAGGAAATAGTCCAACGGCGTCAAATCGACGATCATCTGACTGGGCTATTAAAAAACTCTGTATATCCCAAATCGGTCTTATATCTAGGGCAACAAAACCACTGTAGACCAGACTGATGAATTCGTCAGTAACATTTGTATATTCTCGAAGCAGGGTGCTACAGAGTACAATAGTTTTGTTCACATACCGGTGTGAAAAAACTGATTGACATTTATATAGAGTTATATATATATACAAGGTCTGCCGCTAGAGAAACAGAACTTTTTAAATATAACTGTTTCTGGTGGCTCCTCCTATTGGTGGGTATATGAAATAAAATGGTTGATCTCTTGTTGACATTTCGTAAAAATTTTAAGACAATTGGATAACTACAATCGATGTTATCGATCAAAAAGTGATAGCAGCTTTTGGTCATCGGTCGTAAAATGCATATAAAGACAATGCTGATTTGTTTTTACGATTCCGAGGGTATTGTACACCGAGAGTTCGCCCCACCTGGCCAAACGATTAATTCTGGGTTTTACCTTGGTGTTATGAAGCGTCTTTTGTCACGCATTCGTCGTGCTCGACCACAATACCGTGAGGAAGGATCCTGGCGCCTGTTGCACGATAATGCGCCGTGTCATCGGTCGACGCTTGTCACTGATTTTTTGAGAAAAAACTCCATACTAACCATTAATCACTCACCCTACTCACCTGATCTGGCACCCTGTGATTTTTACCTATTTGGAAAACTTCATTTACCCATGAAAGGACACTGGTTTCAGGACATTTCAGCTATCCAAAAGGCGACGACCGATATTCTCAAGAGCATTCCGAAGAATGACCTTAAACACTCATTTGAAATGCTAATTGACCGGGCTGTATTGAAGAAAACTACTTTGAATAAAAAAATATAACTTTTGAAAAATATTAATTTTTTGTTTTCCTGTTTCTGTTTCTTTTGCGACAGACCTTGTATATGTATATGCAAATTTGGTGTTTGGTACAACTAATCGAAATACGAAGGGACATCTGTGGGTTACAAGATTTTGTAAAGTGGGTGTGGCCCCAGAATAGGTTTAATATATATTGCAAGGTCACAAGGTTCCAAATGACCTTATTAGCATACAAATTAATTATTCGGTTAAAATTTCGTGGGTAACTGCCTCGTTTTCTTTATTTTCTCTTTTTTAAATACAATGTTTTTCTTAAGTTATATACAAATATTAATCTTACATTCTAGGAAGTATATCTACAATCCACTTAAGATAAACCATATGTATGTTACAAGTCGAAAGGTTCATCTTACAATCTATGAATTACATCTTGTGACCATTAAGGCGGACTGTGTTAGCAAAGTACAATGTTTCAATACGGACCATATGGGTCCTAAGTGTCATATTACATATTTATGCCAAAGAAAGGATATGTTCATGTAATATGAACTAGTGGTATTAACTCCCCCACCTCTAAATTGAAGCGTCCCGATTCAAAGAATATAGTACGTGAAGCTATAGACTAATTTATCAATTTGAACAATACCATTGTGAAATCGTAATTTATTTTACAATTTATTTAAATTTGACTCTTTAATATATATTCGATACATTTTATATTATTTTCAACTTCTAATTATTTTCTTTTGATGAAAGTCTTTTTATATGTGACATCATTTTGACAAAAAATTTCTTTTTCTTGTATATTGAAGGTAAAAGATTTAAGATTTGATATTATCTTTATGAATTATTCTGTTTTGTATTTTAACTGTATTTCCTAAATTTTCTAATACTACTTGTTTTTTGTATTTGGCTTTTAATTTATTTCTTTCCCCATATATTTTTTCATATATAAAATCTCCTTTTGGATAACTTTTTTGAAGCCTTTTCTTGTTATGATGCTCTAGCATTTTTTCTTGTGCACTTTTCATATTTTCGTGAGGTTCTTTATTAAATAAAATGTTGCAGGGTTGTTTACCTGTTACAGAATGAATTGTTATAACAGTATAATAATACTGTTGAACTGCTCTCATAATTGATTCAAAATTACTAATTAAGCTGTGTTCTTGCTTTAAACATCTGGAGATTACAATCAGTGTTGAATGAACTCTTTCTATTTGGCCATTACTTGTACTGTGGCGTGGTGTCTAATAATAAATTTGTACTTTTATTCTTTCCGTTAAAGACTTGAACTGTATCGGACTTAAGCCTAGTTTATTATCAGTAACTATACTTTTAACATCTGGAAATGTTTGTAACAGTTCCAAAACTTTTTCTTCTAAATTTGATTTGTCTTCTATATGTTTTACGATTAGAAATTTGGAATATGAATCTATACATGTAAGAAATTTAAGCTTTTTTCCAAAAAAAAATATCTACATATACGGAGTTGTTCTCCCCCTTTTTTGGTATCGGTGCTTCCCCTTTTGGAATTAGTTTCAGATGTCTTTCATATTTATTACTATTACATATGCTACAATTTTTTGCATACTGTTTAAATTGTTTTATCATTAAAGGCCAATAATATTGCTGCCTAATTTGTGCCAAATTTTCCCTGTAATTTCTATGCGCTCTATTATGTGTTTGCTCAATTATCGTTCCTTGATCTTCTTTATTGCATATACTCGTTAGGGAATACTCATTAGGGAATATTTTAGGTGTACAAAATATTCCTGTAACTACTTTTGGATTCATATATTATTTTAAAATACCAATTATATTTTCTGGTCTGTCATATTCAATTAAAAAACGTTTATTATTAAAAGAAGAAAGAGTCTCTAAGACAGTAATGCTTGCTCCATTATCGATTACTTAAAATTGCTTAAAATTATTCAAAGGTTTTTTTGTTTCATGAATTTGATACTCATCGCTACTTTCTGCGGAATGTTGGGTTTCTATTAGTGAATCACTTGAGTCACTCGACTCACATGGGCTTGTTAAATTATTTAATACTTGTCTTGATAATGCGCCAGCAACTACATTTGTTGTTCCTGGTTTATAAATTATTTTTGGAGAAAACTCCACAATAAAAGCTCTCCATCTTTTCATTTTAACATTCGGATTCGTGTGAATTTCTAAATTTTTTACTTCATAGAGATAATAGCGTAATGCCTTTAATGCCCAAACTATGGCGATTAATTCTTTTTCGTTTGTTGAGTAATTTTGTTCGGTAGAGTTTAGTGTCTTTGAAATAAATGCCATTGGTTTTCCTTTTCGGGATAAAACTGCACCTACAGCAACATTAGATGCATCAGTAGTTAAAAATAATTTTTTCTCAAAGTTTGGTTGAACTAATTCTTGAACTTGTTCTTGTAACGCTCCTTTTAAGGTTTCACAAGCATCTATTCCTTCTTGATCAAGATTAATAATTGTTTTTATGGACATATACTGCGATATTTTACCATACATATACATACATACGTGACAAAATTTTCCTATACATTCATGTATAATATAATTTCTTGATCTCTGAAATATACTTGGAGCATTTTTAAGTCCAAATAGCATTCTTAGGTATTCATATTTTCCGTTATTTACATAAAATGCTGTTTTTTCAATGTCGTTTTCTTCCACCAATATCTGATAAAATCCAGACTCTAAATCTATTGTGGAAAAGTATTGTGATTCTCCTAAATTAAAAAGTATCACCTCGGGGTTAAGCATCGGGTACGGGTCGGTTATTGTATTCTCATTGCTTTTTTTAAAGTCAGTGACAATTATCGATTTCGGACAACCATATTCATTTATTTCTTTTTTAGGAACAACCCAAACGGGGGAATTATACGGATTTTTACTATGTCGTATAATACCTTTTCCAAGTAAACTTCCCTATTAACGAATTTATTTGCAGATATAGAATCATCCTGTCATCCTCAGTCCTAATTTCTGCTTTAATATCTGTTCTAAAAGGTAAATCCATGTTCACGTTGTTTAAATAACATCCTCTCTTAGCAATGGAATGTTGATGTCTTTTGTATCATTATTATTATATTTATACATATCAGCAAATTCGTTAGACGTTTCAACATTATTTATTTTAAAAATATTATGAGCAATTGCTCCATTTATTTTTCTATCCTTAGTATCATTTTTTATCTAATTTTTGCATGATAAACACTTTTCAATTATTTTGCTAGTATTATCTTTGACGGGTGCCTGAGAATTTTTTTGTTTAATACAATTAAATAATTGAGAAAGTTAATTTTCTCTGTTTTATTATCCCCATAAATCAATTTTCTATTTGGAATATCAATTGTCGCTCCGATTTTATTTAGGAAATTAATTCGAATTAAAAGATCGCTCTCTAAATTGACAATTTCATAAAAACGTGCCTGTATACCCAACATATTGATATTATGAAAATATTTTATTATGGTCGAACTATGAATGGTTCTAACCCTCTTCTTAATTACTAAAATGTTTTTATTATTATAAATTCCAGCCCGTATATATGAGCTGGTTGCTCCCGTATCTATGCGAGTTCTAAAGATTTGTCCGGTTTTTGTATCGGTTTTAATAACATACTGCAAATCGGAGTTTACCCTAAAAAATGGTTCTCACCAATATTATTGATTTCGATGAAGTTCTTGTACTTTAACAAGAGTATTTGGCATATCGGTAGGTGTTAATGTAAATAGTATTTGGTTTAGGGGGTAATTTAAACCAGTTATAACAAGTAAGGAAGGGCTAAGTTCGGATGTCACCGAACATTTTATACTCTCGCATGATAAAATGGTAATAATTTACATATTTTTTTATTTTGCTGTAAAATTAATTAGATTAGATCAATTTGTGTTTTTTGAGTATTGAATTGTATTTTCATTTCCTAATGTACATATCGTCACCTGAAATGCAAAATAACGTATCATCAAAAAATTCGAAATTGAGTGCCTTACTGAATATGATTCACTACATCAAATTGCATTCATAATATTACATATGTCCAACATTTTCATGTTCTGCCCTCAGATATAAACCAGTTTTAACCAATATTAAAATTTTTTTTCACTCATGTTCCATTTTATTTCGTGTTTCATTCATGCCACTGTAAATTTTCGAAAATGTTGTTACGTTATTTTGCATTTTAGAAGACGATATACATATATTATACAGAGAAAGCATCAGATGGAATTCAAAATAGCGTTATATTGGAAGAAGGCGTGGTTGTGAACCGATTTCATCCATATTTCGTACATTTCATCAGGGTGTTAAGAAAATATTATATACCGAATTTCATTGAAATCGGTCCGGTAGTTCCTGAGATATGGTTTTTGGTCCATAAGTGGGCGGCGCCTCCCCCATTTTCAATTTTTAAAAAAAGCCTGGGTGCAGCTTCCTTCTCCCACTTCTTCCGTAAAATTTAGTGTTTCTGACGTTTCTTGTTAGTCGGTTAACGCACTTTTAATGACCTTTGTATGGGAGGTGGGCGTGGTTATTATCCGATTTCTACCATTTTTGAACTGTATATGGAAATGTTTGAAGGAAACGACTCTATAGACTTTGGTTGACATAGCTGTAGTAGTTTCCGAGATATGTACAAAAAACTTAGTAGGGGGCGGGGCCACGCCCACTTTTCCAAAAAAATTACGTCCAAATATGCCCCTCCCTAATGCGATCCTTTGTGCAAAATTCCACTTTAATATCTTTATTTATGGCTTAGTTATGATAGTTTATAGGTTTTCGGTTTTCGCCATTTTGTGGGCGTGGCAGTGGGCCGATTTTGCCCATCTTCGAAATTAACCTTCTTATGGACCCAAGAAATACGTGTACCAAGTTTCATCATGATATCTCAATTTTTACTCAAGTTACAGCTTGCACGGACGAACGGACGAACAGACAGACATCCGGATTTCAACTCTACTCGTCACCCTGATCACTTTGGTATATATAACCCTATATCTGACTCTTTTAGTTTTAGGACTTACAAACAACCGTTATGTGAACAATACTATAATACGCTCCTTAGCAACTTTGTTGCGAGAGTATAAAAATTCTTAACGCGGTTTCTCGATTCTTAATATTTTATGGTTTTGTAATATCTGAATTGGTGTCGTGCGTATTATAGTTTTATTTATTAGTAATGTAAATTTCTGATTGACTACATTATAATAATGAATTAAGGATGTCGATCCTTGTCTCATAACACTCTTCCCTTGATCAATTACTTGAATTGGTCGACCTTGAAAATATTGCTTCTAAATTCAAAACTGTGCCATGATTAGTTAAAATATCATTGGCATTACCTACAATCTTATTTCGAAGGAAATATACAGGCTCATCGAATTTTTTGCAGCTTCTCTCCAGCTGATATAAGATTTACCAGAGAATTCTGCAAAGGATTTATTATATCTAAATTTTCGTGACATGTTATAGAATCATTAATTTCTTGAGTTTGATACTCAGTTACTTGTGCCGCATTTATTATGGTTTTGATATTATTACTCAACTGAGCTATCTCAGTTCTTAAATTTGTGGTTTGTGTAGCTATTAATTTATTTGTGAGTTTCATGAAATAGCATATATAGCAATACTCACAAAAATATGGTTAAATTTCTTTTTGCATAAATCTATTGTAATAACTTCCTATTAATTTGAATTAAAAATATTTAAGTGACATAAATTTTGTTGCCTGTCTGTATTTAAATATTTGTTTTGATCCCTTCTAGGAAAAGATACTCTTTTATTCTGGAGGGTCTGGAGTTCAGAATCGCAGAATTGAGTTTATATTACAAACCGGAGAGTCCTCCTTGCGGTAGTGAATCGCGGTTTTAAAAATATTTTATTATTTGGCTGGTCGAGCCTTCTTTTAAAATTTTTAAGATTTAATTTAATATAATTTGTATATATTTGATATACTAATACTATCTTGTTAAGATAAGATTTTGGCTATGTTCGTAAATGCATCATGACGCGCATCATGACGATTGCATAACAAACAGAACGTTCAGAAATGCAATATTGCAACACTGCAATAATCAAGCGTTCAAAAAAGCAACACTTCTATCAACTGTCATACATAATTTCTATCAAAAAATTGTTTACTGCATTTAACTACGATGTCTGACGAAAAGTAAGTGCAAAACTGTTTTATTTTAATTTTTGTATTGGAATTTAGTTAAATTATGTTAATAATAATTGTATAAATTATTATTTTTAAATTTTTAGTGAAAATCTCAGTAATGCGAAGACGCATTTATTGCTGAGAGTACGGTTGAATATATCCTCGGGAAACGACTTTATTGTTTTAATAAATTGTTTTTAGGTATTTTTCTTTTTAAAGACAAACATTTGTACCTACAAATTTTTCTTTTTGACTTCAATACCCTTCTTTTTCTTAAATTTAAAGAAAATCTATCATTTCTTTGCTCACAAATTTCGTCTAGTGTTAGATTCAGCAAAATTTCCATTTTAGTACTATACGCGTTCAAAAATGCAAACAAATGTATCTGCAAAACGTCAAACTTGCAGTGTTGCTACTGTTGCTTATGCTGCAAGTCATGATGCATTTACGAACATAGCCTTTATCTTGTTTTTTTTTTTAAACACGTACAGTTGTGAGTGACATGATTATTATTATTATAATACTCACAGTAAACATTTTTTACTTAATAGTAGAGGATTTTTTTCTCATGCAATTAATGAATATAAGAGCTACTTACAACTATTTTGTTGTTGTTGAATTTGATGCTGCTGTTGAAGATGTTGTTGTTGTTGTTAGTGAGGTTGCTGCTTTTACTGCTACTGCTGTTGTTGTTGAATTTGATGCTGTATTATTTTGCTGGAGCTCTTGCTGTCGTCCTTGAAGACATCAAAATATCCGTATGTGTAAGGTTGCTGCTCTGCCATAGTCAGTTAACGTTCAATACACAGCACTAGCTAATTTCTGTTTGTTATTTTCTTTTCTCCTCTGCTGAGGATACTTGATTGATTTTTTGATTTTTTTTTTTTTTTAATTTTTTTTCTCTTTAGTTGAAGATATAGACCATATGTTACAAGCAGCGTTTGAAAAACTACGCTACTCCCGTAACTTTTCATGTTACTCTTGCTATCGCTCTCACTTTTCGGCAGCTACAGCATAGCCTTAGCATAACAATGTAAAAGTATGTGCTCTACTCTGCTCTGAGTTTTGTTAGGTAAAAAACTATAGCTGGAGCGGGAAAAATTAAATCCTGCGCTATGCTCTGGCGTACCGGTAGTAAAAAATTAGGAGCGGTAGCCCCCAAATTATTATTTTTGGGCCTTTTTCGAAACCTTCCAATGGTAAAGCGGGTTTCTACATTAATTCTAAGGGTGTAAGGGAACCGAAAATGCAAAAAAAAAAAATTTAAAAAAGATTACTTTACTGACCCCTTAATAAAACTATAATATGTCCCAAACATATTACTATTTAATATTACAAACAAAAAACTATTATTCTACAAATTCTAAGGTTTGTTTTTTACGCAGCTCCTCTTCAACTGCAATAGAACCATGAAACTTCTGAATCATTTTTATTGCTCTATCAATAGTATCGTTGTCTGCCGTCAGCATTGAAAACTTCATCTTTGCATAGGTAGACTTGACTGTAAAGTCTAAACCATCTGTATTTTAATTTCTTGGTATACATATGTCATCATCAAATAATCATAAGTATTTTTACCAAGTGGTACAATAGGACACATACGAGGTTTGTACAAAACGTATCGCGATTTTTGAATTTCCGTGGGCTACGTCTATGTTGGTACATATCCTTCACTTATTTTGACAGGTCGGCCATTTTGAATGTTAAGTTAATTTTTGACAGCTGCTTTGCTTGGTCACGTTTTGGTTCATCTTCGATTTTTCCTTACCTTCGACTAAAAGAAGTGGCGCGTTGATATTTCTTAGGAGATGTTGGACTCAGTCCACGACGACCCAAATCTGCTCAATAATTTCAATGGAAGCTTCTGCATCAGCCAATACCCAAAAGTTCGCACCTAGTTATTTCGAATGTGAAGATTTTGCTATCAGTTTTATTCGATTACAGAGGGTATTTGTATCATGAGTTCTTGCCAAAGGGTCGAACGGTCTATAAAAAATATTACATGTAAGTTATGCGAAATAAGCGCGAAGCAATCCGCCATAAACGCCTGGATTTGTGGAAGAACAAAAAACCGTATGCAGTGAAATTTCTCATAACCGGCCACTCACCGTCGCAGTGTTTATATATAGAAGATGCAACACAACTATATTTATTCTGAACTAATAAATGAGTTCCAATATCAGCCAGAATTGAATGAATGACAATTATCTCATTAGTTTTAGTTGAGCCACCACCTACCAGATGGCCGTAGAGCAAACAAATTTGCTTGCTGTGGTCATTTTGTGTATTGTCCTTAAGAAAAATCACAAACCTCCACAAATAAATAAGAATTAAAAAAATGGTAACAACAGTGGTACACAATTTTCTTGACACATTTTATGAAATCTCGACGGTTTATCAGACACAATTTGAACGAAATAAAGCGTTGTGTTCATGAAATTTCTCCAGTTATGGAAGCTGACCGGTTATGAGGACTGTCCGTAGTGGGAATTTCACTGTATACCAATCAATAAATGAGATTTCCAAAGAAATCAAAATATCATTTCTAACTAATAACTGTGTTCTTATGTTTAAAATTAAAAATATCTGGTCAAAACTACCAGAATGTGAGATATGATAAAGATATTTAAATATCAATACTACTTCTCTACCTCACATACCTAATATAAGGATTTACTCTTATACCGTATATACTCATATATCAAACAACATAGGAAAAAAAATATTTCAACGAATGGGTTACTATGTTTTGCTCATCGTAGTATTGATGATCCAGTTTATTTTGTTATATGTACATATATAATGCAACTTCTATGTCGATTGGTTTTAGGACTTAAACAACAGTTGGGTGATTAAACTCTGTGCAAAATGTTTTGTGATTATAAAAAATATAACGATCATAAAGTGTAATAATTTGTTAGTATTAATACGAGTAGTAATAGTGTATTCATGCATGTCAACCAGTTCACATTTCTTAAAAGAATATATCTCGATATTGTTAATAATATTTGTAGCATCACGACATACTATTACAAAAACACATGCTTGCATATTTACATTCTGTCAAGAAAGTATTAGGAATTCTTCATTTCCCCCCTCTCATCTCCCGCTTATATGAAAGACAGGTAAATTTTTTTTTTTTGGTTGGTATAACTGTCCTTAAATATGATGCCAAAAATTATCGCGATCTGTCAACCAGTTTACAGCAGCTATTTATGTCAGCCGACCTCAGTAGTGTTTGTCGAATTTTACAAAAAGTTTTAACTTGTGTTAAATTTTGGCCAAACACTCAACAAATATCATTGAACAAGTACCGAATCTCCCTGATTTAGCTCCATGTGACATTTACCATTCTTCACACTGAAATATCCGCTTCGGGGAGCACGCTTCGACTCAATTGAAGACATCAAAACAAATTCGACGCGGGAGTTGAAGGCCATCCCGAAAAGTGCCTATAAAAAATGTTTTGACGATTGGGAGAAGCGTTGGCACATATGCATCGCTTCAAATTGATGTTTCTTTGAAGGCGATAAAATAAACTTGGATGATGATTGAAAAATTTTCGTTTTATTTATAAATTCCCGATACTTTCTTGACAGATTGTACCTATTATAAGATTTAAAGTCAATCGGATTTCTTGAAAATCTACACAAGGTGCGTTCCAAAGTAAACAGGACTTTTGAATCTAGCGCCCACTGGTGGCGCCATCTATACTGGTGCGTTCGAATCTGCTATCTTTATCGATTGACCAGTGAGAATTTCCTAACATTTGATCCATTGAAAGTGAAGCTATTGCGTTTTAAGTGTCAATATGTTTGTGTTATCGGTGCGAAAATGAGCTTCGAACAAAGAGCCAACATTAAATTTTGTTTTCAAATTGGTAAAACTTTTACCGAAACGTTTCAATTGATGAAACAAGTTTATGGCGATGTTTGCCTATGCCGTAGCAGAGTGCACGAGTGGTTTCAACGTTTTCAAAGTGGTCGTGAGGACGTAATTTTTTTTTTTATTGGAACGTAACAAGATATGGTTTTACATTTCATTCGAATCGCAATTAGGTACAAATGTACTAACAAGCAATCTTTTTCATAATTTATAAGGTAAAACAATAAAAGCTCTATTAAGAAGCTATTTTCAAAAGCTAAACTTTGTATTAAAAACTAAATATTATAATATTTGTTATTTGCTTAGAAGGTCATGAAACGTTGTTCTTTTCAATCTGCGCCTGCTATTTCTAGTCTCTCCTAGTTATCGGGCTTCAGCGTTTACGTGGTTTTGCAACCTTGTGACACTCCTTCCACTTTAACTTTGTATCCAGCGTCAAACCAAGATATTTCGCGGAGGTGGAGTACGGAATTACTTCATTCCCAATATATAAGGGGAAATACGTAGCAGTTTTGTTAGTGAAGTTTATATGTATAGACTTTTTTGTGCCCATTCTACAATTAGGGTGATTGAAGACTGCATTCTGTTCGACGACTCTACTTCATTTTTACCATTAGTAATGATGCGAGTATCATCTGCAAATGTGTCGATTGTGCTGTTTGGCGGCGTAGGCATGTTCCTTGGAACAGAAGAGGACTAAACGTTTTAGTGAGTTTCTCTGAAAAAACGACCGCTTTTTCTTCGTCGCTTTTGGCCCAGGATCCGTTTGGCTTTCTGAGAGGTGCATTCGACATTATTGGTTTCCTAGCATTTTTTATAGATTTCCAAAGGGAATAATCCGTATGTTTTTTTCGCGTTAATTTCTCAATGTAATTAGAAATATTTTGATTTGTAAATCACTTTATTTTAGTGCTGAGAATTTTAGTTAAATTGTTCAGTTCTGTTTTATATTGGGGAAATTGCTTGACTTGCCATATTTTACGTAGTTTTCTCTTTTTTTTATGAGATCTAAAATGTCTAATGGATATTTAGTATAAAAGTTTTTTTTGTTTAGGAACAGGAGTACTTTTCCAATTCAATTCCTGAATAGATTTCGGAAATGTATGAACTTCATCTTCTAACATATCTTGAGTTGTTATATTTACTTCAAAATCAATATTTTTGTCGACATTTCGTTGAAAGACTCCAAATCCTGACTGGATTTACACTGCGGCACCAGGTTCGATGAATTGATGGGCTCGAGTTTAACGACAGAATTTAGAATATGTTTGATTTCGTAAATTTTCTTAATGTTCCCAGTAGATTCAAAGCATACAATAAGCATATTTAACGGATTTTTTGTTTTATATTGAAGTTTGTTTAAGGCTTTCGTAACTTAAAACCCTTGCTTTTGAAGGTCTGTGACAATACTTTCAGGCTCACATGAGTGATGAAGGTCTTTTACCATTACGCGTATATCACACGATTGTTTGTCTTCATACTAGTACTAAGGAATTTTTGAGTCGTTTAATTTCCTTGTAAGTATTCTATAGTCGGAACTATCTAAAAGATTTATTTTACAGGAACTTGGGCCAGTGAGCTTGAGTGTGTAAGATTTTTTTACATCTGCGTTAATCAAGGAATGCATCAAGTGTTGGTTAAAATTTTCGATATTATAATTTACGGAGGGCGATGACTTACTTTTGTATCTATTTTACCTTTTGCTGTTTCATCCGGAATCGGAAAATTTAGAATCTGCTTTGCGTTTCTTACTTTCCCTACTTTTTTTCTTTTTTAATAGCCAATTTGTTTCTTTTTCAAGCTCTTCTTCGTCTGTTTCAGCTGCAAAGATAGATTTTGATGGAGAAGAAGACGTTTCATTTGTATATTTGGTTAGCGTTTTCTTTAAGTTTTCATTTTAAAGTTTAAGTAATGCATTTTCGTTTTTCAATTCATTGTTCAATGTTTCTATTTTCTTAAAGCGTTCGAGCAACATACCTATTTGGTTACATTGTGTACCCCCACCGGGAGTGGAGATTGTATGTCCATCACGATCTTATTGAATTATGGTTACGTTAAGTAAAAGAAACTGCCTTATCAACTACTTTATCGACTGCGCGTGCAGATAATGTAGTGTCCCTGGCCACCTACAACTTTGTGTAGACAGCTAGTTTGCCGTGCAACAGAAACGGCTGATACCCACTTTAAATGTTCGGAGGAGAATTTTTGCGCGAAAATTAATTGAGTGTTTTTAATTTGGCATTATTTTTTGTTTTTAAATATTTTTGTAGAAATTTCGAGTAAATTGATATATCGCGTGGTGCCAACTATGTTAAGGTCCTCCGGTGAATCTGCTTATGAATTTCCACAGCCTGGATTTCACGTATATTAAAATAAATTGATGGAAAATGACGATCAACATGTGGGCCATGTGATCACCGGAAATTCCATCGAAACTGTGCGTGAATTGATCAAAAATCAACCGAAATCATCATTGAAATTCTTGGAAATGGAATTAAATCGCATTTATCGCAATTTGTCCGAACATTTGGGCTTAAGAAAGGTGTGACGACCAAAAATTGGTCAGAATCCAACATCATTGTGACCGATTATTTGACCAAAAATCACGTTTTAACCATTGACCACTCCCCGTATTCACCTGATATGGCACCGCGCGACTTCTTTCTTTTCGGAAAAATGTATTTGACAATGAAAGGAAAGCGATGCAGACGTAGAGGCCATTCAAAAATCTTGCACCGGCATACTGGTGGCCATACCGGCCACACTCGTTCGACGTGCTATTGGACCGTGCGAAAAGCTGTATTGAAGCAGACGGAAACTATTTGGAAAAAAATAAATTGATTTGGCGAAAAAATCATTTGTTGTAAAGTCCTGTTTACTTTGGAATGCACCTTGTATATAGGTATTATATAAAGGGTGATCCATTTCAAGGTTCCCTAATTTTTAAAAGAAAAAGTACAGAAATTTCAATTTAATGGGGAATTTCAGCCATCGATGATTCCACCGGCCCACAAACCACACCAAACCGTTGATTTTTGTGGATGAAATGGCAGCTCTTGAAGCTCTTCAGGTTGGTCTTCGTCCCAAATGCTGCAGGTTTGTTCGTATACATACATAGATAGGAGGGGTCTCATCGCTGAACAAAAACGTCATATCTTATTGGAACTTTTCAAGAGCTCATAAAGCGAAGCGATGTCTCGTGGATAGGTCGAGCGACTTCAGTTCTTGCACTTGCTGTATTTTATACGATTTAAATTAAAGAAAGCCGTCCCATACCTCAGTCCGAGTTGCTGCCAACGGGGTCAAATTGACTCTCCACGGTCTTCGTGTACACTCTCAGCTATGCCTGCTATGTATATTTTCGTCACTGCGTGCTGAAGTTGCGAATATTACGCTTAGTAGTAGGCTGATTATATTGACCTTAAGTTGAGCGACTATTCGGTTAAATATTATCCATTAATGATGGGTTCATAAGTTGAGCGAATAAGTTGAACGATTTGTAAACGTTGTTCAGGCGTAAGTCTTCCACAGAACCTTTCCCTCAAAAACTCGTAACGTCGACTCATCAGATGGAGAGAGGACTTTACTTCTCAATTGTTTACTCAGTTCGAACCAGTACCTGCTGGCAAGAGTTATTCTGCGATGGATTTCGAGCCTGACATTGTTGTTGGTGTTAATACTAGTTCCAAGATAGACGAAAATATCTACGGCTTCGAAGTTATGACTGTGAACTGTGACTTGGGAGCCAAGTCGAGAGTGTGACGACATTTTTTTCGCATTTGCTTCGCTTCCTTATCCAGTCTAGAGAAAGCAGAACTAACGGCTCGATTGTTGAGACCAATGATATCAATATCATCAGCGTACGTCGGAAGCTGTTGACTCTTACAGAAGATTATACCTGCTCGATTTAGATCTGCAGCTGAAATTATTTTCTCCAGCAGTAGATTGAAGAAGTTGCACGATAGGGAGCGGCCTTGTCTAAAACTTCGTTTTTTTTCGAACGGATTGAAGTGGTTCTTCCCGATCCTGACGTAGCTTTTGGTGTTGCTCAGCGTCAGTTTACACAGCCGCATTAGTTTTGCGTGGATACCAAATTCAAACATAGCGTCATAAAGGCAGCTCCTTCTCGTGCTGTCAAAAGCAGCTTTCAGATCGACAGAGCACACTTAAATTCCAATGGTCAGACATGCTTTGGTCCGTCCCTATTTTACAAAATATTCTCTTTAAATTTCAATAGTATACATATCTCGGAGATTTTTCGATATTTCCGCTCTGAGTTTTATTAAGATAACTCTCAATTGATCGATAACTATTGAAAATCGTTATTTGAGTTACATGGGGGTTAGGGTAATTTTTGAACACATTTTACAAATTTTTGAAGAATTCCCGATACTTTCTTGATAGGGGATTTTTATATATTGTAAACGATATGGTTCTACGGTTCAAATCAAATCATATCAGTTTAGACGGTTGCATCAATTGAACCGATCATTGATATTGATATTGATTCAAATCATGTATGACATTCTGGAGTTAAAATGTATGGACTTTGGATATGAGCACCGGTTGGAAGATTATTTAATTAATCGAAATTTCAATGCATACATACATAGACATGAACATGTGTATAGCAATACATAATTAAATCAGTGTATTGTATAGAAGATACAACCCGAACATTGTCCAACATTTCAGTCATACAAATATGAATATGATTCACAAGCAAATTATGTATAACCTAATCGCTACTGATTAAAATTTGCTCATGCTTTTACTCTTTTTAAAATATTTATTAATATCATGTTTTTTATTGAGTTATTGAATCCTCTCATAAATGCATCTACCTGAGTCATGCATTTCGAAATTTGTTGGGGATTGTGGCATCGTAATGGTGTGTCGTGGTAATTGAAAAAAATATTTTAATAAAACTTGATTGTGAAAGTGTGACATAATATCATTGAATACATATCGTCACCTAAAATGCAAAATTGAGTGTTTTATTGATTACGATCCACTACTTCGAATTACATGGGCATTTATACTTGTATGTATGTATGAAACAAGTATAAATGCCCAACATATCTTGCTATTAGATATAACCCAGTTTTAAAAAATATTTAAAATTTGTTACACTCATGTTCCATTTTATATCGCGTTTCATTCCTTCCCCTGTAAATTTCCAAAAATATTGTTACGTTATTGTGCATTTTTTAGCTGACGATGTATACATAGGCAATAAAGTATGCGTCCAGCCGACACATTTTTTAAGTAAAGTGAAAAAAAGCAATGCTAATAAGCAATTAAGTTAAAATGTTTCATATGCATTTCTTCTTTATATACGTATCCTTAAGTTCAGAATGCAAAAACAAAAATGTAAATTATATTTTCAGTTTTGTGATAACGTTATTTTAGTGAAAGTCTGCGCTTTATTTACTTGAATTGAAAATGCCTACTTTCCATGCATATGTTTCTTCTTTTTGCGTAGATTCTATTGTGTGTTGATATAATTAATCGTTCCCACACCTCGTCCCGCGTTTTAATATTATTTCTAAAAAATTGATATCAAAAAAAAAGAAATTAGTCTGGCGGAAAGAAAAATAATTGTGGAGAGATGGCGGAAGTTTCACAAAAAATGGGCAAACTATTCATAAAACCGGAATCATAACATCAAAACCGCGATGGAGCCGTTCGAAAAAATTATCAGTCAGGAAGAACAATAATATAATAAATATGGAGATTGTTAATCCGCGAATTATGTCAACTAAGATTATTGAAAATGTAAATATAAGCTTGAAAAAAAAAAAACAATTTGTGCCAAAAATTAATATTTTTACGAAAAGCTGTATATTATGGCATAGTTGCTCGAAACCATAATTTAACTTGTAAACAGACGAAAGCACATTGAATTTGCTCATAATTATATAAATAAGTCTCCCGGATTCTGGAAACAAGTAATACTGAATTTAATTTCTCTTTATAATTTTCAATGCTTTTGTACCTAATTTTAAAACTGAACGCATACTTTGTATTGCAGGAAAAAAATTTTAACTGAATTATCAGTTAACATTGTGTTTTTACTTCATTTAAAAATGTGTCGGGCGAACGCAGCCTTTATTGTCTATGTATATACATACATATGTATGTATACATACGCATATAATGTTAAATTATAATGTCTTTTGCAGAAGCGGATAAGAAGTCGGATTGCCTTTTGCCTAATATAAAGCGAAATATATGTTCATACAATACTATAGTGAGCCGAAATTTACCGCAGTAAGTAGTCATATTTTTAACTAACTTATCGGAATGTCTGCATATTGAGGTGCGTGTTTAACATATGTTTACTTAGAAAACAAGTACATAAAAAATGGAATGCGTAATTTTATACATATCTTTCTTACTATACCATATAATATGACATCATTTTACATATCATGTTACCAATATTCCTCTTGATTGTAAAATATCATACAGTATTTATTTTAGTTGCATTTAAGCTCTGTAATACCGATTAAAAATTCGATGTAAGTGTCCAGTTCCGTTTAAATAAAGATAATTCGATTTTTTTGTTTCAACGTTATAAATAATAATAATATATTCTAGTTTATACATATAAATATGTGAGTGTTTTAACACTATGTTAATTGTTAATTGTTCGTATATTCGTTAATAGATATATTATATATTTTTAGAAATCAATGTTAATATACATACATATATTCTTGTTATTCTAAAAATATTAATCTGTTTTGTGTGTTTGGTTAATACCTTCACTGTGAAGTATTGATGGTAAATTTTGTGTAGTTTCTTGTGTTGCATCCGTATTATTTTATGTTTTAGCGTGTGAGGATGTTCATTTCGTAATAAACTGATTGGTAATGCTGACTAGTATTTGTGTTATCACTTTGTGTTTGTTCAAATATTTTACTTCGGGGGAAAAGTATTTCTCTTTTCCTTCTATTTAATGTTAAGCGAAGTTGGGGAGGTTGATATTTCTCTGCCCTAAGCCTCTATTATTTTTTGTAGTTTGTGGGAGAAATATTTGTTTTATATTAAATATAACACTTAAATCATTGAAGCGAATTATTAGAAGAATAAAAACCAATTAATAAATTTTTAAACCGAGAAAAAAATTACATTCTACATACGTACAAACTTTGTTAAATCAGATGTTATAGTTAGTAAACACTGTTTTCGATTGCTCAGGAGCAAAAACCCTTTTGGAACCATTTAAATAATTGATTACTCTTGGTACATGGAGAAAAATGCGCCAATTTTTCCAACGTTGACGAGGGTTTCCATAAGAGTGTTATCATTAAATTACTTTAAAAATGCCATCTAACATAACGGTGTATGTTTGACTTAAATTGGTTCAATCTAACTATACTGAATAAAACCTTCAATTTGATAGAAACTTAATGAAGTTGTTTTACTATACCTTATGTAACTCGAACTATTCAAATTGAAATTTTATATGGTCACCATGTGCCCTAAGTTGAATGTTATAAGTGTACATATCTTTTAATAATTTACTAATAGATATGCGTTCAAAATCAAAAAATATCTTCTTAATTTTGTACTCTGAATTTCTTTATGAATATGCCACATACACTGCGTGTCCGCTTTCTTTCAGTTTTAACTTTTAACTATTTTTCGTAACTGTTTATTTTAAATCGACATATTTTCTGTTTCTAAAATAAAATCCATGCGAAGTACAAAAAAAAAATTAAATTTTTTGTGGTGCTTAATACGTGCTCTGTTCATAATCTGATAAAATACACAAAGACTTACCAAAGCTATCACTCCATTAACAAATCCCAAGAAATTATGGGCTGATATAAGAATGCTCTCAGACTCCTGTACGCAAGTGAATCTTAAATGTATAAATACTCCGAATGGCTCAATTTTCGACTCAAAAGACATAACTAATCAATTTCTTTGAATAAAAGGCTTCTCATCCGAAACCAAGCATTTCAAGGAAGTTCCAGTCATTATGTATGCTTTACTCTATTTCGAAGATTTCGCCAAAATAGCTGCTTCTAAAGTTCATGAACTAAAAAGTGACGAAAAAAAATTACTCTATATTGTCAAAAGTCTGCTCAATAATGTACAAAGGGTCCGAATAAAATCACTCAATCCATATTATCCCGAATCAATGATGGCACTGACGAAATAACGCTGGTCTTTATGTTCTACCTGAACCTTTGCAGTACCGAGTAATATCTGCTTCCTACTTGGATTAGGTGGGACTTGGCTCGTTGATTTAGTAGTAGTATAGGCTTGCCGATTTGTGTTTATGCTTTGGGAGCGTAATGCGGTACTTGAAACGTTATCAGGTTACTTCCCGAGTGGATTCCGTACGAGTGCTAAACTCTTTGTGTATCAGAGTGTGTTTTGTAACACTTACGACCCGAGAACTTGCTCATAACTTCTTGTAGCTATGCTATAAGTGTAAGCAATCCATATTTGATTGTGGAGATACGTGTCTCCGTATTCATTCCTAGAAATTTGGGACATTTTCCAATCGGGTGTTGCTTTTTACAAAGCTTACAGCTTACTGTCTCTAAATGGTGCAAAGTAAATTTGAAATTATTATTGGCATGAAAACTGTCTGTTATATTTCTTTTCGACTGCTATTTTTACAATAACTGAGTGGAATGTGGCCGATTTGCTATTGAAGCCTTGAAATATCCTGCAGATTCCAGGATTTTATATACGTTGATTTAGAAACTGTCGAAGTTTGACCATGTCGGTATAGTCGGATTGTCTAGTAGAGTATATTCAAAGGCTTCTAGATTTTGTTAAGGTAATTTTGAACTACAAAGATATATCAATATCGGGTTCCAGATTTTCATGTCAATCTCCAGATTGGTTAAAGTAGGAGTGCGTTTTGAATTATTTCTCTTGCTTCGCCACGGGTCTTCTGTCAAGAAGCAATTAATATAACGGGATACAACATTGCACGAATAATGCATTTGAAGTATGTATGTTCCCTTATGACCAAAAATTGTATAAATGGAACCAAAACTATCCAATCTCCTAGGTACCGAATATGTGAACCCCAGAGTCTGTAGTTAATTATCGGTCAATGAGTGAGATATACTATATAATTGAAATTCAGAGAAAATCGTGCTGTGTGCTACAAATGAGTTGAGACGAGTTAATACTTCCCTTACCCCCCATATACCTAATATAAATATTTCCGTACTTCCAGGTGACTTTATACTGGATATATCGGCCAATATTTGAGCTTATAATGAATAAAATCGGGTGAAAAATCGCTCTAGACCCCATATAACTAACAAGCCTTACGTGCCAAGTTGCAAGAGTATGAAATGGTCGGTAATACCCGATCTTATCCCTTTTTTTTACGTGTTTCATACACGTTTTTTATACTGAACTAATGCTCTAAACCCTGCAGATACATGCATTAAAAGTTATGAGGCGAAAATTCGTTCCTTATTTGGGCAAAGCTGCTTCATAATTAAATTTGTAAAACCCTGAACTCCAGCTGAAGTTTTAATAGACGTGTTGAGTACTACAAGGTGCGTTCCAAAGTAAACAGGATTTTAGTGGATCTAGCACCTCCTGGTGGCGCCTTCTATATGTCGACTAGTGCGTTAGAATGTGCTATCTTTATCGATTGTCCAGTGAGAATTTCATGTCATTTCATTGATTGGAAGTGAATTTATTGCGTTTTAAGCCTTAGTATGTTTGTGTAATCGGTACGAAAATGAGCTTCGAAGTGGTCGTGAGGACATAAATGACGATCAACATGTGGGCCAATAAAAATCCGTGATCACCGGAAATTCCATCGAAACTGTGCGTGACTTCATCAAAAATCAACCGAAATCATCATTGAAATTCATGGAAATGGAAATAAACATCTCCAAAACATCGATTTGTCGCATTACGACAGGTGTGTGCACGGTTTGTTCCGCACAAATTGACTGACGACCAAAAATTGGTGAGAATCCATCATCATTGTGACCGATTATTTGACCGAAAGTCACATTTTAACCATTAACCACTCCCCGTATTCACCTGATATGGCACCGTGCGAATTCTTCCTTTTCGGAAAAAGGCATTTGACCATGAAAGGAAAGCGTTATGCAGACGTAGAGACCATTCAAAAGGCTTGCACCGGCATACCTGTGGCCATACCGACCAACGAGCTAAAACACTCGTTCGACATGCTTTCCGAGCACCCTCCCTATTTTGATCTTAAAATCACCCGGGGTCTTCATTGGTGCCTCCTTTAGCAGAAGCAGGAGTATTTTTTAGCAGGTTCTCTCAATGATTACTGCATCGTGCGGTGGGTTCGTTTGATCACAACCCAATCATCTTGTTTGCCCATTTCTTCAGCTTTGTAGTGCTTCCTCATTTGCAATGTGCTCCTTTAAGCATTTGCATGTAGCTTTGCTATCAGACCAAGCAGATGGGCGTCCACAAAACGCAAATAATCAAAAAACAATAAATTGCTATAACTAAGCTCCTCAGTAAGTTACAATACTGTTATTTGGTACAAGGAATCGTATTAGGCTGGGGTTCTGTGGTTTTAAAATTTTTTAAAAAGTGGCACAGAAGTGTTTTATAGGTTAGGTTAGGTTGGATGGCCGATCTAAGATCGCACGTGGACTAAACGTAGTCCTTTGTGATGCCATAGAAAATAGAACTCCCGTATTCGGACTTAAAGATCGGCAAAACGTTTGGTGGCCGATACAAATGTGCAAATGCGCTTGATATCTACTCCCACCAGTTCGGAAGGATGTCTGAAGGTATGTGCCCCCAAGTATCTAAGTCTTAACCTACCGAATGCGGGACAGTCAAGAAGGAAGTGCTGACTAGTTTCTGCCGCATCTTCTTCTAAGCAGCTTTTGCAAGCGGCATCCGGTAAGATTCCTAGTCTTACAGCATGCGTGCCAATAAGGCAATGGCCTGTCAAGAGCCCCACTACTAAAGAGAGGCTTGCCTTACTGAGGGCGAAGAGATCGTTAGATCTTCTGTGATCTATCTTGGGCCAGAAAGCTTTTGCCACCGCGCAAGTACCAGTCCTGGCCCAGCGTTGACCAAGCATCCGCGAGGCCCAGTTTTCCAGTAGTAGGACACAAGAGGACACCGGAGCACCGACCTGTTGCCATTCTGCCGATAGTGACTCTAGGGTACCCTTCCTTGCTAGCTCATCAGCTTTGCAATTACCCGCTATTCCGCTGTGGCCTGGCATCCATACAAGCCTTATAGTAAATACTGTCGCCGCCAGGGACAGTGAAGCCAGACACTCCTCAACCAGCCCTGAACGCGCTGTGAATGAATTCAGGGCTAGTATCGCCGCTCTACTATCTGAGTGAATGGTCACTTCCCTGAAGGTGAATACCCTCCGGAGTAGCAGATCCGCTGCTACCTTAATGGATGCAACCTCAGCCTGGAAGACACTGCAGTAGTCGGGAAGTCTGAAACTAGTGCTGATGGAGAGCTCCCGACAGTAAACCCCTCCACCAACCTTCCCCCCAAGCTTTGACCCATCCGTAAAGAAGCTTACTGCCCCTCTCCTCCAACGGCTCCTTCCCATCTATAGCTCCCTCTTCGGTATATGGGTAGAGAAGAAACCGCGGGATTTTGATATGGCGACTCCATGATCCAGATGATCCGGTATGCAGTCAAAGCTTGTAAGAATGTCTTAGTGTTCAGAAACACGCTCCTTTAGAAACCCAGATTCCCTGAGTCTAATAGCCACTTTTGCGGCCATACACCTTCCGGCGATGTCCACGGGCGTTATGTTCAGAATTGCATTAAGTGCCACGGTTGGGGTGGACCTTAATGCACCGCACATGCTGATAAGCGCAGCTCGTTGAATGCTTACAAGTTTCTTAGCAAGTGTGGTCTTCTGTAAAGCCCTCCACCACATAAAGACTCCATAGAACATTATGGGCTTTTCTATGTTATCATAGAGCCAGAGGACCACCTTCGGTGAGAGGCCCCACCTTTTGCCAATTGCTCCTCTACAGCAGTAGAGGGCAATCGATGCCTTTTTGGCTCTCTCCTCGATGTTCGGGTTCCAAGAAAGCTTCTTATCCAGGATTAGCCCTAGATACTTCACTTTATCCGCCGGTCGCAGGCGGATACCTCCCATTTGCGGCAAAGGTGTCACTGGGATCTTATATCTTCTACTGAATAAAACCATTTCTGTTTTATTCGGGTTGATGGCGAGTCCACATCCGACCGCCCATTTTGTTACAACGCCAAGATATCCCTGCGTCAGCTCGTATACGGTGCTAAGGAACTTTCCTTTGACCATAAGAGCTACATCGTCTGCATAGGCAATCACCCGGCAGCCCAGATCCTCTAGTTTCTTAAGAAGGTCGTTAACGACTAGGATCCATAGAAGAGGAGAAAGAACCCCGCCCTGAGGGGTTCCCCTGCTCACATTGCGCCGCGCGCCCGCGCTGCCCCATTCTGTTTCGACTATTCTGTCACACAGAAGACTGAAGATGAGGTGCTTGAGGTTCGATTCAACCCCAAGACCCTCTAGAGCAGTTTTGACTGCCTCCGGTAAGACATTGTTGAAAGCTCCCTCGATATCAAGAAAGGTCCCAATAACGAAATCTTTAGCCTCGATGGCTTCCTCCAGCCACGACACGATAGTGTGCAGGGCAGTGTCCACCGACCTGTCTTTACGATACGCATGCTGCGCTCCTGATAGGTAGTCTCTCGGAATGCGACTCCTTACATACCAGTCCATCAGCCTCTCCAAAGTTTTAAGTAAAAAAGAGGAGAGGCTGATGGGTCGGAAATCCTTGGCCGTGACATGAGAGCCCCTGCCAGCCTTCGGGATGAACGTAACTTTGACTCGTCTCCAGCCCCCGGGATGTACCCTAATCTGATGCAGTTCGCATAGATCGGTAGCAACCAACTGCAGAAAAGGCCGTGCAGTCAGCATGCAACTCTCCGAGAGATGCCGCCATAGAGGACGTGCTGTTAGGGAAGTGAGCATCAAGGAGCAACTGAAATGTATCTTCACTGCTTAGGGCCCACTTCCCGTTTACATCCTTCAGATAACCCAGAGGCACTGGGTTTTTAGCGAGAATATGCCTGAATCTATAGGACTCGTGGCAGCCCTCCACTTTTTCGCAGAAGGCCTTCCACGAGATCCTCTTAGCCTTCCTTAACTCGAACTTGTAAATCGAAAGTCTTGTTTTATACAACGCCCAGTCGTCAGATAACCCGCTTCTGCGGGCCCTGTTAATAGGCGTCCCTAATTTCCGAGAGCTCCATAGTCCACCATTGAGGTTTCCCTCTGCCCTTCGGTATTTTCAGTGGACAGGAGCTCTCTAGTGCAGAAATGCACGCCGAGCTGAAGACTTCGACCCACCCGTCCACCACATCGGCGGTGCCCAAAATGTTCACCCCCGGTGCGCGTGGAAGAGTTTGCCGAAGCCTCCTTCGGTAGCCTTCCCAGTCCGTGTTCCTCGGATTTCTGAATGATTTCCTAGGCGGACCCTCTCCGACTAAACTAAAACCGATATACCTGTGATCAGAAAAGGAGTGATCATCGAGGACCCTCCAATTTGAGATCAGCGGGGCAATCACATGAGAAACTAGGGTGAGGTCGAGAACCTCCTCCCTGGATGCGGTCACAAAAGTTGGGGAATTTCCCCTATTACAAATGCGAAGATTTTCGCTTACAATAAAATCAAAAAGCGACTCACCTCTATTATTTGTATCCGAGCTGCCCCAGATCGAGTGTCGCGAGTTGGCGTCCGAGCCGATGATGACGTCGGCACCATTCCGGGACGCTTCAGCCAAGGTCTTCCTTAGCAATACGTGAGGTGGCTCCACCGCATAATCGTGCGGCATATACGCGGAGATAATCCAGACATTTCCGGTCTCGCACTCTAGTTTTGCTGTTACTATGTCAGCATTGCTGAAATTAGGTAAAAGAAGTACCGTTAATTCATTTCTGACCAGCATACAGGCTCTGTTTCTACCTGCATCATTGGTCGCCAGCAGCTTATGGCTCCTCGTCCACAAGCCAGAGATCCCGCTACTAGTCAGCCACGGTTCCTGGATCGGGACGACATCGGCCTCGTCTTGCTTCAGACGAAGCAGTAAATTGGCGGAGGCCGCCTTTGAGTGTTGGAGATTAATCTGGAGGAATTTCATCCTTCATACTCTCCTCTAGCAGCGCCTGTTCAGCGCTTATGTCGTGATCGACCCTCACCTCCTCAAACAGTTTTTCGAGGCTGAAGACGGAATCGCCAATCGACGAACCGCCTTCAGAACCAAGAGGTTTGGGTCGTTTTCTATGGTCGCTTGACCATCGCTAACGCCGTCTGCCTTCTCCCCTGCATCTGCAGCTTGGGTGCCATCAGCCCCGGTATCCGTTGGGAGTACTTTTAGCACAACCATTTCGAAACCATAGCTGATGGCTCCCTTGGTTTTGCGGAGAGGACCGATGGACTCCTCGTTAAGCATTATCAACGCTTGCCGATAAGGTTCATCGGTTCTCTCCAGCCTTATAACCCTCCAGTCATGCGTGGGGAGAGAGGAGTTGCAGTACTTGAGAATTTCCTCAATCTCATTTGCAGTGGAAGGTTCAGCCGGCAGCCAGACGCGAGCCCTAGGGCGAAGAGGAAGGTCCGCTTTGTCCACGGCCTCCAGTCTGGCTCCCTTCCACACCTCCCCCACCAGAGATACTGCCTCCTTATATAAGATGGCCGATCTTTCATCGGCACACCTTGTCAGCTTATGCAGTCCATGATGCCAACCGGCACTTACACATTTTGGGGGTGGTCCCGGGTTTCCCTTAACCACCCTGAGGAAGACTGACGAAATGGCTGCCGCTACTCTTTTCCACTCTTCGTGAGAGATGGCGCCGTCCCCCCTGCTGCGGTCTAGCACACCAAGCACTCTTGCACTAGCGCCTTTAGCGATTTCACTAAAAGTTGGCGCAGCCCCCGTTCGCGGTTTTTTACCAAGGGAGGTTTCTCCCTCATGCGACCTTTGCCGCTTAACCTCTGGTTCGGGTCCCTTCGTTTCGAGTCGAGCCCTATCGGTCTCGCTCTCACTCAGGACCTTCTTAGCCCATTCGAGCGTGTTGGCATGCTGCTCTGATACCTGACCAGCATGCTTGCCCCCGTAGCGCTCTACGATTTTTGTTGCCAGTGATCCTTCATAATTTTAGCAGAAGTTCCTCTGCTGGTGCTAGCGATTCCGCCGTGCGTTTTAATGTCAATGGAGATGTCGCCTGATGAGGAAGCCGACCAGTTTCGTCGCCAACTTAGCACCTACCACGCCTGGGACGAAGGGGGGGGGGGGGGAACGTACTCCGAGGCCTGCCACGGAGGCATTTGCGACATTAGCCCAACAGCCATTTCTGATGGGTGTCACCCCATCATACTCAGGTGCCAGAATGTCGCCACCACCAGCCCAGGGTTCAACCAGATCCAAATAAGTTTAACCTACTCTAAAAACCAGTTCAATGCTAAAGTCGTCTAGGAGTTGTAAGGCCGTGAAGGCCGCAGGCCATTTAGCATTACCCAGGATGCACCAGCGTGGAGGCGACCTGCTCTACATCTACATTTTATAGGAGGCGGTGTAAAAATTGTACAATGGGGGTGGCATCGACCACCTTACGTTCAAATCAAATATCTCCCGACCTACCAATTTCAACCAAATTCGGTACATAATATTATCCATAGAGCGGACCAAAACTGTTCAAGCTACCACATAATGAATATGTGGAGCCCAGTGTGTATGGCTGACTGTTTGATAATGATATACCCTTATGTCAAAAATAGTTTTTTCTAATAACAGTGTAAGTGTTGTACCTAAAATGGAGAAAACTTGCGCTAACATACATATTAGTGATATTCAGGATTAACCCATTACTTCCCAAGCATTGAAATCATTGGAATTTTTTGATGAAATTTGTAACTTGGGCTCTTAATACGTTAAGAAAGAAGAATATGAAAAAAAAAATAAAAAATACCTTGATTAGTGAATCAGCCCGTCATATAAATAGGACACTGGAGATATATGTATGCTCAGAAAAAATTAAAGATAACGCTTATAAGAAAATCAACTTTATTAAAATTATCATCGTATTTAAGCTTATTTTGTATGATAAAGAATAAAACAATCACTGCAAAGTGTTTTATCGCATTTGACACAAAAAGTAAGAGGTTTTTTTACAACCTAGTCCTTGGCAACGCCTCTGTTTGTTCCTCTTCATCATGTTGTGACCTAAATTACAAAACTGACCAGTTTTAAAAATTCATATTAAAATAATGTTAACACTTTTAATAGCCAGAAAATAATGTTATAACAGGAAAATAGTACATGAATATAAATTTCTACAGAAATAAATAAAATAAAAGGTCAGTTTTGAAAAAAAAAAGATTTACTATGGTGTCCTATAAATAGGACAGTGGTAAGAAATGGGTTAATAAAACTTAGAAAGCATCTCAATATGTTAATAATATATAGTATTGCCAAAATAAAATAAAATCAGACATTATTAACCTTGTTCCCTTATACCTCCTAAAAGGTTTTCAGACTTACCGTCACATATAAACAGTAGATACATATATGTAAATCGGTAAACATGTAAGATATTTTAGTAAAATTAACTGAATGTATAATGTTAGATATTCTATAGTTTATTGTTGAAATATAATGGCGTCGTAATAAAAATGAAAAGTTTGAGAATCAACCCTACTATCAAAGTAGAAACATCAAAACACCATAACGTCACATTCGACAACTTTTTTACAATTTGACGTGTCATGCTTGTATATTGGCAACTGCCACTGCGCGTGACAATACCGTCAATCGTGCTCCTTTATTAGGCATAAAAGAAATGAAGAAACCACGGGCAACATCCGCTTTGATAATCGACAGAACTAATAATATATTGACAGTGCGCTGGAATGACAATTCAGTAATAACCAGATTTTCAAACAATTCCATTGTATGACTACTTTTTTATGGTTTTTTATATTCTGCAGGTAGTAACATTGATGAATAACTTTTTGGCAGCGTTTGAAAAACTACGCTACTCTCGTAGCATTTCATTTTACTCTTGCTACCGCTCTCACTTTGTCGGGAGCCGCAGCATAGCCTTAGCATAACAATGTAAAGTATGTGCTCTACTCTGCTCCGAGTTTTGTTAGGAAAAAAACTATAGCTGGAGCGGGAGCAAAAAATTAAATTCTGCGCTATGCTCTGGCGTAGCGGTAGCAAAAAATTGGGAGCGGTAGCACAGCGGAGCTAATGAAAATTTTCATGTGCTACAGCTCCCGCATGTGTTTGTTGTTTTTTTTTCTTTTTTTGCTATTTTCTGTCATTTACAAGAATGGTACAAGTTGGTATATAAAAGAAAGTCGTTTATAACTCAAGAACGGCTGAACCGATTTGGCTTAAAATTGGTGGGGAGGTAGTTTAGAAGCAGGGTAAGGACATAGGATACATTTTATCTCTTTATGCTAAAATTCAATACAGCTCATAAATACAAAAATTATATTTCAAATCATAAGCATTTGTTCAAAATTTATGTAAGAATCATTTGAAAATTTTAGTAATTCAAAAATAGAAAGAAATAAGTAAAAATTTTCATTTCCAAACATGCTTAGTATATGGGTTATACTGATTTTGCTTCTTAACCAGGTAGTTTTTTTTTTAAGACGAGCTTGTCCGATATATTTAATATCACAACAAAAAATGGCATTGGAATTTTCATCGTCAAGGCACTGCGGATACTTTGCTAGATTATTGGTCAAGGACGCAAATGCATTCATAACAAACCAAACGCGATATCTAACGTAAAAATAAAGCGGAATAATTGGAGTGTTGATAAAAAGGTTTATTATAATTTTAGATATACAGAAATGTTTTCGATTCTTTGCAATATACTTTGAAGTACAGTCAGCAAAATTCATATTCATACACCCCATTTTTACATGTAAAATTTTTTTTTTCTATTAAATTATCAAAACTAAAAATCTGAATTTATACGTCAATTGTACTTAAGCAAATATGAAGCAATAGAATATAACTGTTTTACATTCCTAGTAAAGATTTTCCAGTAATTCGAAAAATTCAGTTGGCGTGAATGCAAAATTCGTATTCATACACTAAACGATAGTCTGCAAACTCACTATTCGTAGAAATTATGGTTAGCTAGATCAAATATTTCAGTTCCATGAAATATAGGCCCTATTCTTTTGTCATAAATTATGCATCATTTTGAATTTGATTGTCAACGAGAAAGTGTGTTTCTAAAATGGGCAGAAAAGGTTCGGAAGTTCCAAATGATATTCGACAATTGGCTTTAAATTTGCATCAAAACGGAAAATCTTTACGGGAAATTGAAAAAGTAATAAACCGAAGCCATGCAACAGTTCAGTATATAATTAATACATTTAAAAAGTATAAAACAGTGAAAAAAAGGCGCCGAAATGAATGTAAAAACAAACTTTTACGCAGAAATGTGTTATTTTTAGTGAGAGAGGTACGTTAAGATCCAACAATTTCGGCACCAAAGTTAGCAAAAATGTTAACTGAATTCCAAGGCGTGACTGTAACAGCGCAGACCGTTCGTAACACTCTTCGAAAACGAAAAATAAGGAGCAGATCCGCTGCAAGAAAACTTTACATAAATGCAACGAACAGAATGAAGCGTTTAAGATTTGCCAGATTGTACAAAAATAAAGATTTTCGATTCTGGAGACGTGTAATATTCACAGATGAATCCAAATTTAATATTAAATATAGTGATGGAAGGGTAAAAGTATGGCGCGAGAAAAATAAACGTCTTCATTGCATAAACCTTTTGCCCACATTTAGGCACGGTGGAGGTTCCGTCATGTTCTGGGGATGTTTTGCTGCAGCTGGAGTAGGAAATCTTGTCCCCATCACAGGAATAATGAATGCCAAGAAATACATTGATATTTTAAAAGCAAATTTGAATCAAAGTGCAGATAAACTTGGATTGGGGGGTCGATACCTGTTTCAACAAGATAATGACCCCAAACATACTGCGCTTGATACTCGTCTTTGGATCTTGTACAATTGTCCATTTTACTTAAAAACACCACCGCAAAGCCCAGATATAAACCTTATTGAAAATTTATGGTCTATCGTTAAAAAAGGGTTGAAAAATTACAATATTAGGAATGAGAAACAACTAAAAGAAGCATTGCAAAGGGAGTGGAAGAAGATATCTCCAAAACTAACGAAAAATTTGGTGAAGTCAATGCAACGACGATTGCACGCAGTTATTAAACAAAAAGGATATCCCACTAAATACTAATTTTAATTTATGCTATTGATTATATGTTTCAGTTAGGGATGTATGAATACGATTTTTGCGTTTGTTAATATTATACTTCTCGTTTTTATGGAAATATTATTTACTTTTATATAAAAATCAAAACATTTCGCATTCTGCTGTAATTTTTCATCCAAATCTAGTTTTCCCTTTCAAAATTGGCTTGAAAATTTATATTTTTACTGAAAAAATAGGGTGTATGAATACGAATTTTGCTGACTGTATGTATATGCGTACAATTTCAAACTGATTCTTCCTAAAAAATTATAAAATTACTAAATATTGGGAATGGTAGAATAGAACTGCAAATACACAGTGCAATGGATTAACACATTCGCGTAAATTGCGGGAGTTCCCGTCATTCATGTTTCCTTCAATAAAATAATTGCGGGAATTCCCGCGCTATATTCCCACAATTTCTTCCGCACATATAAAAATGCTCTTGAAAAATTAAATGCGGGAATTTTATGGCATCGCGACTTTAAACGCTACAGCTCTTGTCAGTTATACAAAAAAATGCTAATTTCGCGGAAAAATCAGTCTTTGTTGCTCTGGGCACTTTTGTAGAGTGAACAATTCTGAGAAACATGCATCTAAAGTCAAAGCGATGCCATAAAATACCTCTGATCTGTAGGAATTTAAAGATAAAAATCAGTTCTTAATGTTAATATGTAGGGCTAAAATTTTCAGGGAATTTTTTTTTGGGGTATTTCCAAGGAAATTTCGTGACGGGACTGAAAAAAATTAATAGTTCAAAAAAAAAAAAAACACCCTAATGTATATAAAAAGGGGGAAAGTTTATGTACATAGTTAAAATTAATTTCGAAAATTCATAGTAATTGAGTATTGTAATACATTTGGAATAGATGATGTTTTTGGTAATATAAAATTGGTAAATATTTTACATAATAAAAAAAAAATTATAATTTATTCAATTATTATCTAATTCACTTTATTAATATATTTCTTAAAATATTTGATTTTAGATTTATAAAGGCACTTGACGCAACAAGTGCCAAAATGATTTGCATAACATTGTTTTGTTTGAATTATTCAATTAATTCAAATATTATGCCAGAAAATAGCAAAGAAGAAAAAAAACAACAAACACATTCGGGAGCTGTAGCACATGAAAATTTTTCATTTGCTCTGCTGTGCTACCGCTTTCAATTTTTTGCTACCGCTACGCCAGAGCATAGCGCAGAATTTAATTTTTTGCTCCCGCTCCAGCTATAGTTTTTTACCTAACAAAACTCGGAGCAGAGTAGAGCACATACTTTACATTGTTATGCTAAGGCTATGCTGCGGCTCCCGACAAAGTGAGAGCGGTAGCGATAGCATAGCAATGGCTATGTTCGTAAATGCATCATGACTTGCAGCATAAACAACAGTAGCAACACTGCAAGTTTGACGTTTGATACTTCTTATACAATTTTTGACAATTTGCAGATACATTTGTTTGCATTTTTGAACGCGTATAGTACTAAAATGGAAATTTTGCTGAATCTGACACTAGACGAAATTTGTGAGCAAAGAAATGATAGATTTTCTTTAAATTTAAGAAAAAGAAGGGTATTGAAGTCAAATAGAAAAATTTGTAGGTACAAATGTTTGTCTTTAAAAAGAAAAATACCTAAAAACAAATCATTTATTAAAACAATAAAGTCGTTTCCCGAGGACATATTCAACCGTACTCTCAGCAATAAATGCGTCTCCGCATTACTGAGATTTTCACTAAAAATTTAAAAATAATAATTTATACAATTATTATTAACATAATTTAACTAAATTCCAATACAAAATTAAAATAAAACAGTTTTGCACTTTCCGTAAGACATCGTAGTTAAATGCAGTAAACAATTTTTTGATAGAAATTATGTATGACAGATAGAAATGTTGCTTTTTTGAACGCTTGATTATTGCAGTGTTGCAATATTGCATTTCTGAACGTTCTGTTTGTTATGCAATCGTCATGATGCGCGTCATGATGCATTTACGAACATAGCCAATAATTTTAGAAATTTTGCTGCTACGGAGTAGTAAATGAGAACCCTGCTTTTTGGAACATACGCCAAAGTGTCATGTTAAAAGATACGATCGGAAAATGACGACTTATTAATACAATATAGTCAACAGATGGAAGGCGTTGACTTATTCGACAATGCTATAAACAACTACCGCATTAAGATATGTGGAAAGAAATATTATTGCCCGTTGCTTATAAATGCATTCAATGCAGCAATGCATTATGAGTCAATTTAACTTCTTTGTGGAAATTGCAGAAGCTTTAATAACTCAAGCCGTTCTACGACGATCTGGTAGAGGACATAATAACAATATCAATAAACGTAAATACGGCTTTATTTAATATCAAAACTGGACAGATGTGCTCACTGCCACCAATGTAGAGAAAAACTCAGTTGATGTAATGTGATGTGATGTAATACCTCAATGAAAACAATTCTATTTGACTTCCATAATGGGTTACCGCAACATGAAGGGGAAATAAAAAAGAATCAATAAACTTATAAAAAAATGCTTTGGTTTGTTATAATATGAATTAATCTTCAAACGATTAAAAAAAACTATGTGTTTAAAAAAATGTTAATTTCAATTTCACTAATTTTTTTCAGCATTTAAGAATATTTTGTTTTTGTTTGTTAAGAGCATCGTTTACAAAAACTGGTTCTGATTTAATTTACAAGTATTTATGTCTTTTAAGAAGTGTATAATATTTTGGTTAAACTTATTGAAACTATGATTTAGAAAAAAAATAAAATCAATATCTCTAAAAATGCGAGATATGTTTCTTCGCGTGAACACTGTTGCGTGGGTATTTAAATTATTTTCTCCATAAGTAGGTTGAAGAAGTCACAGAAAAGGGAGTCTGAAACCTCGTTTGGTATCGAACGGCTCGGAGAGGTCCTTCCCGATCGACGGAGCTTTTGGGATTGCTCAACGTCAGTTTACACAGCTGTATTACTTTACCAAAATCAGACATCGCGCAATAAGGCAGTTCATTTTCGTGCTGTCAAAAGCAGCTTTGAAATCGACGAAATGGTGGTGTTCGTGGATCTTCTTTTCACGGGTCTTTTCCAAGATTTATCCCATAGTAGTAGACGCAAATTGTCTCCTTTTTTGGGGATTGGTCAGAGCATACTTAAATTCCAATCGTTGGGCATGCTTTTGTCCGACCAAATTCTAAAAAGACGCTGATGCATGCTCTTTATCAGTTCTTTGTTGTTCTTCAGACTGCGTAACTGCTATTCGAACTTCTTCTTGTTCGGGCAATGCAACGTCGGCTCCATCGGCATCGATTGGCGAATCGGGTTCACCATCTTCTAGTGTTATGCGTTCACTGCCAGTCAGCAGGCCATATAATTGTTTCCTCCATATTTTTAGTACGAGTATGCTCTGAGCATCAGTCACTAGATCATCTCTGGAGCTTCTACAAGAGTATGCTCCGGTCTTGAAACCTTCTATTAGTCGCCGCATCTTATTGCTGGCCCGTATTGGCAAGCTTTTCAAGCTCTTCGTACTCACGCATTTCGGTCTCTCTGTTTTTTTTGTCTGCAAATGCGTCTCGCTTCCCTCTTTAGCTCTCATTATCTATCCCATCCCGTTGTAACGTTTCGAGGTAGGCAGTCTGTTTTCTCTACACTGCGACATGGCACTCCTCATCGTACCAGCTATTCTTTTACCTTTTCCGAGAACCAATGGTTTCGTTTGCAGCTGTACATAAGAAGAGGGTTTGGAGCTGCTTGAGCCGTAAGTAAAATAATCGTTTCTGGCCACTTCCAAGTGAATGGCGCTGAGAGAACTAGCTACCTTAAAACATATGTGGTGTAGCGCTTAATATTGGGTTAAACTTCAGACCATACCAAATACCCATAATGACTTAAATCCCGATTCTCTGGTTAACGTTTAGCATATCGGTTCAAAATATTAAATTTAACCTCTACGGTTGAGTTTATGTGAGCTATACCTCATTTGAGGTTGATTTTAATATAATTTTCGCTGACGAGAAGTAAAATGTACTTACAAAACTAATTGAGCCTATGACATATAAGTTTAAATTTGTATCTTAATTTAATTTTATTTCATTCACGTTCTTTCAAAACATTTGTTAAAATCAATTTTAACCAACGCCTGAAAGTATTTCTCTGGCTTTGAAGGAAAGTTGCAAGACTATGAAATGTTCGGGTACACCCTAACTTAGCTCTTCCTTTTAGTTTAATAGTGTGCGTCAATAAGAATTTAATTATTGAACTTATATTGAAAACTCGCGTACTCAGCGTACTAGCGTACAGCGTACTGAAATAATATTAAGCGAAGTCTTGTCACTTGTAAATTATCTGTCATTTAATCTTACTCATTTGTTTCAACTTATAAATATCAATTACAATACAAATTTATTATATTGTATCAGTATTCAGATATATCCGTTTTACTTTCCTTATAAACTATGCGTAGTCAATACGCTTAATTATGATTCTTCTAAAAAAAATTCAGTTTTAAAAACTTTAATATGCTTAGCTCTTCACTTCAATACACTTAATTATAAAATGTGTGATCTCAAACAGCTAACATTTTTTATTTGTGTAGACTAATTTGTATGTAAATATTCTCGAAATCGCTTTTCCTCCAGGCGCATGTGCAAATATACATACAAGTATGTACGTAATGTATGTATATACAGCTGTGTTCACGAAAATAGTAGTGCCGGTGAGTACTAACTATTTAACAGTCAAATCACATGATAAGAACAATATTCGATCAAAAAGTTATAAAAAACCTAATTTTTAATTAATGTATGATATATTTACGGTTTTATCTACCAACAAATTTTTTTAGTTTACATACAGTTATTAAATTAAAATAAAATTGAAAATTATGCTGTTCAAGAAAATAGTAGTGGCTATTAAAAAAGGCGAAAAATATAAGAATATGAAAGAAACAGTAAATATTTCATATTTAATATGTTTCCTAAGGTCTAATATTTTGTTGTAAATCCGTTATTGTTTATAACGGCTAGGCATCGACGTAAGATGGAATCAATAAGCTCCCTACAACGCTTCACAGAGACTTGAGCCCATACCTCCTTAAACACTTGCCAAAGCTCTGTGCTTCTTGATGGTTTTGCTGTTGCTACGCATCTCTTAACATCGCCCCATAAGTTTTCGATCGGGTTTAGGTCCGGAGATTGTGCTGGCCATGGTATCACTTAAATGTTTTCAGATGCAAACCACTGATTAGCTAGTTTGCTCGTATGTTTAGGATCATTATCCTGCTGAAATGTCCATTTTAAGGACATTTTCCATCTAGCATACGGTAGCATTACATCTTTCAATGTATTAATGCACACTGCTTGGTCAATAATGCCAGTGATCAAAGAGATTGGACCATCGCCAGCATACGAGAAATAAGCCCACACCATAGTGTTTAGCTCAACATACTTAACTGTCTTTGTGGTGTACCTTGGGTGGTATTCTGTGTTTGGAAGACAACGAACACACTGCCTGGAGCCTATACCACCAAACAAAACAATTTTGATCTCATCCGTATATACAATATTGTGCCACTTTTCGGCGGGCCGATACATATGGTCTTTCGAAACTTTTTATTCTTGCAATTGACGTGCTTCTTCGTCAAAAGGGGTACTTTTATCGGACTCCTTGCATGTAAATTAGCTTCTATTAGCCTTCGGCTAACTGTGGCAGCACTGACCATTAGATTCAATTAATTTTTAATTATTTTTGACAACGCCGACGGCTTCGCTTTGCTGTATCTCAAAACTCGTCGGTCCTCTAGAAATGATGTCTTGCGCTTACCACCACGAGTTTCCGACTTAATAGTATGATGAATAGCATTAAATATCATCGGAGCAGTGCACCCAATCATTTCTTCGATTTCTTTATATGTCTTGCCTTCATCTCTTAACTTTTGGGGGGGTTGGGTAAGGTTTGTTTCGTCGAAAAAAGACCTTTTTTCGTGAATTTTTTTAGAAAAAATTATTGCTGTAGGTTTATTTTACTTATTATTATATGAAAGTACAACATTTGAAGGATACTTAAAAAAAGTTTTATCAAAAAATAGCGAGGAATAACGGATTTATCGTCGATCCCTGCAGGCACCTCGAAAAAAAGTTGTTGTGCGGTGACCACCCTACAGCATCACTGGATCATCTGAAACCAAAGAACCAAAATGTTTTCTTTAGTTTATTAGTTTATCTTTTAATTGACGTCGAGTTTTTTTTTTAATTTTTTGGTACCATTTTCAATCCAAAATTACGATTTTAGACGAAAAAATCGACCTATTTGTTATTGTAAAATTCTTAGAAATTATAATTTTTGGAAAAACTCGACGTCATTCGAGAGCTATGCATATGCAGAATATTTGTACAAAATTTCAAAACGATCGATGCGGTAGTTTTTTCTGTAGTCTGGTCACCGACTTTAAAAATGACATATTTGGGAAAATCGATTCAAAGTTTTGTACACTCAGCGCAGGTAGTTAGAGGTACCGTTATTCAACCTGCTGTAACTTCGTTAGTTTTTCTCCGAATGTCCTAAAACTTAAACACAATATTCTTGAGATGTTGATGGTTCAGAAAAAAAAATTAAAAAAAATGGAAAAAAAAAGTTATCAAACCTTACCCCCCCTTAACTATTAACTCACGTTTTTTGATTGAGCAATGCCCTTTTTCAACCGACTAAAAAAGAAATAAAGAGCGATTTCAATAAATTTATATCACACAATTACCATATTATTTTAATACACTTACTGATGTCAGTAAGAAGTTAATTAATATTAAATTAAGTTAAACAAAATGTAAATGTACCTATGTACATACATAATATTATTATTGGCCTCACTGGAGATCAATAATACAAGTCAAATTTCTATAGTTAACTAATTTGCTTATTGCTCTACGAATAGATTGCAAATATGTAATAATATGTATTTTAATGAACAAGAGACTTTTGGTGCAAATATTGAAATATACCATAAAGAAAGCAACGTAAAATAAAAATAACGGCATTTTGATGTTTTTTTTGTTAACAATATTCTGTTCTACGAAAGTATTGTAGAAATGTTCAATTTGCAAGATAGAACATGTCAGAAATAAGATTAGAGTGTTATGTGCTGTCGCACTACTATTTTCGTGAACACAACTGTATGTATGTATATCTGATCATATGTCCCTGAATATGCCATTTATAAAAAATCAAACATTCCCGCTATCGACAAAAAAGGGCAGACCATCATTGACTAATAAGATTCTAACAAGCTGCGTATATTTTATATTTGATCATACGACACAAGTTTATTCATAAAGAACGCGCACGTTCCGCGATTCCAAGTGCATTCGTTCATAATTCTGCAATGGTGCGCTTGGTTAATTCGGTTTTATATGGAATTCCTTCCCAAATACTTGAGGTCGACAAAAATAATTATTAGCAAAATTAATTTAATAAAAAATTTAATTAAGAAATTGAAGAATTTTCTGATGATCACTTCAGACAAGGAAGTGCCAACGTGTCTCATTGCCGACTCTCAAAAACTTGCCTGATTTACCTTCGTGTAACTTCTTACTATTCAGCAAATTCACATTACCACTCCGAAGACACCGTTTTGTCTCAATTGAGGATATAAAAGCTGAATCGAAGAAGGCTCTGATGGCCATCACGACGGAGGATTTTTCCAAGTGCTATGATGACTGGAAAATTCGTTGGCATAAATGTATTGCAGCGGAAGGGGCTTACTTCGAAGGAGATGAAATGGACAAAATTCACCTTTCAATTTGATCACAGTAGTATATAATTTCGTTGCTATGAAAATGCAGCCCAATCGAAAAATCGTAGTCCCTTAAAAGAGCATTAGTCCAGTTTCAATAATAAAGCACTATTTGTCCATGATTTATCTATTTAAAAATCTAAATAGGTGTGCGCATCTTTAATTCATTTAAAAAATGAATAAATTTTCTGTGACGATCGGAAAATTTACAAACTTTACAGGAACAATCCCTAGGCTATCCTGAAAATTGTCCTAAAATTTCATTTCGGTCCAGCCTTCTCTTTTATATACATATGTATGTATGTATATAGAAACTCTTTTTCCCCTCATTTTTAATTTTGTTTAACGTATTTTGCTTTCAGTGATGGAAATATGTTAATAAAAGCAGTGTCGTTTATATCAATGGGAAAAGTACAACCATTTTTAATTACATTTAATTCTTCGGCTTTGCTGCTGGTTGATTTCCATTGCCACTTAACCATGCGCGAAGTTTGCGGTTATTTTGGAGGCCATTGGGATATAAATACTCACAGTAAGTTTGAATTTAAACATAAAAATATATAAGTATTTTGTTTAACACAACATATCCGAGACTTATAATTATGTAAGACTTTTAGTGTAACTTATAGTTAACAGTTTCTAGGCATAACTACTATACATATCAGTATTTTGTACCGACCTTTGGTTACGAATTTCAGTATCTTTGAAAACTTCTTTTGAGAAACACTAATAAAAGAAATAAGCTGCATGGTTGAAATTTCCAAAAATTTGTAAAATGGGATAAAACAATATTATAAAGCGAAGTAAATAATCTTTAAAGAACATACTTTTTCACCAGTTATTAAATAAGGTTAATTTTTTGGAAATCTCGTAAAATTCTGTTAGCAACTGGTCAAAATTGTCTAAATTTGGGAAAATCAAAAACAAAAAATATTAAATTGTTATAATTAGCATGTTTAATACAATGCATCTTTGGAGTAAGTTTTCTTTTAATATATTTAGGTACATGGTTTTATTCACAAATCCACCATAATTCATTCCAAATACAGATTGAAGTTTGACTCGTAAGAAAAAATTATGTTGTCTGCTAACGGCTTATTTCCACGTAGTATGACAAATTATATTTAATTGTCTCACAATAGCTCATTTTGATTAAATTTGCCTACCGATCATTTAAGGCGTAGAATCAAACCATAATTGAATATAGCCATAATTGAAGGATATTTGCATGATTCAATTATAAAAGGTTGTGTTACTTCCGAGCATGTTTCCTCTTATTTCTTGCCACGCAGCTGAATTTGATCCCTTCGTGTATGATACCATATTTTACCCTACTTTCTATATTAGAAGAGCATTTGCATAATCAATTACATTAAAATGTTTGTATTTACGCTTACTTTTCATATTATTGCCTCACCCACAAAATATCGTTAGTATTATGTAACTTTGCCAACTTAGGGAAGAGGAACAACATTTAAAGAAGCGTTTCTTTAGAGTAGAGTTTGAAAGTGGGTTAAATTGCGCTTGTACTTAATACAATGAAATTCCTAACGTCCTTCCTTTCCCTGTAAATCAAACAGTAATGAATGCATATAAACCGAAGGTCGCACAAAAGTCGTTCAAGCGAAACAGTTGTCAATCAGTAAAGAAGAGCCAAGTTCGGGTGCAACCGAACATTTTATACTTCTGCAACTTGCAAGAATCAACGTCAGGGGAATACCTTAAGGTCCAAAACGTCAACCATAGGATCGGAATCCAAGCAATTATATACATATATATTTGTAGTATATACAAGTATATTCATATATACACTGACCGACATAAGTTTTGTTAGAAAAACAAACATTACTATACATATGTACCTTAGAGTGATTCAAGAAAAAAAAAATTTTGGTACTCGGAAAAATAGGTTCCTAGACACCTCTAAGAAAGCCTCTCCAAACATGAGTTTTTAATTGTAACGGGAAGGTCCTCCTACATACAGTTTTCTATTTTTTCTTATTACAGGTAGAAAAATTTATATCTTGCTTCCAATTACTTGAAAAAATATCTTGTTCCTAAGATTTTGTAGGAAATTGAATGCTCTACAAAAAAGGTCTACTAAGATTTTTTCGTAAACCCAAACGTTTAAAAGATATTAACAGTTAAAGTTTGATTATTTTTGGGAAAATTTTTTATTTCTTATGAATTTATAACTCAATGAAAAAAAAATATTATGAATAGATTTTCGGAGAGGCTTTCTTAGAGGTGTCTAGGAACCTATTTTTCAGAGTACCAAACGAAAAAAAAAAAATTTGTTTGATCCACCCTAATATGCATTGATGTTTGACGATGAATATCTCGTAAACGCTTAACTTAATCAAAAAATCATATAAGACCATTTTTATAGAGCAGTAAATTTCATACAAAACTGTGAGTTTCATCATTCATAATAATTTTTTTTCATTGAGTTATAAAATTCATAAGAAATAAAAAATTTTCCCAAAAATAATCAAACTTTAACTGTTAATATCTTTTAAACATTTGGGTTTACGAAAAAATCATAATAGACCTTTTTTGTAGAGCATTCAATTTCCTACAAAATCTAAGGAACAATATATTTTTTTCAGTAGTTGGGAGCGAGATATAAATTTTTCTATCTGATAATAAGAAAAAATAGAAAACTGTATGTAGGAGGACCTTCCCGTTACAATTAAAAACTCATGTTTGGAGAGGCTTTCTTAGAGGTGTCTAGGAACCTATTTTTCCGAGTACCAAACGAAAAATTTTTTTTTTTTTTGAATCACTAATGTACCTACATGTATGTAGAATATGGCAGGGGAGTATCGACTCCATGCTCAATTTTTGGTTGATGCCGGTAAATCGTTTAGTTTATTTCTTTACGTTAAAAGTATATACGGTTCATAATTCATGTAAGGATCATTTGAAAATTTTATTACTTTAAAAAAGAAAGAAATATGAAAAAAACAATAAAAAGACGTTAACTTCGGCTGCACCGAAGCTAATATACCCATCGCAGGTACATTTCTTTTAGTAACTATGTGTTCAGTTTGTATGGCAGGTTCCGATCGTTCAGTTTGTATAGCAGCTATATGCTATAGTAAGCTAATCTGAACAATTTCTTCGATATTACATTATTATCTTAGAAAATAACCTGTGTCAACTTTTGTGAAACACACCGATGTGTGGAAAGTCGGAAGAGTGGTCCCACTACTGAAACCTGGGAAACCCGTCAACAAAGGGGAATCTTATCGACCGAGTAGTGAAGACACTAGAGGCCTTGCTACTCCCGACCTTTACTCACCATCTGAGCCTAGCCCAGCTTGAACTATCTGAACGGTCGTCAGTCATTCGTACTATTTCTAAGTGAAACATCTAAACTGAGAAGAATTAAAAAGGGGGCTCCGCAGGGTGGCGTCCTCTCTCCGCTACTATTTAATTTCTACATCTCGAAACTCCCACAACCACCAGAGGGGGTTTCCATAACCTCGTACGCTGACGACTGCACGATATTGGCGTCGGGCAATGAAATCGATGGCATGTGTTCGAAGGTAAACAGCTACCTCTCCGACCTTACTCGTTTCCTCACTGCACGGAACCTCACACTTTCCCCCACCAAATCCACAGCGACCATATTTACAAACTAGACGAAGGAGTATAGACCTGAGCTTAATATTGCAGTCGACGGCGTCAAAATTCCGTCTGTCAATAATCCCAAGATTTTAGGTGTAACTTTCTCTCCCCATACGACCGCGATTATCGCCAAGGTACAGAGCCGCAACAAAATTCTCAAGTCGCTAGCCGGCAGCACATGGGGAAAAGACAAAGAAACGTTGTTGGCAACATACAAGGCAATCGGCCGGCCGGCCCTTAATTACGCAGCACCTATATGGTCGCCTGGATGCACTGGTACGCAGATGAGACCTGGCAGAACACTGCACTCCGGACCACGACGGGATGCCTTTTGATGTCTCCCTAGGAGCATCAAAAGGTCTTTCCTTGACTACGTCGACGACGTCGTACAGTACGCCGACCGGACTTCGGACGCAACTGACTTTCGACAGGTACTGATCGCCATTCACAGTGGAGGCATCAACACCTTCCCGACCGACCGACTCACCTCCCATAGCAGACGAAGAGCTCTAGCTGCCGCGAGAAACGCGAGTGACCCTAGCGCAACTTCGTTCTGGATATTCTAGCAAGTGAAACTCCTACTTATCCAGAATAGACCCTGACATACCAAATGTATGTCCTGCATGCAACGAGTCTCCGCATGATACTGACCACCTCTTTGCATGCCCTACGAACCCTACTCATCTAACACCCTCCTCCCTCTGGTCCGACCCCGTCGCAACAGCACGTTTCTTGGGCCTTCCGTTAGATGGCGTCGACGACAACACAATTGACCCTTACCATCCTAACGGGGATTAGATATTCCGTTAAAACAACAACAACCACATGCGGGAGAATACAGATTGTTGCTCTGCAAGGAAGTTTTTTTTTTAGGATGAACCCGTCAGATATTTTTCATATCACAACAAAAAATGGCATTGACATTTTCGTCTACAAGGCATTGCGGCTAATGTGCATCCAAATGCATTCGTAAAAAGCCAAACGCGACATCTAACATAAAAAATAACGGAATAAGTGCAATGTGGATAAAAAGGTCTAATATAATTTGAGATATACAAAAATATTTTCGAAGCATGGCACAGAAACGTGCAATATTTAAACGGAAATAATGAAGTATATGCGTACAAATTCAAACCGATCCTTCCTCAAAAATAATACAATTGCGAAATATTGGGAATGGTAGAGTAGAACTGAATAATTGCCTACTCAGTCCGAAGTAGCACCTGTTGGCAAGAGCAATCCTGCGTTGGATTTCCATGCTGACATTGTTGATGGTGTTTACGCTGGTTCCAAGATAGACGAAATTATCTACAACTTCAAAGTTATGACTGTCAACAGTGACGTGAGAGCCAAGTCGCGAGTGCGACGTCTGTTTGTTTGATGACAGGAGATATTTCGTTTTGCCCTCGTTCACTGCCAGACCCATTTCCTTGTCCAGCCTGGAGAAAGCGGAACTAACGGCGCAGGTGTTAAGGCCGATGATATCAATATCATCAGCATACGCCAGCAGCTGTACACTCTTATAGAAGATGGTACCTTCTCTATTTAGTTCTGCAGCTCGAACTATTTTCTCCAGAAGCAGGTTGAAGAAGTCGCATGATAGGGAGTCGCCTTGTCTGAAACCTCGTTTGGTATCGAACAGCTCGGAGAGGTCCTTCCCGATCCTGACGAAGCTTTTGGTGTTACTCAACGTCAGTTTGCACAGCCGTATTAGTTTTGCGTGGATACCAAATTCAGACATCGCGGCATAAAGGCAGCTCCTTTTCGTGCTGTCGAAAGCAGCTTTGAAATCGACGAAGAGGTGGTGTGTGTCGATTCTCTTTTCACGGGTCTTTTCCAAGATTTGGCGCATGGTGAATATCTGGTCGGTTGTTGATTTTCCAGGTCTGAAGCCACACTGATAAGGTCCAATCAGTTTGTTGACGGTGGCTTTAATCTTTCACACAATACGCTCGATAGAACCTTATATGCGATGTTGAGGAGGCTAATCCCACGGTAGTTGGCGCAGATTGTGGGGTCTCCTTTTTTATGGATTGGGCGTAGCACACTTAAATTCCAATCGTTGGGCATGCTTTCGTCCAACCATATTTTACAAAGAAGCTGATGCATGCTCCTTATCAGTTCTTCGCCGCCGTGTTTGAATAGCTCGGCCGGCAATCCGTCGGCCCCTGCCGCTTTGTTGTTCTTCAGGCGGGCAACTGCTATTCGAACTTCTTCATGGTCGGGCAATGGAACGTCTGCTCCATCGTCATCGATTGGGGAATCGGGTTCTCCTTCTCCTGGTGTTGTGCGTTTACTGCAATTCAGCAGGCTGGAGAAGTGTTCCCTCCATAATTTAAGTATGCTCTGGGCATCAGTGACTAGATCACCTTTGGGGGTTCTACAAGAGTATGCTCCGGTCTTGAAATCTTCTGTAAGCCGCCGCATTTTTTCGTAGAATTTTCGAGCATTACCCCTGTCGGCCAACTTATCAAGCCCTTCGTACTCACGCATTTCAGCCTCTTTCTTCTTCTGTCTGCAAATGCGTCTCACTTCCCTCTTCAACTCTCGGTATCTATCCCATCCCGAGTTAGGCAGCCTGTTTTCTCTCCGCTGCGACACGGCACTCCTCGTCATACCAGCTGTTCTTTTGCACTGTCCAAAAACCAATGGCTTCGGTTGCAGCTGTACGTAAGGAAATGCCGTCCCACAGTTCCCTTATACCGAGTTGTTGACGAGTGCTCTCAGAGAGCAGGAGTACAAGCCGAGTAGAAAATCGTTCGGCTGTCTGTTGTGATTGCAGCTTCTCGACGTCGAACCTTCCTTGTGTTTGCTGGCGTGCGTTTTTTGCTGCACAGAGGCGGGTGCGAATCTTGGCTGCAACAAGATAGTGGTCCGAGTCGATGTTAGGACCTCGGAGCGCACGCACATCTAAAACACTGGAGACGTGTCTTCCGTCTATCACAACATGATCGATCTGTTTGGTAGTTTTTCGATCCGGAGACAGCCAGGTAGCTTGATGAATCTTTTTATGCTGGAATCTAGTACTAGAGATAACCACATTTCGGGCCCCGGCGAAGTCAATCAGCCTCAACCCATTTGGGGAAGTTTCGTCGGGCTGAGGCTGAATTTACCGACCGTAGTTCCAAAGATACCTTCTTTGCCCACCTTGGCGTTAAAGTCGCCAAGCACGATTTTGACATCGTGGCGGGGGCAGCTCTCATAAGCGCGCTCCAAGCGCTCATAGAAGGCATCTTTGGTCACCTCGTCCTTCTCTTCCGTCGGGGCGTGGGCGCAAATCAGCGATATGTTGAAGAACCTCGCTTTGATGCGGATTGTGGCTAGACGTTCATTCACCGGAGACCGGAAGTAGTGAGCTGCTTGAGCCATGTGTAAAAGAATCGTTTCTGGCCATTCCCAAGTGAATGGCGATCAGAGAACTTTCCTCACTTGCGTGAACTTCTACACATGACTCCATCCCCCACTCAGTAATCAGTCGATGAATATTATACCACGTCCACTAGGCTGACTGTCGATTGGACTCCAGTGTGAAATGATAGAGCTATTATCAAGCACCGACGCAAAAATTCGGTTTTATTACGATTAAAGGGCACTCAAACTTTTGTCAGAATCAGCAATTCGTTTTTTGTTTTGTTGAAATATTAACTTGTGCGGCACCCACTTTGCACAGAGCTTTCGCCTCTTTAGGGCGTCTACTGCTTTAATTGTCCTCGGTGGTCATTTCGCCTCTTTCCAACTTAGCAAATATCTTTTCAACGGTTGATTTCTCTGGTGCAGAGCCTAAATTCAACACTATTTTTCAGCAGATTTTTTCCCTCAAAAAGCAATGCTTTATTAACACACGAAATGCTTTTTGACCATTTTTTTAAAACTAACCCAAACTGCTATATCTCATTAACTAATAGTTGCTAAATTTGTGTACGTATCTTTTAAAGGCAGACTAGAAATCAAAGAGACTGCTTGAAAGGGAATCTCAGATTGTTGGTCAACTAAGTGACGCTGCGCCATCGCGTGTTGTATTTGTGATAGTTTACTCGTAACTATTAGTACATATTCGTTGCAAAGGTATCGTGTCGGATGATCCTCTTTCTCATCGGACGACGGTGTACATTTTATTTTACGCCTTTTTATTTGTATGTGAGTATCCTCCTCTTTCGTCCTTAATTAACTTCGATGATTGTTGTACATGTTTTGTTGACGGACCGTTCCGTTTATTTTTTGCTTGTCTTTTGGGTCCAGTGTTCCGGTGGCCGTTGATTTATATTTATTTCGTCTACCCCTATCACCACTTTGAAAATGTCTTTTTTTGGTTGTAGTACCATCTTCTGCTGTCATATCTCAATCGTCAGCGACTTTAATTTCATGTCGCAATTTGGCACTTCATCAGCGGAATCATGTTCCAACCTCGTAGCTATGACTATGAACTAGCCCCCCTAATTCTTCCGCTGCTTTCTCCGTTTCTTCTGCACTTCTCACTCACTCTCTTAGCTTCTTCAAGCATCTAGGTTTTTGGTTGCATCTAGTGGTCGCTTTGTCATAAACTACCATTGGGTCGAACTCTTCCCTTGTGATATCATCTTCAACGTCTCCATCTGCATCTCTTTTTCCGTATCTTTTTCATCTTCTTCAATCACCAAAAGCGACATTTTAGTGTTCACACATAGCATCATAGTTAAATGAGTATTGCCCCTCAAAATTAATATTTTCTACGCACTACTTCCCAAAGGTAATGTCTTCTACGCAATGCTCGACATATCGGATTTTTCTGTATTTTTTAAAATAATATAAATATAGCCGAGTTAGCAACAGCTCGCCAGTCGTTTCTTTTTTTCGTAAGGTGGCGCCAATTGGATTAAAATATTACACGAGGATTGCACCGCGACTTTGGACTCTTGTGCCCTCTCCAAAATCACAAAGACTCACATAGCCCCAACATATTGATAAAGTACAATATTCTGCTGGGTGCTAGTGAAGCGTCTATGCACTGACTTATGGCAAAGGCTTCTGCCTGAAAAATGCTCGGAAAACTTTTTATAGGTATGGATCGCAGATCCACGCACCGATTCCCTCCGACGTTTTCGAGCCAGGAGTGTACCACTTGATCGTACTATTCCTCAGCAGCAGCTCGAGAGTAGAATTGTTCCACTCATTCTTGCTGCCAAGGGTAACCTTGAACTTCTTCGTGAAGTTAATCCTTTTGGTAATGCTGTCCCTTGGGTATAGTGCCACTTACCTCTTTCATCCTCTGGGACAAGATTACCGTACCTTTGCCGCACCCCTCTGCCGTTATTTGCAGAAGTGTGTTCTTGGCTACCCGACCGATCACTAAATGAAGCTTTGTGAGTTCAAGCATGACTTCAAGTGGTGCCGTCGGATAAGTGCGCATTGCACACAACATGCAGACACAAGCTAGTCGTTGCAGCTTCGATGGTTGGAGCCCTTCCGAAGTCTGCGATGCTTTTGAGGCCTAGGCCACCGCCCCATACGTGATTATCAATGTACAACCATCTAACAATCCTCGGCTTGCAGCCCCAGGATTTTCCCGCCAGCCGATTACACATTGGTGCTTTTGTCGCCTTGTCCTAGGTCAGGTCAACATGCTGCTTCCACCGCAAAGTGGAATCCAGCGTCATACCAAGACATTTGACTTTGACTACCACCCTTTTGCCAGGCTTAAACCTCTTTGTAGTAGGTCGCAAAGAGTGTCCTCGAATTTACCTCTGGCTATAATTACGATGTCGTCCGCGTACCCTTTGCAGCGGATCCCATTGTCAGTTAGCAATGCTAGAAGGTCGTCCACGACAAGACTCTATAGCAGCGGGATAGCACGCCCCCCTGTGGGCAGTCCCTTGTTGTGTCAAGACAAAACCTTGTATCTCCTACTGTGGTTTCAGCAATTTTGGTGCGCAGTACGACATCTATCCAACTGTTCACCGGTGCAGGCACATTCCTTTTCTCCAGTGCCTTGGCTACGCTCCTGTGAGACGTGTTGTCAAAAGCACCTTCGATGTCTAGGAAGGCGCAAAGCATCACATCCCCTCTCTCCACAGAACTCTCTATCTTCGAGGTTATCTGGTACAGAGTAATATTAGTCGATCTGCCCGCTCTGTATGCATGCTGAACAGCATACATGTGTGCAATTTTCACCGCCTTCAACTTTATTCATGACGTACGATCTTTTCCATACTTTTTAGTAAGAAGGAAGTTAGACTAATTGACCTGAAAGATTTTGCCAGTGAGTAGACCGTCCTTCCTACTTAAGGTATAAAGATCGCTTTCGCTGTCCTCCATATTTCAGGGATGTATGCCACTGAGAGGCTATCCCTCATCAGCCGAACAAGGTATGGCAGTAGATACTGCTCTCCCAGTTGTAAAAGCGCTTCAAAGATGCCGTCCACTCCCGGAGACTTGAATTTCTCGGACAAAGCCATTGCTTTTTAGGTCGAATCCGCTGTAAATAATTGCCTTGCGATTATCCAATGTGAGCGAGATGGCTTATGTTCGACTACGGGTAAACACTGGTCTTCCCAAATGGTTTCCGGGAAGTGCACCTGCCTTCGTACCTTTTTCCTGAGATCTGAGAGTTTTCTTGACCACCGGGGACAGTTGCCTGTTTGTGGTCGCCTTTAGGAGGCAGCTGCAGTGATACGCGTCTATTATGAACTCGTTTATCGCAGACAAGCTGGAAGCCTGGACCCGTATCACAATTATCAGTCTGCTCTTCCCCGCTCAAATTTTTACTTAGCAGATCCCGGAAGGTATCCCAGTTTGCGTTCCGAAGGTTACGTCTGGTGTGAGTTGCTTGACCTCAACCTTTAGCGCGAACCTTCTGCTTCTATGATCCGAAAAACACCCTCCATTGTGAGACCAATCCGTCTACAGGGTCCTTGCTCAAGGTAATGTCAAGCACCTCTATTCTGCTTATTGTGACGAAGGTGGGTTCACACCCCATATTCTCTATAGCTAAGTTGCTACTTATTATATATTCTAAAAGAGACTCACCTCGTGTGTTGCAGTCCGTACTGCCCCATTCCGTGTGTTGAGCGTTTGCATCACATCCACGGATTAGGGGCAGCCTTTGTCTCCTGGAATTCGTCTTGAGGCCTCTAACCTCCCCTCTGTAGACCCATAGATCTTGGATCAGCAGGATGCCCTATTTATCCGAAGTGAACCTGCTCGCTATGACAGCCGAGGCTGCCGCCGCGTGGTACACGATATTTCGGGCGACTTCCAAGTTGACGCCCACTGTAGGATCGGTTCGATGAGGAGCCGTTCCTCATCTCCGCCGTCATCCGAGGAGTTGCTGCGCGGAAGGTAGCTCGCCTTCTTGAGCGAAAGTCTTCTTGTCGGGGACTTTCGAAGTCGCAACAATCGCAGCCTGTTCTGCCGTACTATCGCTGGGAGTAATCGTAAGTTTAGTCTCTAACCGTTGTTCTTGACCTTGCCGCTGACTGCCCGCCAGGCCGAGATGCTGAGGAGTGAAAGTCTGCCTCTGATTCACCCGGCGGTTACTTGGTTGAGTACTTTCAGAGCTGGAGTATTTTCAACCATACGGACGCCATGCTAGCGCAGCCGCTGTCTTTTAATTCGCTGAACTATGTCAATATCGTCGTATATCTCATGCAACTCATCGTTCCATCGAATGCGGTATCCGCCGTGGCCAATGTGCGAAGGACCAAAAATCTTTCACAAAACCTTTTTCTCGAAAAATCGTAACGTCGACTCATCAAATGCAGTCATCGTCCATGCCTTTGCACCATAGCAAAACGGGAATAATGAGTGACTTATAGAGTTTAGTTTTTATTTGTCGAGAGAGGACTTTACTTTTCATTTCCTCCAAGAGTAGATAGAGTGAGTCGCCTTGTCTGAAATCTCGTTTGGCATCGAACGGATCGAAGAGGTCCTTCCCGATCCTGGCGAAGCTTTTGGTATTGCTCAACAGCCGTATTAGTTTTGCGAAGATACCAAATTCAAATATCGCGACATAAAGGCAGCTCCTTTTCTTGCTGTCAAAAGCAGTTTTGAAACCGACGAAGGGGTGGTGCGTGTCGGTTCTCTTTTTCCAAGATTTGGCGCATGGTGAATATCTGATTAGTTGTTGATTTTCCAGGTGTTTTTATCCCGATTTCCTCTTTTAGCTCACCACAAATTTCCCGCGAATCAAGAAATGAAAAAATTCACTTTTTTGTTCACGCGTGTTCCAATAGGGTTTTATTAAATACTTTAAAATTCACAATTGATGATAATTTTGGGGACTGTATATACCCCAATAGGGTTTTATTAGTTAATTTAAAATTCACAAACTGATAATGATTTAAATAGGGTTTGGTGAAAACACGGAAAATTTCCGAAAATTGAAAAGTTTATAAAATTGGACTCTGCGGCGTGGGAGATTTGCGAAATGCACCGACCGTTGCTAATGTCGATAACGAAATTACCGCACAGGCGTCGCTGGTCGAAAACGAAGTGAAGTGCTGATCTCCTTGTGGTTCCTTTTTTCCCTTTGCTGTGTGGGATCAGATGGTGTGATGTGGTTGGTTGGTGTACGTGTATGCGGGTGTCAATGTGTGGTGCTCTCATGTGTAGTGTGGAATGTGGGTTATAAGCCCTGATAATTTGTGAAGTGAGTATGGTAAAGGTGCGTGTCAGTGTTGTGAGGTTGAGTTGATGTGGAGTGATAGTGTGGTGTATGTGTGGATGTTCGGGGGAGGATGCTCATTAATACACCAGGCTTAAAGTCACACTGATAAAGTCCAATCAGTTTGTTGACGGTGGGCTTTAATCTTTCACACAATAAGCTCGATAGAACCTTATATGTGATGTTGAGGAGGCTTATCCCACGGTAGTTGGCACGGATTATGGAGTCTCCCTTTTTATGGATTGGGCAGAGCACACTTAAATTCGAATCGACAGGCATGCTTTCTTCCGACCATATTTTGCAAAGAAGCTGATGCAAGTTCCTTTTCAGTTCTTCGCCGCCATATTCGCCTTCTTCTGGTATTATGCTTTCACTGCCATTCAGCAGGCAGGAAAAGTGTTGCCTCCATAGTTTTAGTAATCTCTGGGCATCCGTCTCTAAATCACATCTGGGGATTCTACAAGAGTATGCTCTGGTCTTGAAACCTTGTGTAAGCCGCCGCACTTTTTCATAGAATTTTCGAGCATTACCCCAGACGGCTAGCTCATCAACCTTTTCGTACTGACGCATTTCGGCCTCTGTTTCTTCTGTCTGCAAAAGCGTCTCGCTTCCCTCTTCAACTCTCGGTATCTATCCCATCCCGCACGTGTTGTGGTCGATCGTAACGTTGCAAGGAAGGCGGTCTGTTTTCTCTCTGCTACGACACGGCATTCCTTGTCGTACCAGCTGTTCTTTTGCACTTTCCGAAAATTAATGGTTTCGGTTGCAGCTGTACGTAAGGAGTTTGAAATGCAGTCCCACAGTTCCCTTATACCGAGTTGTTGACGAGTGCTCTCAGAGAGCAGGAGTGCAAGACGAGTAGAAAATCATTCGGCTGTCCGTTGTGATTGCAGCTTCTCGACGTCGAACCTTCCTTGTGTTTGCTGGCGTGCGTTTTTTGCTGCACAGAGGCGGGCGCGAATCTTTGCTGCAAGAAGATAGTGGTCTGAGTCGATGTTAGGACCTCGGAGCGTTCGCACATCTAAAACACTGAAGACGTGTCTTCCGTCTATCACAACCTGATCGATCTGGTTGTTGGCTTTTTGATCCGGAGACAGCCAGGTAGCTTGATGTATCTTCTTGTGCTGGAATGTAGTACTACAGATAACCATATTTCGGGCCCGGCGTTGTCGATCAGCCTTAACCCATTTGGGGATGTTTCCTCATGGAAGCTGAATTTACCGACCGTTGTGCTAAAGATACTTTCCTCGCCCTCCTGGTGTTAAAGTCGGTAAGCACGATTTTGATATCGTGGCGGGGGCAGCTCTCATAGGTGCGTTCCAGGCGCTCATAGAAGGCATCTTTGGGCACATCGTCATTCTCTTCTGTCGGAGCGTGGGCGCAAATCAGCGATTTGTTGAAGAACTCCGCTTTGGTTCCACTGGGGTGAATGCCAGGACTCCGCGACGGAGTCTCTCTCCCACAACGAATTCCACACCGAATATGCGCTCCTTTATATGGCCACTATAGTAAACGCCTCAAGGACCTACTCCACTCAGTCCTTATCCCGTCCATCGCACTTCTTGGGCGGCGGTGATCTCAGCCTCTATTCTTACGAGGACATCAACCAGATTGGCAGCGGCACCTTCCCAAATTAAGGGACCGGACCTTCCAGGAGATGCCTTTAAATCGTTGTCAATAATGCGTTTGCCATGGTCGTCAACAAAAGAGTGGTTTATCTTCCTAGGCTGTTTATTGCTTTTCATTGGGGGTGTTTGTGTTTGTTCGCACTAAACTGCGCTGGTGTGGTTCGCCTTCTCACTTTATCTCACCTTCAAAAGGATGTTGTTTGGTTACCCAGAGGAGACTTTGTCTAGAAACGGAAGTCGTGAGCAGCTTGAGCCATATGTAAAAGAATCGTTTCTGGCCAATACCAAATGAATGGCGATGAGAAAGCTTTCCTCACTTGTGTGAACTTCTACATATGACTGCATCCTTTTTTGCATTACCACATATTATTAACAGAAGAACATGTTCTCTGAATTTCGTTAAGATACCTCACATAATATCTCCAAAATATATGGAGTAAAGTTAGTCAATTAGTTTTTACCCGAGTAATCACTCCCTCTCATTTTCATTAAATCAACTCACATATTGACGGATATACATATGTGGTAAAGATACCAATTTGGATTGTAATACATAATTTCGACGAATAATAAATCTTGAATTCTTTCGTACCTGAAGATTTTTCCCTGGCTTTGATTCTTGTAATTTGCAAGGGCATAAAATGTTCAGTTACACCTGAACTTAGCCCTTCCTTATTTGTTTAAAATTATAGTTATTGTAAAAGGCGTTTAGGTATTTTATTATTAGTGTACCCAAAACTTAATTAAGCATCTTTAATAATATAAAATATTAAATCATAATAGGGCAATTCACAATCTGCTGCAAATGGTCTTGCATATTTGCAATTGCAAATTCGCTGTACATTTTGTTAGTGTTACACGAATCCCATATGCACCAGATTCTGAATTGCCCTAATGTCTTTTGTCTTGAAATCTCAGTTTTAAAGACCATTTCTCTTTTCTAATTTTTTCTAGCTTTGAACATAACGAAGGCATATCCTTGCAGAAATATTCAAAAATCGGTTCAAGAAGAAAAGCATATAAAAAATATGATAATGTGTGATCAACTTCTACTTGTGGGGTGGTATCATTCCCATCCGAAATTTCAAGCGGAACCCTCATTGCGAGATTGCGATGCCCAGTTAGACTTCCAAATTCGAATGCGCGGATCTTCAGATACTACGTATACACCGTGTGTGTCAACAATAGTTTGTAAGGATTTCTAAATAGCTATCACAATTAAATTTTATACAATTATTTATTTTAATAGCTCCATATTATGATGAAAATCCAAGCTTAGAATCAGTAATTAAATCAATATGGGTTATGCCGCCGAATGAGACCAAACAAGTTTTGGAATATGGACGTCCGATGTTAATGCAATATTCAGTCATATTGGACAAGGAAGCACCAGCATATGTGCATTCTGAACTGCAAGCATGTGCGACTTATTATGCAAAGTCGCGAAATGAATTAATTAAATTTAACAGCATTTTTATTGAAGACGTTACATTTTTAGAAAAGTTAAAACACACTTTATATTTAAAACTTCCTGCGGAACAGGATAATACTATCTTTTGGAACTGGATTTGTGAAATTTTAGGTTGTGGGAACGAAGACAAATTTATTCCTCCTAAAACAATGACACATATTGGCAATAAGGGCAAACACACTTTTTCTGTAGAATATAGTGTTGATTTACCTCAACACGAAATTAAACAAGTTGTATATGATAAAAAATTTGTGGAAATAGAAAAACATGATCTTGATAGAAAGGGTAACGAAATAAAAGTCCTGTCGCTGCAGGAGCAACTTTGTTTACCATCTGGATTAAACATGAATCCAGTTCGTACATTTGCAACTTTGACGTCGTCTAATCAGTTAGGATCCAATAATATACCATCGTTAACGACTAAAAGTACTAATGTTTCATCTCACCAAACATCTACTAGCTCGACCGTTACAACTTTAAGTTCAGAAATGCTATCGCCGTTGCCAACTATCGGATCGGCTTTACCAACTGTGTCTTTTACCGAAGTACATTTACATGACAGTCCAATAACGGTACCTTCATGCTCCGCAAGTCCAGTTAAATCAGAAATACCTGTATTAAGCTCCCCTTCACCTACCAAATCAGAAATACCACTGTATTCTCAGCATTCTAACAATGCAACATTACTTAATTCTAGAAATCAAAATACATTAAACATGACATCGAATTACGAGATACCAAATGAGTCTCAAACACAATCAACAGAATTCCATTCTACAACGAATGATTTGGTCGCCGCAAGTTTAGCCCATTTAGCTGATCAGCTAGCCCCTAATTTTATACAAACTGATCTGACTAACATTTTTCAACAGCATAGTGCTGATAAAAATAATCGAAGCTCTACTAATGATCATCAAATCATTTCTGAAAAGAGTGGAGAACAAAAAGATAATTCATGTGAAACAGTTGTTAGTGGTTACACAAAAAACTTCAATGCATCACGATCGTTGGGAACACAGAATCAAGAAACTGCTGCAAGTATTAAAAACAAAGCGGAGCCGTCGAGACTTTCCTCACCTGTACTCTTCTCATCTAATAACACAAGCTTATATAAAACAAAACTTATGAAAGAATTGGATAATATAAAAAATGATCCCTTAAAAATGAATGAACTTATGCGCTCTCCGGAATATGCTGCTCTCCTTTTACATCAGGCGGAAGCGCTCGGTGCAACTACACTTGGCACACTCGGTTTAGGATCTGATTTAAATTTTTTAACAGGCACTACCCTTGGATCTAAGACCGATCAAACGCAGACTTCTGACTACAATAATTTAGCTCAAGTTTCGAAATTTCTCGGGTATGAAACTTGTATGCAATTGGCAAAAGCAGATGATTTCAGCGCTTTTATACAACAACAAATGGGCGCTGTGGCAGCTGCAGCATTGGTAAATGTGTCCCTTTCATCGAAAAAGCAAAAACAGTCAGAATCTCAAGTTCAAACGGACTATGGTTCCCTTTTACAAACATATTCTAAACTTTTTGAAAATGAAAATAATTTTCGTTGCGGATCGGTTGCAGGAAAGTCCTTAAATAATCCGCATAATGAATTATCTGCTTTGCTTTCAGTTGGAGCCGATACTGACCTGTCTTCATTTGATTCCAAGCTGAAGACCAAAGACGTTTCTTCACAAATCCAACAAAAGCAAAGTGAAAATCAAAATCAGACTGACAATTCATTTTTTTACCACCAGAATAAGGCTGCTTCTCACTTGAGTTCACTATTTGCACCTTCAACACCGACAGCTAACTTATCGTCTTCTAATAAATTGTGCAATAGTACGAATTTGACGAATATGGCTGCCATTGCAGATTCCCATAGTTTCTTTAATGCTTTTTCTCAAGAAAAAGCTCAAGAATATGCCTTTTTTCAGCAGCAACATATTAAACAAGACGAAAATTTTTTTCTTTCGCCTGCTACTATGTTAAAATTACAGAAAGATTCGCTATCTGCAATGATGATGAAACCACCTAAATCAACCTCATCAAGTCTTGCGACAATATCTCGTTCACGTGAAGCTTCAACGTCTACAGTGCTAAGTCCAATAAAAGGCGGCTCTGCCAATAGTATGAAGTATAATTATAGTGCAATAGACTTGGCAGTTTCTAGTATTCAGTCCAACACATCTGCTCCGATTTCGGTTGAAGCTAGTAACAATTTGATGTCAAAACGAAGGCCTTCAAATACACCACCTGTTGATCTCAGCCGTCTTTATAGCGAAGGTCATTCTTCTTCCGTAATTGGTTCCCTAAAAAAGCGTATGGAATTCTCATCCATAGCAGAGCTAGCTGCACCTCCGCCGACAAAAATTTCAAAAGAATGAAATTAAATTAATGCAGCCTCTGAATTACACTGAAAGAAATATTCACAATTATATATTTTAAACGTGGAATAGCATTCGATGTTAATTGTTTATTTTGACAAACTTTGGAAAACCATCAATTATGTATTTGGTAAAAAATAATAAACTTATTGTATTTTTTTTAGAAATACTCGGGCTTTGTGTGTTTTGTATGTTTCATATGTTTCATTTGAAAACAGGAGTAAATAAATACAAACATTTATAAACGAATAAACATACCAAAAGTAACAAGTTTTAAAAAAATAATAATAAATTTATTGCATTGAATTTGCAAACTATAACTATTGTTTGTTTTTATATGGAAAAGGCAGCTATTTGAAAGTATGTCAAATTTGGATCCAACAGATATTTTCAACACAGGATAATTCTCCAGGTTAAACAAATTTATATATAATGGAGTATTATTTTGGATAATAATTGACACTGTTGTTTCATCTAAAAATTAAGAGTTTTTTTTTTTAATTGATGTCTATTTACACTATTTACATTTTTATTTACCTAAAAATTTAGAGAAACGACATTTAATGTCAATTATTCCTCTATTTTATTTAAAGAGCATGTGCTTCTATCGTCTGCATTATGTTCTCGATTAGAGGAAAAGGTTGAGATTCAGGTATTACGATTTTGTTCAATTCCCTAAAGTCTATACACAGTCTAGATTTCGTCCCTTCGTCCCGTTTGTATGCCAATGTGACTGGGGCAGCAAAGGGGCTATATGATTCCTCGATCAGGTCTCTTTCTAACAGCTTCGCTATCTGCTCCTCTATTTATTTTTTATCATCTATAGTACACCTATATGGACGTTTACTGGGGTATTTTTCAACGACTAGATCTATGTGAGCTTCATAGTTCCTCACTGTCCCTATATCGTATTTATCTTTGGCGAATACACTTTTGTATCGTTCAACTAATTTATTGATTTCGTTTTTTTCTTCACATATTAAGTGGTTAATTTGAATTTGGAAATTTTATTTTACTATATGTTCATTGAAGTTTATAACAAATCTCATATCATTATTCTTTTTTATCGTTTCTTTTGAAATATTTTCTTGGTTATCAATTTCTTTTGTGTTCAAACAACTCTGTTTGACGTTTAAATTCTCGTCTTGAGTCAATTTGAATTCTTTTATTGAATCTAAACCAAGTAGGAGGTCGTATTTGAAATTCACATCATCAACAACAAATATTTTAATTTTTTTTTTCCATTTCGAAAATTTTAAGTTTTACCTCTATCCAGCCTTCGGCTTTCTTTATACCACTGATTGTTTGTAAATTATTAGTATTATTTCCCTGATTATTGACTACGTTTTTTTTCAAGAATTTTGAATTGATTAATAACACGTTTGATCCGGAATCATAGATTCCGTCCAATCCGTGCATGCATTTCTCTCAGGTTTGGTCTTGTGGGTCTCGGTTTTTCGTTCTTTTTTTCCTCCGCTAGGTGTTCCAGTTTTCCCAACGCGCCGAATAAGTTTTCAGTTTTTTTTTCAATGATTCACGATCTAGCTTATCAGTAATAAAGTTTGGCAGAGCTGTTGTAATCAGGTCGATCAGCATTCCCGTGTCCGTGGTTTTACGAATTTCTAATAATAGTCGCTCTACTAGAATCGAGTTACAGAATAGGCTGAATGGTATTTATACCCCAATGCATACCTGACAGGTGCCCAACCCTTACTTGCGTAGGTTTCGATAAAACTGTTTTTCCATTCTGCCCAATTTGAATTTATGGTCAATTTCAGGTCTAGAAATAATTTAATCATCTCAATCATCTGATTCTCTTTTACCTCCAATCTTCTGCATTCAGTTTCAAATTCTCGTATCCACTGCTCCGCATTTGGGTTTTTGTTCGAAAATTTATCTATAACGAATTTCTCAGCTTTTTTACTTAAATTCTCTGTGGTGTTCTTCTTTTTTTCAACAAGAAGTTGTTTTAAAAGGTCTTTTAGTAACCCATCTTCTGGCTCAACCTTGTCTTGGATTTGTTCAAGGAATGTGTCCCTAAAAAGCATATTTCCTGCCTCATCCATATAGCATTGGTTTAGCTCTGGGGTCAATAAAATCCAAACGCTCCGTTTTTCATGTCGTTTGGTCAACGTTTCCTTTACTCTTGCGAACTCACTCGTTCCTTTTAATGTGGTATGGAGTGAGGTGGGTTGTTGATCTTCTGGGATCTCAAATTTTTTTCCCAATGTATTTTCTATTTGGGTTACAGCCATGAAATTACTCTTACCTCCTTGTGCGTCTTTGATAACGAAGGTAAATTTCAACATTTCCATTGTGATTATATTCTCCTTTATTTTTGGTTATGTTATGACGAAAATGTCGTTTTATAATGGAGTATTATTTTGGATAATAATCGACACTGTTGTTTCATCTAAAAATTAAGAGTTTTTTATTTAATTGATGTCTATTTACATTATTTACATTTTTATTTACCTAAAAATTAAGAGAAACGACATTTAATGTCAATTATTCCTCTATTTTATTTAAAGAGCATGTGCTTCTACATATCGTCTGCTCCTTTGTATACGCATTCTTATACCTTGTTATACATGTGGTGACCTCTATCGATTATATCTTAAGTCTAGTTTTATAATGTACCTAGTGACATCTACTGTTAGTAGATGTACAATGAATGGAAAGAATATCCTTTTCATTACATATATATAAGTAAAATAGCTTTCGTTGCAGTTTCAGTAAAAACAAAATATATATTTTTTTGAGAGCTATACTCCTTTATTGAATTTCAGCTATCTGGTCTAAGTGTAGGTGTCATATCACATTACTTTTTATCATGTGATAGTAAAGCCTGATAAGAAACTTTTTAAATTGATTGCGATAATTTGATGAATTGCTCTTCCGTAGATTCTTTTCTGAAAATAAGTTCTTCGCTATTACTAGAGACTTTCTTCAAAAAATAGTTGTTGCTGGTGAAAGTTTTAGAATTACTGGTAATAGTTTACTTAGTGTTCTCTCTTCGTTTTAAAATGTTTTTTCTTTATTTAAATACTGGCTGGCTAAATGAGCTTCATCACACACTACACACATCATACACAACACATCGTCATCATATACACCGCATCATCATACACACCACCTCGTCATCATGTACAACATCATCATACACTCCATACTTTCCACATCATACGCACACCAATACTAATACAACACACATGAGGACACTGAACAAAACTGACAAAAGGGATTGACGGACGACGCTCAGCCTCTTTTGTTCTCAATCCGTGCGCATACACGTTAATAGCAACTTTTCCAGAGTCAGTATTTAATTTCTTTATTTTTCTGGAAAAAAACCTGTGGTGACAAAGTTGGCAAAAACGAAAAAAAAAATTATAACAGTGGTGACCGAAAATGCGGTGCTAAAAATAAATAAACGTATAATATACATATACATATGTATGTATGGTGATAGTGGAGAAACTAAAAAACAAAAAACAAGAAGTGAGGTGACACAATTGTGGTGCGCAAAATTTAGACAAATGTGAAAAATAGCCCAGAAACTGACAACCAAAATTGGAACAAAAGAGGAACCAGGAAAACACAACAACAAGACCAGCAGCAAAACGACTGGGGAAAAGAAGCACAGGCACAGGCGCAGGCACATACACTCATATTATCCCTGAAAGCCCTGGCAGAAATCAAAGTGAGTTGTATCGTTTCCTTTCAATAAATATATATCCAGAAGAACAGCTGGTACGACGAAGAGTGTCGTGTCGTAGCGGAGAGAAATCCGACTGCCTACCTCGCAACGTTTCGACCGACTACAACACGTGCGCGATAGGATAGATACCGAGAGTTGAGGAGGGAAGCGAGATGCATTCGCAGACAGAAAAAGAGAGAGGCCGAAATGCGTCAGTATGAAGAGTTTGACAAGCTGGCCGACAGGAGTAGTACTCGAAAATTCTACGAAAAGATGCGGCGACTAACAGAAGGTTTCGAGACCGGAGCATACTCTTGTAGAATCCCCAGATCTGATTTAGAGACGGATGCCCAGAGCATACTAAAATTATGGAGGGAGCACTTCTCCATCCTGCTGAATGGCAGTGAAAGTACAGCGCCAGGAGAAGGCGAACCCGAAGAACTGATAAGGAGCATGCATCAGCTTCTTTGTAAAATACGGTTGGACGAAAGCATGCGCAACAATTCGAATTGTAAGTGTGCTCTGCCCAATCCACAAAACAGGAAACCCCACAATCTGCGCGAACTACCGTGGCATAAGCCTCCTCAACATCGCGTTTAGGGTTCTATCGAGCGTATTGTGTGAAAGATTAAAACCCACCGTCAACAAACTGATTGGACGTTATCAGTGTGGCTTTAGACCTGGCAAATCAACAACCGACCAGATATTCACCATGCGCCAAATCTTGGAAAAGACCCGTGAAAGGAGAATCGATACACACCACCTCTTCCTCGATTTCAAAGTTGCTTTCGACAGCACGAAAAGGAGCTGCCTTTATGCCGCGATGTCTGAATTCGGTATCCCCGCAAAACTGATACGGCAACACTAAAAGCTCAGCCTCAACATCCGCGCCGTTAGTTCTGCCTTCTCCAGACTGGACAAGGAAGCAAAGCAAATGGGTCTGGCAGTGAACGAGGGCAAGACGAAATATTTGCTGTCATCAAACAAACAGTCGTCGCCCTCGCGACTTGGCTCTCACGTCACTGTTGAAAGTCATAACATTGAAGTTGTAGATAGTTTCGTATATTTGGGAACCAGTGTAAACACCACCAACAATGCCAGCTTGGAAATCCAACGCAGGATAACTTGCCAACAGGCGCTACTTCGAACTGAGTAGACAATTGAGAAGAAAAGTCCTCTCTCGACAAACAAAAACCAAACTCTATAAGTCACTCATAATTCCCGTCCTGCTATATGGTGCAGAGGCTTGGATGATGACAACAGCTGATGAGTTGACGTTGCGAGTTTTAGAGAGAAAAGTTTTGCGAAAGACAACAATATCTAAACAATACGATTTCTTTGTATTGATTAATACTTATAGAAGAATAAAAACTTTTATGGACATTGTTTAAATGAGTTAAGCCTCCCCCACTCTATCCCACTCTAACTGGCGCACCCTAGCACAACTCAACTCCCCTGAGAAGAACACCACACTTAACATTGGAAAACAACATGAACTAATACAACACACCTGGGGACATTTTGCATTTCACCACAGCAGATGACAACTATCTAATTAACAAAAGGATTTGATCATCACTGCTTTTCCGCATTTTCGTTTACACACTGCGCTGCGTCGACACCTTTCGCCAGCACCTACAATCAACGACATTCGTTTTAAACAATTCGTCAAGCATTATCCGCACATCAACATTCGTCTACAATACATTACATTCTGCACTGCGCCGCGTCAACATACGTTCCGGTTATTCGCCGATCCTGAGTGCTACGTCATCGATCCATCAGTAGCCACCGGGCTGCATTCGCGGGGGACATCATTTCACGGTCCTGAAACTGGACAACGTGTCTTCGACTTGCTGTTGATAATCTTTTTACATATAAGTATGTATTTATATTCGGCATTTGTATTGTGCGTTAAATATTTTGTTATCTGCTAAATTAAACCGAATTTAAACATAAATTACGCTTGCAGTCTTTAATTAACACAAAGTGGCGGTGAGTGAATGATTTTGGATCAACTGGTGGGTGCACATTTAATTATGGTCCTTCGAGCCTCACAGAAAGGCACTATGTTAAATACAAGATTAAATAAATATGGATTGTATGGTGGCAAAATAAAGAAATAAAAATATAAAAAGAATAAACAAAGTGCTGCAACCCAAACAGAACAAAAATAAAAAACAAAACCAAAGTTCATTTAAAAGACTAAGCTACTAAAAAAAAAACAAAAACACGGCGAAGTGACAAAATTAACAAATAATAAACGTTCAAACATAAGACACAAAACAAAAACAAAGCGAGGTGACAAAAATATATGCATATATGTATGTATGCAATTTACATAATTGCGGTGACAAAAACATAAACTTACAAAAACAAAATATATAATACTTTACAAACAGATCTATACATACAAACATCCATAAAAGTGCAGCGCAAAACAATAAAACTATAATTAAAGAGCGGGCGCGAAATAGTACAAACTAAAATAATATTTTGCGGGCGCGAATCGCAAGAAAAACCAACAAAATACATAACTGCAAAGAGCGGCCGCGAAATAATCAAACACAAACTGAAAACATCAAGCAACAACAAGCACAGCAAAGGACTGGAAGAAAAAGCCAAAGGCACAAGCACAAGCACACGCACGTACAAATATCCATATATAGTACATACCTTCATAGTTCCCTGGCGGAAAGTGAGTTGTATCGATTCCCTTTAATATTTATATATTTGCTTATACGTATGTATGTTTCAAAAGCACAAAATTAAATTTGTGTTTCTAACCAAAATTCCGACAATACCCCATATGTTTCACAAAACAATAAGCGGAATTGCATAAACCAAATAAGCAAAGGCACAAACATTAATCAAAATTATAACATATGAAACAAAACAAAAAAAAAACACCTGCATATATGTACGAGTATATATACAAATTTTCTAATGCGATAATATTCATATATTTACATACAAAAATATATACAAAGCGCATACGGGAGAATACCTGCACATTCTTCATTTCGCCTTCGCACTCTGTGTATGCACTGTGTTTATCCGTTTTGTTTTGAGAAAAAAATGCCGCAGAACTAATATTAATATCCATTTTTTATTTTTTTTTCAGTTATTTCATATTTTCGTTAAAATCAATAGCAAAAAACAGAAACTTTAATTAATTATTTTTCAAATTAGACAAAAAAGGCTTAAATAGCTAAAAATTACATCACTAAAGTATGTATGCAATAGTAATTCATTCCAAAGGAAAAGTTCCAACGGTTTTATTTTTGAGCTTTGATGGACCGTTAATGTTTTATTGGATAGCCTTTGGATTTTTTTATTACATTCAATGCGGATGGCATGGACTTTACCAGTTTTTGGGTCACTGAAGATGGAATCTTGCCCCATTCTTCGTTTAAAGCAGATTTAAAAGATTCTTTGCGGGTTATTTGGTGTGTTATGATTTTTCTCTCTATAAAATCCCACAAATGTTCAATACGGTTCATATCAAGAGATTGGGCTGGTGTTTTTAATTGTTTGGATGTCTTGTAAAGTAGCCATTTCTTAACAATGTGAGCGGTGTGTCTTGGATCATTGTCGTGTTGGAAGACAAATGATCCTTTAAGTTAAAACTTGGCCGCACTATCGTTTAAATTCGATATTAATATATTAAGGTAATCGTATTTGTTCATTGTATGCTCAATGAATACAAGATTCCCTACACCAGTTGCTGCCATATACCCCCAAACCATGAGCGACCCACCAACATGTTTTACCATGGCAGCCATATTCCACGAATCAAGCTCTGTATCTACTTTTCTCCATACTTTTTCATGTCCATCTGAGCCAAAAATGTATACTTACTTTCATCTGAGAAAATAACAGAATTCCAGAAATATTCTCTATGTTTACTTTCGTGCTTTCACAAAGTTTAATCTTTATACCCTGAACAGGGTATATTGAGATTGTCACGACTCTTTAGCGACTCACTCTCAACTCTGCTATCGGTAAAAAACATTAACAATAACGATGCCGTGATATCCCAAATCAGAGATATATTAACTTCCAATGCTACAAATATTAAGTTGATATGGATTCCCAGCCACATCGGTATAAAGGGCAACACCTCGGCAGACGAAGCAGCAAAACTAGCCACCAACTCACCGTTATACATAACGATCAGCTTTAACAAGAACGACCTAAAAAACACAATCAATAAAGTAAATCGGAAACTTATGGTTGAACATTGGCAAAATAAAAACCACGACTACAAATTCTTAAACCCAATCTTGGTTCCTCCAATCTTCCCAACAACAATTTCAAGACGAAACATTATAATCAGCCCTATTCTGCATTTCGATTACGTTCCCGCTCTACGCTCCGTCTGAATCGAAAATAGTGAGTCTGAGTTACGATTGGATTGAAAGAAGAAGAGGAAGAGCTGTAGCTCTTTCGAAGTCAGCTGTTTGCCTTGAAACGTGTAAAAATGAAACACAACAAAGCAAAAATACACAAATTATTGTTGGTTTATTAAAATAAAGAAATTATATCGCGTTTTTTTTTTTAAACACTAACATGGAATCAGTAGCGGCAGCGATATTACTTGAGGAGGAGAGCAATGCATTATTCAAAATATGCCCTACATTACTCTATTAAATAAAAACAATTGCATTCAGTGCATTTTACAGCTCCTATATTAAAAAAGTAAATGCTTTTATTTCATTTCACAGCTCGTTATATAAATGAATAATAGTAAAATAAATAAAAGGCTAACAATTAAAAAATGACTACTTTGAATCCGGCTTATAATTTGGACCTAATCTTAGCATTTGCATTTTTATTTCTAATTTTTCCTTCACCAGCTCTTCCTTAATTCTATTGTGTCGCTTCTGTTCTTCAGGTTGCTTCACTGCAGTCTCTGCCAAAGTTTCTAGAGAACGATTCATGTGTCGTAAATATAAAGTAACTTCTTCCATTTTACCAAAGGCAGCTTCATTGAATTTTTTCGTCTCTGCATAAAATTCTTTTTGATTTGTATCTGTTGCTTAAGTAATGAAGAAGTGCTCTGCTTGTCTGCTCTCGCCTCTCTATTTTGGCTGCTAGCTCTACTGGTTGAAGGGATATCTTCCGTTTCCAAACCCGTCAAAGCTATCACCTTTTCATCAAGTGGGCTTTTGCGTTGTAAACGGTAAGGACCTCCACCGGTGCTCATCCTTTCTTTTTTGTTATGCGATAATTTTCGCTTCATGTAGCATTTCCAGTCAATCCAGACCTGCACGAAAACGTTAGATTTAACTTAATTTTTTAAAATTAATTGTAGGTAATACCTTACCTTTCTCCATGTATTGGAATCTTTTGTTGGTGGGCCAAGTGCATTTAAATTCCTTGCAACCTCCTCCCAAAACTCCTGTACTTCTTCCTTCGGTCGCTTTTGGAAGCCCTGCGCAATATCTCTTTTCGTGGCCATCATATCACACAATTTTTCGTATTGCTCTGCCGTTGTAACTTTTGACCTGCAAACATATCAAAATATATCATTTAAGCACAAACAACCAAGGACACCACCATTATGTCTTTTACAACTATAATCTTAAAGTTTTACTTACATACTTATTTGAGGAAATTATTTTATCCAAATGCACGAAAATGAATATATAACGGCTTTCCGCCAACAAAACTTCAACGTACAAAAACGTAATTACGATCGCAATGCAGAATACATAGAATTGGAATTTTCGAAGTTGAATCGAAACGCAGAATACCAAAGTTGCCAATCGGAGAAAATTTCGATTCGAGTAGAAATGCAGAATAGGGCTGAATATACACTCGCTTTCGCCTAGGGCACACACGGATAACGCACAAGTATCTTTTTCAAAGAGGCAGAACACAAACTTGTCAATTCTGCAACGATGAGATACTTACTGTCAAACATATCGTCACAAGCTGTAGTGCAGTAAACTCAATAAGACAATCTATAACAAACCGCACAATAGAAGAACTTCTTACAGAAGTAAAAGAAGAAAACATAAAGAGATTTATATACATACATTATAAGCAAAATTAGATTGTACTTTGAAATATAAATGTTTTACTAATATCAAAACCATAATAACGTAAAGCTGATGGCTTAACCGCTAGTGCTATCTATCTATATAAATAAAAATGAATCGCCAAAATGTATGTACGCTCATAACTCAATAACGCCTGGACCAATTTGGCCAATTCTTTTTCTTAAATGTTCGTTGAAGTTCAAAGATGGTTTTTACGGCGAGAAAATTTCGAATAATTTCCGGAAAACCCCTAAAAACAGCCTTTTTCTTTTCCCCATACAAACCTTACATACATATGTACATACATATGTACATACACTCAGTCCTTTTTTTACGCGATTTTCGGTTCTGCCACTAATCGCGTAAAAAAAAATCGCGTTAAAATGGTTACTTTTCCAATATTAACTGACAAATTGGATCCGAATATATAAAATATCGCGTATAACAAAATATTCGCGCAAAAAAATATTCAAAAACAATACAATAAGTTTCAAATTTCAGACTTATGATTTATTCATTCATAACAAAATAAAAAATAAAAAACAAAAACCATATATAAAAGAGAAGAAAATGGAAAATAGGTAGATTTATTGAAAAAACCGTTGAATGCTGTTTAATCACAGTCATTGTCCGTAGTTTAAATTATTTTTATCCGCTTATTTTGATGGCCGGCACTGATATCATTAGAATTTGTATCAGAATCAATAGTAAGAACTGTGAAATGATGTTCTGATTGACTTAGCGTCTCCGACTGAGTTTGCACCATAAATTCAGTTAATTTTGTTTGAATGCTTCTTTTTGGACCCAATAAATTCCGATGTAGTTCTTTATATCTTAATATGCAGACACTCAATTCTTTTTGAAAAATTCGTGCACGTTCGGCATCAGTATCATTTGCTACAAAATAATTTTCCAATTCTGCTGCAAGTTTAAGACCAAGCAAAAAACGAAAAAAAGCAATCGCGTTAAAGTGAGAAATTCGCGTAAAAAAAGGACTTTGCGCTGCAAAAATAACCGCGTTAAAGTGAAATAGCGTAAAAAGAGGTCGCGTAAAAAAAGGACTGAGTGTATATAAAAATGAATGTTTGTTTGTTAGTAACACTAAGAGAACGGTTGATGAAATTTCTAAAGGTTGTTTGTTGTGGATCGGGAAAGGTTTAGAAAAAAATACCTTATACTTTTCATGAGGAGAAGTCGGAAAATTGGACAATTCCAAAAAGTATCATTTTTCATACACATTTTTTTCAATATTTGTTTCTTTTGTTCTTCAATATTTTGATTTGTAAATTATTTGAATCGTTCAATTGCGGTCGCTTGCTTTGTTATTCCGGCTATCCAAAGGAAAAATTATTGATGTGTGTTTTAGACGAAGTGATCAATTACTGATTGAAATTTCTTACGAAGCCACGAAGAGGTCGCGCTAATATTTGTCGGCGTTCTTTTTGCCATCAACGTATGGCAGCCCAAAGAAAGACAAGAAGTACTCCCAAAATGCGATGACATATGTACGTGTGGAATTATGGATCGCGGTCAATCAGCTAGCGATCGTAACGATATCACAGCACGACTTTTTAAACAATAGCTGCGATGTTTGACGGTATTTATCTTGCAGCAACCTATGGTATATATGTATGGTGCTGTTAGATGCTTAATGTATTCTGTTGAGTAGCAAAAAAGAGGTTTGCCGCACGCACACATTCTTCTTTGGATGCGGATGGTGATTACACCAGATCAAATTGATGAAATCATTTCAGCGGAAATTCCTGATTCAGAGATAGATCCAGAATTATACGAAGTGGTGAAAACCAATATGGTTCATGGACTTTGGGAACCTTACAATCCCACTTTGGTTTATATGTCTGACAATAAATGCACGAAACACTACTCATGTGCTTTTCTTTCGGAAACGGAAATGGGAAATGATGGATATTCACTGTATCGGCGTCGCTCACCAGACGACAATGGCAGAACATTTAGCATTTAGAGGCGTAAATCTCGACGTTAACAACACATCGAAGTTGAAAACATATGGATCGTACCATATTAGTTCAAAACTCATGTCAATGTTGAATATTGTAGATTAATGAAATCGATCAAATACGTTTGCAAGTACGTCACCAGCCTTCAAATTCGCGTTAATTATGGGATACGAAAAAATGACATTGCCGATGACATTTTACATTGTATTCGCTAAGAATTGGAAACGGGCAAATTTCGGTTGATACTTCCAGTGGTTTGAAATCAATTTCACATTCCTTTTGTCAATTCACTTCAACGGAAGATGAACTCATCACGAATGTTTATCCGCACATTGGCAAAATTATCGTAACTGCAATTGCTTGAGTGCACGCGCAATTTATGTTTCAAAAATACCGATATTAATGACTTAAACTGGAAGATTCAAAGTCAAATTCCGGGAGGTTTGCACTCATACAAATCGATCGATCGTCTTGACAAGAAAGACGAAACCGTAAATTATCCAGTGGAATTTCCAAATTCTTTGGAGAGCCTTCGTATGCCCCAGCATCATTTGCGTCTCAAAGTTGGATCTGTCATTATTATGTTTCACAATCTTCATGCGCCGAAACTGTGTAATGGAACCCGACTGATTATGACGCAGTTATCGAATACAAGGGACAGCCATTTCAGTTCAAACGTATTCAATTTCCAGTGAAAATTGCCTTTGCGTTGACAATCAATAGGTCACAAGGAAATCGGGAAATGCTATGTTTTTCACACGGCCAGATATATGTAGCGTGTTGACGAGTTGGAAACCCATCTTCTCTGTATATTTACGCACCAGAACAGAAATCAAAAAAATTATGTTTATTAAGCTGCGAAACATAAAAAAAATTTAGCAAAATGGAAAATAAATCATTTTCGACACAATATAATTTCAACTTTTTTTCATTTCAAAGCATATAATTTCACGCAGGACAACGGCTGCGGGGTCAGCTAGTATATATATAAATTGTAATTGTAATTAATTACCTTTTACAATTTTATTAAAAAAAAAAAAGTTTGTCACGAAGTTTGTAACACCCAGAAGGAAGCGTCAGAGACCCTATAAATATATATATATAAATGATCAGTATGTTGAGCTGAGTCGATTTAACCATGTCCCTCTGTCTGTCTGTCCGTCCGTCCGTCTGTATATATACGAACTAGTCCCTCAGTTTTTGAAATTTTGCAAACGTCATTTTCTCTTCAAGAAGCTGCTCGTTTGTCGGATCGGCCGATATCGGACCACTATAACATATAGCTACCATACAAACTGAACGATTGGAATCAAGTTCTTGTATGGAAAACTTTCACATTTGACAATGTATCTTCACCAAATTTGGTATAGATTATTTTCTAGGGCAACAATGTAATCTCCGAAGAAATTGTTCAGATCTGTTAACTATAGCATATAGCTACCATACAAACCGAACGATCGGAATCAAGTTCTTGTGTGGAAAACTTTCACATTTGACAATGTATCTTCACCAAATTTGGTATAGTTTATTTTCTAAGGCAGCAATGTAATCTCCGAAGAAATTGGTCAAATCGGTTAACTACAGCATATAGCTTCCATACAAACTGAACACATAGTTACTAAAAGAAATGCACCTGTGAAGGGTATATTAGCTTCGGTGCAGCTGAAGTTAACGGTTTTTCTTGTTTTTGTCTGTTAATTTTGCTTCTGAAAAGCTTTTTAGGGACAATACGACCATGGGAACCAGCTTCATATAGAACTCGACGATTAGTTTGGGGATGGCAGGTTTTACTGATCTCATTTTTAATTTCAGTACGTACTTTTGGAGCACTTTTCTTCAGAGCAGCCTGTATCTTGTGTGGGATAATGTGCCGATCCTTGGAATCAAATGTTTCTTGTCGTCCAGACTTTTCCTTATTTTTGGAATTCCCCTCTTTTGTGTGTTTTTCTACTATTTTTTGAATATTGGAATTACTTTTATTTATTATTTTTCCAATTTGCCTCTGACTTTTGTTTTCTTTATATAGTTTTATAATAGCATCTTTCAAATTTTGTGTTAGTTCCTTGACGGCCGGCTCCATGATCAAAATATAATTGTAATTACCGATGAAATTTAATGAAAACTTTGGAAAATTACACTGGAACATTTTTGGAATTATTGTCTGGGGGGTGAGAAATTCCAAGTCAGGGTGATGGTACTAAGTCAGTATAGTAAAACCCTCAAAGGGTTTGGCGTTCGTATGTGTCAGTTTTTTTTATGACCTTTTAAATTTTTTCCTTATCTTGATGTTTTTTCGCTTAGTTGTAACATTTTGGCAAAAACGTAGTTTAACATAACTAGCGAACCATATTAGCTGTTGTACTGTGTTATTATTTTGTAAAAAAACAACTACTTATTGCTTCAAAAACGTATGAACACTGTGTATCAATCGAAACCATTCTGAAATGGTAAATTGCATACTTATTTATGTGACATGATTTTCGCTTTTTACTGAGAAAATCTAGCGGTTCTTAATAAAGAAATATGTCAATGATATCAATCTGTCATATTCGTGAAGGCAATATTATGAGTAGTTGTTTTTGTAAAAAACATAAAATATATATTTTTTATTTTGCAAATAATTTGACTTTTTTTACGCCCATATATAGTGAATACTTATTTCTGTGATACACTGTACACATAGACGGCAAACAATCACTGCCATTGTACTCTACACTGCGTATTAGTACAAAAAAATACAAAGTCTTAAAGTTAAACATAAGGACATAAAAGGTGTTTATAAATTAATAGTGCGGATATTTGTAAACTTAAAACTAAAATAAAATAAATAAATATTATTATTTTGCAAATAAACAAAAACGGTAATAATAACACGAAATAACATATTCACTTGCTAGCAACCTAAAATAAAAATAATAACATTTACCTAAAAAGTTTCAATTCAATTTCCTTATTCAAATCAGTTTACTGTGAGGAAAATTTAATTCGTTTGAGAAATATTTTAATATATCAAAAATGGTTCATAATAACACAAAATAAAATACACCTGCAGGAGCTATATGCTCAAAACAGGTTGCAAGTGCACATACTCCACACCCGAGAGTAGAGCTGCCACAAATTCAACAATATCAAGAAGCAAGTTCAGGCATCCACCTCGAGGTGCCCGCATGTCGCACAGAAACATTTTACGGATGTTATGAAGAATGGTCGTCCTTCCGGGACATGTTCACTGCCCTGTACATAAACCATCCTAAATTATCACAAGCGCAAAAATTGTATCACCTCAGGTATAAAACTAAAGGTCAAGCAGGCGAAAAAGTCAAACAGTTCGCATTAAATGACGACAATTTCAATTTGGCTTGGGAAGCTCAGAATACTGGTCGATAAGCAAGTAACGACACTAATGAACTTGCCAAAAGTTAAGAAAGGAACACGTGTAGAATTCATCAAACTAGAATCTACCGTTTCAAATTGTTTATCGGTTCTATCGACACTAAATATTCCCACAGACAGCTGGGACCAAATTCTGGTAAACATTTGCACCGCCGCATTACCCGAAAAGTCGTTACTTCTATGGGAGCAATCGCTCTCATCACGAAAAAAGTGCCCAACGTGGCAACAAATGGAAGATTTTCTCCCCACCCAATATGAAATTGCGGGAGCTTTTTTCTTTTACTTTTTTTTTTAAGAAAACAAAAAGAAGCGCTTATACACAAAGAACCACGGGTATAATTGCAAAAGCAAATCCCGAAATCCAAAATTGGAAAAATTGCCACGAGACACCATGTTGCTCAAAGGCGCAAAAAGCTCAAACGCTGCACAGCGAAACACAAAGTGGACTAGTTACAGAACTAGTTACCATACCAACTCAAGTTGAGAAAAAATCAAATCAGTACCTTAATTCACAATTAAGGACATTTCAAAAGTTAGGGAAACTTCCCCTTATAACTAACAAAACTCTTGAAGATCAGTATTGTGAAGACTTCTCTAAAGTCACAACTAAACGATCACATAATGGCCGCTACGTCGTACGACTACCACTAGAGCCACAATTTTCAAATACTCCACAAATCGGTATAAAAAACAAAGTCAGAGTTACCTCTGACAGTCAATATATTAAAAGCTCATAACACTTTGCGGCCCCGCAGGATGGCTTTCGCCAATAATGAAAAAAAAAAAACACAATCCGGAACGAATACTTAAGCTGTGGCGCACTACTACTTGTCAAATTACAAAATTTCCGAAAAGTCGAGAAATCGACAGCTATAATACAATATAGGACAACTCAAAAATAGCGTTAAGGGATCACTATGTTCCCTATGCGATACTGTGACGCACCTGGACTTATAAAAAAGCAAAGGTAGCTCTTATCGCATCTACATAAGCGCTCCTCATATTGGTGATTATGGGAATCAGCTGTAAAAAGCTTCAAATTAATTTTGAAAAATTGTATCATTGTAAACAAGAGTCGATTCACTGTGCGCTCGCAAGATCCCTCTCATTTAACAGCCCTAACCGCAGGGTATGTTTTCAAAGGCGCACCCAGTTTGGCCATACCTGAGCCAGGCATGGAGTTGCTGTCCTTAATAAGCCGATAAAAAAAATAATAATAATAAAATAAAATAAAACTGCAACAATCGGCAATAACACAGAAAAGGCAAATAACAAACAGCCAGTTTAGCAAACCGATGGTAAAGAAATTTTGAATAAAATCACAAATAGTAAACTTATCAAGGAAACAAAAGCAAATGCATGCCAAATATGTTTAAAATCAAAAAGACGTTTTTAGCATTTACAGGTATTCTGCACCCTCGGGTACTCTGCCAGAAGTACTCCGCTATTCATGCAATCGCACATATGTACGTGTACGGGAAAAACTGGCGCATCCTAGCACAACTCAACTCCCCTGAGAAGAACACCACACTTAACATCGGAAAACAACATGCACTAATACAACACACCTGGGGACATTTTGCATTTCACCACAGCAGATGACAACTATATAATTAACAAAAAGATTTGATCATCACTGCTTTTCCTCATTTTCGTTTACACAATGCGCCGCGTCGACACTTTTCGCCAGCACCTACAATCAACGACATTCGTTTTAAACAATTCGTCAAGCATTATCCGCACATCAACATTCGTCTACAATACATTACATTCTGCACTGCGCCGCGTCAACATACGTTCCGGTTATTCGCCGATCCTGAGTGCTACGTCATCGATCCATCAGTAGCCACCGGGCTGCATTCGCGGGGGACATCATTTCACGGTCCTGAAACTGGACAACGTGTCTTCGACTTGCTGTTGATAATCTTTTTACATATATGTATTTATATTCGGCATTTGCATTGTGTGTTAAATATTTTGTTATCTGCTAAATTAAACCGAATTTAAACATAAATTGCGCTTGCAGTCTTTAATTAACACAAAGTGGCGGTGAGTGGATGATTTTGGATCAACTGGTGGGTGCACATTTAATTAGGCATAAACTTACATTTTCTTTCAAAAAGATGTCCATCTTTCTTTCCATATTATCAACTCTTGAAGACAATTCTTGTAGTTTTGTGGAAATAGTTTTTAACATGTTAGAAATATCTGAAAAAGGTGCAAAAATAATAAAGTAAAAATTTCTAAGAAATGCAACAATGAACTTCTTCCGTTTAAATGTCAATTGTTCTACAATAACAAATGCGTAGAAATAAATGTACATGCACCTTTTACGGGAGTCTAAGACGTTGTTGGGCATTCCTCCAAATAGATTTCATCAAAAAGGGCTGGTGAATCCATCTGATTAAGAAATAAAAATTTGGCGCCATCAAAATTCATTTTAAATAACTTAATATAATAAAATACCGTCGAGATAATACAATAATTACAGTGAAAAATACTAATTTGAAAATTCATGAAATGGATAATGTAAAATCGGAATTAGAAGAAACTTGCCCTCATGTGGAATAGAAAAATATTTATAAACTATATCGTCTTTTTCTATTTTAAACATCTGTTGGTCCAATTTGTTTGCCAACAAAATACCTCAACTAGATGACGATTCTAATGGTTCTTGAAAGTACTTTTCAACACCCAAGAAACAATGCAGATTCCTCTGTCATGCCTGTAACTTTTATGGGCCCTATTTTTTTAATAAATCAATAGGTGTCTTTCTTTTTTAAAATCTATATAAAACGAATTAATTTTGGATATTTATTGCAAATAAAATCTGGAATGTTTTTTTCTTCAAGCCTTAAATGTAATTGCTATTTTTTTTTTTTATTGGGCTATTTATAAGTTTTTAGAGGACCATATTGCTTGGTACAGTCAGTTAAATGGAGTAAACCAAGTATATTGTAACTAGCTAAATGGTCACCGTATACATTTCCAAACAAATGAACGAATTCTTCTAAGATTTGTTGGGCAACATTGACTTCAGTGCTATAAGACTTCTTGCGTGATAGTAGCCTTATACCTCCGTGCAATAAGAGGAAATGGTAGTAATGGTCAATCCTTTAGGACAAATATACCTATGTATATACAATAAGAACTGCCTAAACTCTGTCGCTTTCCAATTGCTGATTTTATCTAAACTTCAGCATATTCGACCGAACTCTGAAGGAACCAAAATTGGAAAGAAATATTATTTTCATTGCTTTTTTACGTTTTAAATTGTTTTTTTAATCAACAATTGGAAAGTAACTTACATACATCAAGATCTACAGGTGCATTGGTCTAAAAAGAAATTGGGAAACCATTTTTGAAATTGGACAGAATAAGTACCAACCTGAAGACCATTTTTTTTTAATAATTTCTTCACAAAGTTCTTTTCAAAAATCATTGACGCTCCAGGTTTCTGTTCCAGAGAAGCTGCATTGTAAGCGGCAATTCGTTTTGGAAAATCAACTATGGATGGTAGAATAGCCCACAATACTCTGTTGAATTTTTGAATAATTTGAGGCCATCATTTTCACATCAACTTACAATATTATTTTCATTTTCAAGTTGAGGAAATGAATTTTACTCAATATGATTTGGAATTCCTCTATATAAAAAGATCCACTTGGAATCGTTTGAATATTTACTTTTTTCGGCTGGTACCTAGGAGACTTTTTAGCCGTTAGAGGTAAATCTGTGCAACATATTTTTCGCAACGTTCGCCGAAGATCGTTACTGTATTATGAGATACCCTATTTCTTAAAGCCTAGCTATTAATTCTAAACTAAATGTGTTATTTTCTATCACTTTTGAAATTTCACTATCACTAATATTCCTATCACTAACATAGCTATCACTGCAATTTGAAGAAAAATCAAGGGAGCTTAGTGAACTGCATCCTATCATGATCACAATCAATTACATCTTTTTCTGAAATTTAGATCACTTGATTAAGCCTTTTTCTCCCATTTCACATATGCACTAAATGTATTTTTCATCATATTAAATTATTATTTTCTCTACTCACCCATTTTCTAAATATTATTGCAGTTGTAGACACAAAATGTTCACAAATATTAACGAAACACAATTCGAAGAGATTTAAATATTTATTTTAAATAATTTTGCATAAATATGCACAAGCACAAATCTGCACAATTCTTTATCGACGCGTTTGTAACCGAAATTTTTTTTCTTCGAATCCAATTTGTCACAACGGACAAGCAAACGTCAAATTCACGATATCATGCTTTTCGTACGCTTTCACATTCA